>NW_027175932.1:2304403-2799403 GCF_023055335.1 Clinocottus analis
TGACGCGTGTTCTCCCGGGTACTTCGGGAACCCCCTGGTGCCCGGCGGCCGCTGCCTGCCCTGCCAGTGCAACGGCAACATCGACATGCAGGACCCGGCGTCCTGCGACGCGCAGACGGGCGCCTGCCTCAAGTGCCTGTACCACGCCGAGGGGTACGGGTGTCAGCACTGCAAACCCGGTTACTACGGCGACGCGGCCACGCAGAGCTGCAGGAGTGAGTCCAGCAGTACTGCTTCCTGTGTGTGTGTGTGTGTGTGTGTGTGTGTGTGTGTGTGTGTATGAATGTACTGTATGTATGTAGGGACGTACGTATATCTATGCGTGCATGTATGTATATATGTTTATGAATGTGTGTATATATAAATATGTATATATATATATATATATATATATATATATATATATGAATATGTATATGTATGTATGTGTATATATATATATATATATATATATATATATATATATATATACATGCATAAATACATGCATACATACATCATGCATTGTATGTATGTATGTATGTATGTATATATATATATATATATATATATATATATATATATATACACAGACATTCATAAACATGATCATATATATATATATATATATGTATGTACATATGTTTATGAATGTATGTGAATGTTTCAGCTTGTTCGATTCTGTGTTTATGATTTTCAAAGAATCACGAAAATATGTTTTTGGACTCTTGTATAGAGTCTGAAGTTCTGAACACAATAACAGGAAACAAACGATAACATTTCTTGACGCTTTCATCCAAAGTGACGCACATGTTTGCTCTCCACACCGTCGACACAGCAACGTGGAGCAGTTCAAGGTCAAGCGTCTCGCTCAAGGACACGACGACATGAACTAGCGGAGCCGTTGTGCTTCCTGCTCACCTCTCTCTCTCTCTCTCTCTCTCTCTCTCTCTCTCTCTCTCTCTCTCTCTCTGCAGAGTGCATGTGTGACCCGGTGGGCACGGCGCCGCGGGCCTGCTCGTCCCCGGACGAGTGCCGCTGTGACCGGCGCGACGGCCGCTGTCCCTGCCTGCCCAACGTGGTCGGCCAGAACTGCGACGCCTGCGCCGCCGACACCTGGAACATCTCCGGCGGGAACGGCTGCCGGCGCTGCGACTGCGACCCCGTCCACTCCTTCGGATCGTCCTGCGACGCGGTGAGTCGGAAAAACAACCAAGAGCCGATAAACTGCCACGTCGTCGCCGTCCGACATCTGTCCTGCGTCGTTTCCTGCATTAGCGTCGCAGCTGCTGAACAAAGTCTCTCAATGAACTGTTGTTGAGTGAGTTTTTCTTTAACGCAACTATTCTCAGTGGGAGTGAAGCTGCAGGGCTTCAGTAAGTCTCTGTGACCGACCCGTCTAATCACAGAGCCCTGTGTTTGTGTTGTTTCTTTGGGATGTATGGACTCCAGCTGTTTTGGGGAATTGCTTCTCTCTCTCTCTCTGCAGCTCTAGTGGATGCATGGGAACGCACGTGCACGTAGAACAGTGTGCGCCCACTCAAACAGTTGGGTTTCTGTGTTTACTGGCGGCTCTCCATCAGAGGAAGGAAGTTTCAGAATACACTGTGGAATAACTGAGTGCACATTTCTCTTCAGAGGAGCGAGTTGTCCCGAAACTACAAAGCTCCATTGTGTCTGCACGTGAAAAGAAAAGAAGACATGAAACACACCGCGTCGGGCTAGAAGTTTCTCCCCTCTGATCATATTGTGTTCTTTGTGTGTTGAAGATCACGGGACAGTGTTTGTGCAGACCCGGTTTTGGCGGCAAGACGTGTCGGGAATGCAGAGAGCTCTTCTGGGGGGATCCGGAGGTCAAATGTCACGGTGGGTACCGCGCCGCCGATGCATGAAGGAACAAGAGAACCTTTTCCCACGCAGACTGAAGAGGATCGCGCTCCTGTTACGGAGTATTGACGGTTTTCAGGCTTGTTCCACTGCCCCCTAGTGGCCAACTCGAGCGTTCTGACTTTCTCTGGCTCTCAGCGTGTGAAACATGTCAGCAGTTTAGGCCATAAAAGAAGTTTGTAAGATTTAGATCATTGACCTAATATAGAGGGATGTTTAAAGTCCTCGTCCTACACTGTTCACCCAATAAGGACACGAGCATTAAATCTCATGCTCACTATTTCATTTCAAATCCAACGTGCTGGATGACATCACTGTCCTGATACTTCATGGCCTTTGCTGTATTCTCATGTTGTTTTCTCCCTGCAAGTAGTTGAAGTTCTCACCATGTTGTAGAACTATTTTCCACTCTTGTGTGTGTGTGTGTGTGTGTGTGTGTGTGTGTGTGTATGCATACCAGCGGCGGCTGTGAGCCGTCTTTGGAACGAGTTGGTTAACACTAAACGTCAGCGGCAGTGAATCAGTCTCTAAAGCGCTCCAAAAAAAACAGTTTTATTGTCCGTTGAACACACTGCCGGATGGTCCATCTGCAGAAGTGTGTACGCCTCACAGTAGCTGGCAGGGCTCAGGAGGGAGGGAGGGAGGGAGAGCTGGGAATGACCTCTCATTCCCAGCTCACGAGAGCCAGATGTTCTCCAGAACTCACGGTCGTCTTGCACCGACGCCCAGAGAACCCAGGAATCCTGAATCGTTCCTGCTGTATTCCCCAAAGGTCTCTGGAGCTGTTACTACAGCAGCTGGGCGTCGCTTTCCATCTGCACAGACGATACGCTCGCACACACTGAGAAGTGCGTGGGAGTAAAGTGTGTAAAACGTAACGAGTGTCGACCATGAGGCTTCTTAAAGACGCCGAGAGGGACGGATTTATACGTCGTCGGAGGGTTTAAAATGTTTCGTCTTGTCTGTTTCCTCGTCTGCGGGCTGTGATTTAAGGGGACCAAACACATAACCACAACGCTTGTTCTGACCCTACAACAGTTGTAATCTTTCACCGTGACAAGAAACACAACTTCTAACCCAACCGTCACCTTTTGCTCCATAAATCACACGTAAAAAAAAAAGCAGCAACACTGACGGTGGAAGCCTCTCCAACCTTGCATTCCTTCTTTCTGACTTGCACCAACCTCCTCTTCTTCCTCCTCCTCCTCCTCTTCTTCTCTGGGGAGGGAGGGCAGCCCTGCGGAGCGCCTCGAGCCTCGAAGGTCGACTTGACCTTCAAGGTCACGTTCATGTCTTAAGTTTATTTACTGGTGCTGCTGGAGGCTGAACAAGCTTTTTTTATTTCCCCTCGGGAGACTTCAAAACACCAGACGTCTCATCTAACTCTTTATCGCAGAGTCATTTAGGCCTCGCGTGAGTTTTAAACTGCAACAAGTTGGATTATAATCTGCAGTTTGACAACACAGTTGATTTAAAGATGTGAACGTATCCGAATGATGTGTTTTTTGGCCCTGTGGCGCTCCATTGTACACAGCGAGTCTTCTTTCATTTAATCTGGGTTCCTCTCCTCCAGCTTGTGACTGCGACTCTCGGGGCACCTCCAGCGACCAGTGCCACCGGGCCACCGGGCAGTGCACCTGCGCGGAGGGCGTGTCCGGGCCGCGCTGCGACACCTGTGCGAGGGGCTACCAGGGGGAGTTCCCCACCTGCGAGCCCTGCCACCGGTGCTTCGCCGTCTGGGACGCGGTCGTCGGCGAGCTGACCAATCAGACGCGCCGCCTGGACGCCCAGGTGACGCAGCTCCAGACCAGCGGGGTGACGGCGCCCTACAAAGACGTGGTCGGCAGCCTGGAGAGGAACATCAAAGCGGTCCGGGAAATATTAGAGAGCAACGCGGCGGCGGTGAAGCTGGAGCAGATCCAGGAGCTGATGCAGCAGATCACGTACGAGCAGACACGAAAAGAGACACGCAGGCGCCGCCTTTCTTCGGTTTGAGTTCACGACTGTCTCGTTTCTGCAGCGGCGTGATGTCCTTCCTGAACGGAAAGCTGAACACCACGGAGGAGACCCTGGAGCTTCTGCACGGCGACGCCAACGCCACCGACGCCGACTTGGACGCGCTGATGGACGAGGCCAACCGGCTGGAGCTGAGCGTCCAGGAGCTGAGGCGGCAGGTGCACAACGCCAAGAACGCCAACATCCAGGGTGAGGAACCAGAGCCAGCGGAGAGAAACTGTGACAGAGAAACCAGCGTGTCGTCAGCCTATTGCTTCATGTAGATTATTGTCATGTTAACAGAGAGAGTTGACAGTTTTTCATCATTGAAGTGCAGAGATGGCTTTTTTCTTGTTGGAAAAGATGTTTTTCTCTCCTCCCGACTGGCTTCGGCAAGATTTTGATTGACAGATGGTTCACTGTAGTCATCACAGGTTACTTAGTTGCTCCTGAAGCTCTTTTTTTTCCCCAAAACAGCCGAGTCATGCTAAACTTCTGCTGAAAAACACAAATAATTGGATAGAAATAACATATTCTTGTCAAATAGCGTCCTCATGTTGACATTCCCCCTTAAATAAATGAACCATTTCCATAAATTACAGGAATTCTCCTCTTATAATCCACTGGAGACCCAGACCAATACGTTTTGACGTGTGTGTGTGTGTGTGTGTTTCCAGGTGCCATGGCCACCATTGCAGCTGCACACATGGAGTCCATGACGGCTGAGCTCCGCGCCAACGCCTCCACCAGCGTCCCCGGGAGCGTCGTGGAGGCGTCGGCCGCGGTACGGAAAGCCACGGAGGACAAACTGAGCGGCGGCCAGAAGGAGTTCGACCGCAAGCACCAAAGAAACTCTCAGAAGCTGGACAAGCTGTCCAGCGAGCTGGACGCCTTCGACCTGTCGCCACTTAGCGAGAAGGCGAGAGTCTTTTTTTAAAATATCTATATATAAGATTAAGTTTCTTCTACATGTCGATAACCGCGGTGTCTTTTATTCCCTCTCTGCAGACGTGTGGCGGCGCCGCCGATGGCGCCGGCTGCTCCGGTTCCCCCTGCGGGGGTCTGGGTTGCGTCGGCGAGGACGCGGCTCCGCGGTGCGGCGGAGAAGGATGCGGAGGCCTCGCCGCGACGTCCCAAACCGCTCTCACATCCGCCAAAGACCTGGACCGGGAGATCAGCGCGGCGAGTCAGGAAGTGGACGAGCTCTCCAGGAAGGTGAGCGGACGGCGAACGGAGAAAAAAATTAATAAACTGCTGTCGAAGATAACGACACGTGTATGTGAGCGACTTGTGTTTGTGTGTGTTTGCAGGTTTGGGAAGCCGGCAACCGCGCCAACAAGGCCAAGGTGAACGCTCTAGAGGTGCTGGTCAAGTCCAACCGGAGCAAAGAGAGAGTGGAGCAGAGCAACCAGCAACTCCGGCAACTCATCAAAGACATACGGGACCTGCTCACCAGTGAGTTGCTCACTTTAATTCTAATGTGGCTGAAGCCAGAAAATACAAACCAAATTACAATAAAAGGTACAAAAATAATAAAAAAAGTTGAACTCTAGAACGAATTTTCAATATTTTACTGATTGCCGCTGGAAAAAATGAATTGTCGCCCACAACATTGTCGACGTTTGACACGCCTGTGACGTGTGTGCGATCGTGCAGACGACAAGGCGGAGGTGTCTGTGATCGAGGCCGTGGCCAACGAGGTGCTGGCCCTGGAGATGCCGACCTCCACCCAGAAGCTGCAGCTGCTCACCGAGGAGATCCGGGAGAAGGTGGAGGCGCTCACCAGCGTGGAGTCCATCCTCAGCCAGAGCGCCGAGGACATCCAGGCTGCGGAGACGCTGCTGGAACACGCCAAGGCCGCCAGGTAAACACGCCAAGGCCGCCAGGTAAACACGCCAAGGAGGAACACCGGGTGTTTCAATAGTGAGGGAAAGATGGACGCTGAACCTTGAAGAGGAACGTAGAGTTCCTGAAACGATGCTCACTGAAACACTTTTATCCGAGTGAACTGAGCCTTTAACATCTAGAAATTATGAAATATAATAAGAATAGGTTCATTTTCATTTAGATATATTAACATAGATACAAAAATGACGTTTGTCAGACAATAATAAAGTACACAAACACAAATTTACGTAAACATTTCTAAATCTTTAGATATAATCACTCAAAATATTGAGGATGATTTATTTGATATGCACAAAAACAGCAGAAAAATACCTTTTTTTGTGTTTTTTTACATTATTTGCTTTTGCTTTTTGAGTCTACAAATATTAAAATTCAAAATTTAAAGAAATTCACCCTAACATTCTGGCCTCCAGACTAAATATGAGAAAGTGACTATCATTATGTGCATAAAAATACATATTTTCTGTCCGCATGCATCAGTGTGGAGGCGACCACCTTGAAGGAGGCGGCGGACGTGGTGAAGACCGCCCTGGAGGAGACCGAGCGAGCTCAGAGCATCGCCATCGACGCCATCCAGCTGGCCCAGAACAACACGAAGGGCACGCTGGAGCTGCTGCTCTCTGTGAGTTTGACCTCTGACCTCGTCAGAAACGTCCACGTTCTCGCACATTCGCTCCACACAGACGGATGAAGGCGTACAGGATGCAGCGCCAGTGCCTTGCACTTAAATGTGCGTGTGTGTGTGTGTGTGTGTGTGTGTGTGTGCGCGTGTGTGTGTCAGGTGGAGTCGGAGACGGCCATGTCGGAGCTGAAGCTCGGCAACACCACGGGCCGCCTGGTGCAGCTGGAGCGGGAGGTCGGCCTGCTGAGGCAGAACAACCTGGAGGTCAACCGGCTGGCGGAGTCGGCCGACTGGATCACCGACCAGGCCAGGCTGAACGCAGAGGAGGCCCAGCAGGTCGCTCACACACACACACACACACACACACACACACACACACACATGAATGGACACACAAACACACACCGTTTCCTCATCATTCCATCCTGAAACGTTTGGATTTCACGGTAATGAGGTGAAGAAAAGTGTGTTTTTTTCTGCTGCTAATGCTCCGTTATGTGTGCGTCTGTGTGTGTGTGTGTGTGTGTGTAGGAGTTTGACACGGAGGTGAAGGACAGATTGGTGGATGTCGAGGACCTGGTGGAGGACAAAGGGGAGTCGGTGCTGCAGGCGAGGAGGAGAGCGGACCAACTGCAGCAGGAAGCCAAAGAGCTGCTCGCTCAGAGCGGCGTTAAGCTGCAGAGGCTCGCAGGTGCTGGAGTGTTTTCATTCACACACACGTTAACACACACTGCGCTGTGACGTTTTATGAGTATTTATGATTTTTTTCAGAGTTGGAAGGTTCCTACGAGGACAACCAGCGCATCCTGGAGGACAAAGCTGCAGAGCTGGCGGAGCTGGAGCGAGCCGTCCGCCGGGTCCTGGAGGAGATCAGCTACAAGGTGACGCTGTACAGCACCTGTCTGTGAGGGTCACATGACTGTGAGGGTCACCTGTCTGTGAGGGTCACCTGTCTGTGAGGGTCACATGACTGTGAGGATCACATGACCGCCTCCTCCAGGGTTTTAATGGCGCCGATTGTTTTCCCAAAAGCGTTTCAAATCCGCTCCCAGGAGACGATTCCCCCGAGTATTTCACGTCTTTTAGGACCAAACACTGTAATATGTTTGACACCGTCGGTGCGAACGACTTCACATTCGAGCCAAAAAGACTTTTAACGATGGAAACCAGTTGTAACGCTGCCAAAGACCATTAAAGTATTAAAGTATTAAAGTGACGAGTCTCAAAGGAAACCACTAAAAGCCAACGTGACCTCAGTGCTCGAAAACCAAGAATGTGTAGAAGTGATTCAACTATTTAGCTGTATAAGATATTATCTTTGTATTTAAATATATGGACATATTTGATAGAAACAATTTATACATACGTAATAAACCCAAAGATATTAAACATTTGTGGACCAAAAAAAACCATTTGTGAACGGTTTTGTTTCTAAGTAGGAACAAATATTAAACTTCTATTTGAAAATAAAGCTGCGGGTGTCTTTTGTTTCCTTTCTGGTGGTTTTTCTGCACATTTCCACAGGTTTCAGTCAAAATTATAATCAAACTTTCCCCATTTAATGAAAAGAAATCTGATGAACACCAAATTCTGGAGCCCCTCATTTACATCCAAACAGCTCTAATAAATAAATAAATAAAGTTAGTGAGTTGACAACAGCGCCTCACACAGGCAGACAACAGTAACTAAAGCTGTTGAAGTCCAGAATTTAAAAAAAAAGCTTAATTTAAAATGTAAATCCTTGATTTTACACATTTCAGCACGACAACTGTCACATAAGTCACTTCACTCGATATCCTACAAGTCAAACTTGGAAAAAGACGATTTACAAGAACAGAGAAACATTTTTTATTTGAGATATTTGGCATTCAGAAGAATATTTGTTCCTGTTAAAATAGAGCATCCTCCGTGAAATAATTATTTCAATATTACAAAAGATGATCCCACGACACCGACCGACCTCCTGCAGCGCATTGAACACTTGTTTAATCGGTTAATTTGTCAAAATAAATGTCTGCGTTGTATTTGTACGACAACACAACAGCGTGACGTTGTGGGTCTGTTTTGTGGCACTTTAAACAGCAGCAGCAACCCACGTAGAGCTTTGTGTTTAGTTTTTGCACAATGTTAAGACAGATGTGGGATTTTTTTAAAGGCTAAAACTGACATTGGTAGAATTTTACTGCAACTCGTCGGCGTTTACAGAGAGTTGCATTTCACATCATCGTGGGACGACTACATTTTGCTTTATAATCAGATTGTTTTGAATGTTAGCAGCTTGATAATAAGGCAGGACAAGGGGGGTTTAACAGGAAAGGAAACAGGAAAATCCTCCCACAACGCACCGGTACCATCTCCGTTTTTAGACATCTGGTGTAAAAATATATGGCGCCGTGGTCAGAGAGGAAAACCTCACACGCGAATCTCAAATCAAAAGTTTGACCAACTTTTACAAACTACAGCTTTTAAGCTACGAAACAAAAAGTACAACTAGACATTAAGACTGGAAAAGTGCTTTGGGTTTTAAATGATATGTTTTATCTAATGGACAGGGGTTAAAAGTCGAGATGTCCTGTATGAGTAGTCTCAGGTCCTGGTTCTAGTCCTGGAGGAGTAGCCTTGTTTCCTGGGTTTAGTCCTGCATGACGAGCCTCAGTTCCCGGGTCTAGTCTCTGCTGCGGGGGTTGTGTGGCGCTGGGGCTCCCTCTACGGGGGCGGAGCTGGGGACGGAGAGCAGCTGGCCGGCGTGCATGCGTTCGTTGGCGCGCAACTGGCAGCCGTCCTGCAGCATGCGCAGAGCTATCCGGGCGATGTTGCGTGAGTCGTCCAGCCCGGAGTGAGGGCGACCTTCATACTTCAGACCCAACTTCTCCAGCATGGTGCTCAGCTTGGTCTGCGTGCGCGGGACCTGTGGTGACAAAACACACACACATGATCACAAATCTGGTAACTGACGTGAAACAAAGCGAGTGTTGCTGTCCAATTACATTATTGTAGATATAGATTTGTGTCTTTTAATAAACGAGTACCTTATATACCTTCTTTGTCATTGAGTTTTTCATATAAAAACCATTAAAACCCCAGACCTTGTAGAAGTTCCCGTATGATTTCCTGATGTTGATCCACTTCTTTGCAAAGTGAGGATACCGGATCTTGCTGAGTCGGCACTGGATGTTGAGGAACTTGCTCATGTCCCAGGCCCTAAACAAGAGGTGGGCACAGAAGTGATGTAAGATTTCACTCAACAGAAACGACGGAAACAGACAGAAATCCTCTTTACAGAACTCAAACATACCCGTCAGTAAGGATGGCGTATTTGTACTTTGTCCCGAGCTCCCTCTCCTGGAGCCAAGCGACGACCCGCTGGAGGACTTCTGGGAACAGATCTGCTTCATCCACCATTTTCTGCTCAATGAAAACAAGATTATTCAATCACACCACGACTCCTGATCATGTGTTTGACAACGACATCAATAGATGTGTTGATATCAGTACTCTGGGATCAACCAACCTGTGTAATCCCCGTTAACTTCACACAGAAGTCTGAAAGCTGTGGGTTCATCTCCGGCTTCACATATTCCTGAAAGGAGTCCACCTGTAAAGTAAAAATAAATAAATAACACTCAATAAAACAGAAGTCGCCCTACAGATTAAAAAAAAACTCAGCGCTTTGAATGCAACTTACTATTTCTAGGGTGTGCGTGTTGATGAGAACCATCGGGAACTCGATGATTTCATGATGGAAGTCCGAAGGGTTATCCTCTTCACACGTCGCTTCAAAGTCCACCACACAGATGTAGTCGTAGAAGGTGTCCGTGGGCCCGCCCTCAGTGGCGGACTGCATCAGCTTCTGCCTCTTGTAGTGGCTCTTCAACCTCTTCTTCATCACGTCCTTCACACCTCTTCACGCACAAAGAGAAAAGAGGTTTAGGAAACACTTCACAGGTGTGAAATAGTTTGTTTTTTAAAAGCTGATGTGGATCCTGGTTACCGTGTGTCGAGATGCAGCGCGGCTAACTTGATCCGAAGCTCTTCCTTGGTCATGCGGTTGATGTGTCCATTTGCCACGGCGATCTCTTTGTACACCGGATGACTGAAGTCACTGTTGGACTGAGACGGAGACACCTGAGTAGCAGCTTCCTCATCAGGACAGATCCTGCTGCAAGGCTTCACCTGAAGAGGAATTATAATGTTCAGTGTGTGAGAGACAGAAACAGATTAAACACACTGTCACATTAGATTACTGTGCAGGTCGTGATTAGAGAATATGGATTAAAATATGACAGACAGAATATAACACATTAACAAGTGTGAGGTTCTTGTACATTATTTCAGTATTTTCATTGTATGTAGTTCTACATCAATATATTAGTATAGTTTGTCTTAAAATGTTATAGTATAGGATGCAATATAATATCATTAAAATATTACAGTATTGTATGTAATAGAATCACATAAGTACCAGTGTGAACCAAGTACATTAAGTTTTACATATAGAAGTATTAGGTACCACTGTAAACCAAGTACTTTAGGTTTTACCTAAAAATATTAGGTACCACTGTAAACTAAGTACTTTAAGTTTAACACACACGTATTAAGTACTACTGTGACCCAAGTACTTTAGGTTTTACATGTACAAGTATTAACTCTAAGTACCACTGTGAATAAGAAGCTAACCTCTTCTTCTTCTCTCGTGTTCGACATCTTCACGTTGACGTCCTCGGTTTGAATGTTCTCCTTGTGCTCATCCATTTAAAGTGGAAGTTAATCCAGGAACTAGTTATTTAGAAGGAAAAAAACTTAACGTGAATGTAATGCTTTTCCGAAGCGACCTAACGGTTTCGCTAGCTAACATTTAGCTAACATGACGTCACTCATTCCGGTTGTTTGTCTTCTTCGCGGGTTTTTTCCCCTCACGTTGAGCCGTTAACGGAAGTACGAAACAAATTCGTTCGTTATAATTATCACTGACGTCCCCATTAATCGATAACAAAATATATAATCGATTGCGTTGTTGTCTCAGCGCGAGACGTTGGCAGGTCGCCGCTAAACGTTCAACTTTCTTTTTTCAGGCGGGCGGTTCTGACGACTTCCGGTTTGCGCCAAAACAAAAAACGCTCTGGGGCGCCATCTTGTGTTGTGGATGATACGCGCATAAAAAAAACACTGCTCATATCTGACCGCTAGGTGGCGGTGTCCTCTCAGTTTTAGAACCAGGGGAATATATAAATATATATCATAATCATTGGATTATAAGTATTGATGCATAATGTGTTTATCACTTAAACATTGCAGCAAACTTACTCGACAGTGATATGGATATATGTTTTATTAATAATCTGAATCTGTAAAGTAACCTTTTTTTCAAATCAATTTTCAGTATGATACATTAAAAAAAATCCAGGATGTTAAACAAACCCTAAATTCAGATTATAAATTCATCTTGAATATTAAAAGCATGTCAGCTTGCCAGCAACTGCAATGAAACACCTGTTTCCTCCTTCAGTCAAAAATATATTGACAAAGGAGCATTAAAAAAAATCCCTTAAATGTCCTTGGTATGTTATATTCAGTCCAAGCGTGACATCAATTGTGATGGTCTCCACTTCCACATTAACCACATTTGACAACCACATACACTGTGCTTGTCGTCATTCATCATTACACACTGATTTGTTTTTCCATGACGGTCAACAACGCAATCTGTCTGATTTAATCTGGTTTGAATGAGTTGTCCGTCGTGCAGCCGGTTAGCTTAGCATAAAGACTTATCATGAAGACTGGCTACAGAGGACACAGGTGGGGTCAACCCTCTGGGTTCCACAGGGTCCAATGTTCTCCATGCAAACCAGCATCGTAAAAAAGATTGTTAATGTTTGTCCTTTAGAAAGAAGTATGACCTCATAGGCTATACGTTACAGAGGTGGGTACTTTCCACATATCATTGCTGATAAGATCAAATCCTTTGAAGTGTGTCTAAAGGGCCTCGTAAGTATTTTTCCAAGAAGCCACAGTACCAAGAGATATAATTACTCATAACTCCACAGAGTGTTGTCTTTATATCTTCATTTATGTCCAGTTGAACCCACAGAAATATCATGATTTTAGAGAAACAAGGTATAACATGTCAGCAGTGAGATTTAGTCTCCCGACTGCAGATCAGTGCGATCAATCTCCTCACCTAACTCTTTACAATAAAGCCAATGTATTATATTACTATACATTTTACTATTTCTTTAATACACTACAGTATGAAGAACCAATGTGAGTGAAAAACAATACATATTGGTAGTTAATAACCATTTATAATAGGCAATGGTGATTAATATTTGTATTTATTGAGAGCTATAATGCAAAGGGAGGATCTGCTTTTCACCCGTGAGGCTAGTTATGTATGTTTTTGTTTAGTTTCTTACCGTTATGTCATCTCTTTTGTTTATATTGTAATGGCTTTTTACCATGTAAAGTGCCTTTGAGTACTTTCTAAAGCACAGTACACACATAAAATGTATTATTAAATTTTTATTTATGAGTTCTTATTATTCATGATTTATCAAACAAATATAAGTAGAGATAATAAAACAAGACAATAAATAAATAAGATGTAGTACATGAGGTTTAAATAAGGACACAACATTCTAGAAGTACTAGAAAGAACATACTTTAGAGGGTTTTATCTCCTGAAACCAGAGCACAACACTCATTTAGACCCATTTTATGTATGAATTCCTTATGATGTGTGCAGAGTGGTTGGATCTGCGTCCGTACATCACACAGTCTGATGGAGGATGTATAATAGATGAGATGCTGCGAGTAAAAACGAGAAAAAAGGACCAGCAGGAAAACAGAAAATCTGGAACGATCTTTAAACAAAATCAGATTTATTTTCTCATTTGAAAATAAGAGAACGTTATGGAAACCCCATAACCACAAACTAATGCACAAAGAAGAGACGTAAGAATATGAAAATATAACATCATGGACTTACAGCTTTGGAGAGGAGGTGCATTTAAAAAGATGGTGGAGCCAATTTGGAAAGTAAAAAGACTGATGGGTAAAAAAAAATAATCAGAAAGGCGTCGGTCCGTATTTGGCTTTTGAAGGGACGCAAACAAGAATTACATGAGCTGCATCGACAAGGCTTCAGTCCCGTTTCACCCCGCTCATCATCACAGTGATACAGGGTTAGAGAGCAGAGCTACATTGTTCAGTTTCCTGTCTAATCTATAATGCTGCATTCATGTCACGTGGGGAAAAACAGACGCCAAGGGGTTGATATCACCACTTTTTTCTACCGCAAAAATACTTATTTGAAGTAAAACATCAATTCATACTTCTTCAAATCTGGCGGCAGGGCAGGACTTGGTGTGCCAGTTTCCTCTCGGTTGAGTCACTTCTCAGCTGTCGAGTGTGAAAAGGCTGAAGGGAGTTGTTACGTGGAGTTGAGACGCAGTGGCGGTAATCAATCGTCTCTCCGTGGTTTGAAGTTTCATCGATGGGGGTGGGAATCATTTCAAGTTAGGGCTTTGAACCGTCACGACGCTCCTGTTGTTATTCCTACAGGACTTGAACGCAGCACGACATCAAAAAGGCTTTACACAAAAGTGAATTTGTTCTATTTCATCTCGAGAAAAGAAAAGAAAAGAAAGAAAAAAAGGCAATTCAATAAAAAGCCAAAACATGCTAGAGCTTTTCTCTAAAACGTCTCGGCCTTCCTCACAGTTTACAGGCTAGCTAGTCGACGCTGAAGCTGCAAATCTTTGGAGAAACAGCACGGAGAACTCCTACGTTACCCCGAAAAAAAACATAAAACTTTACACGACGAGAATCCCGAAAGCATCAAATCAGCAAGACAGGAGGCAGTTTAAAAGACTTCCTTAAAAAAATGAATAGTTTGACATTTTGGGAAATATGCTTATGAGCTTTCTGACAGAGTTGAAGTAGAACCAGCGGACGGTTAGCCTAGCTTAGCTCAAAGACTGGAAACGGGGGGAAATAGCTAGCCTGGTTCTGTTACAAAATCTGCATGCGAGCTGATCACTGATCAATAAGATTGTGTACAAACAACAAGTGAAAGGAAGCATGTAAACATATTCAAACAATAAATATATAACATTTTAATTAGCGAGCTAGGCTAGCCGTTTGAACTCGGTTACAGTGTTCATGTTAAGCTAACCATCTCCTGGCTTCAGATTCATACTTAGACCTGAGTCTTAATGTTCTCAACAAATTATTGTGTTAATTAACTTGTTATTTAGTGTTTTTAACCAATTAACGTGTGAATTAGTAAACCAGGCTAGTCACTGCACCCTCGGGTGTCCAGTCTTTATGCTACGCTAACCATCTCTCGGCGCTTATTTAGGCGTGAGTAGCGTCAACGCCTTCACCAAACTCTCCAAGAAACACACACACAAGCAGATGTACAGTACATGAACGCATGCACACACACACACACACACACACACACACACAAACAAACGCACCCACAGTTTAAAACAGCAGCTTAAAAAATATCCTCTTAGACACCGACGAGAAGAAACAAAAACAAGACATAAATACGGGACAGGTCAGTACACGGTACAAATCAACCTTCAGGTGGACGTGTGTGTCGTCACAGCTGGTGTTCACTCCGCTGAGCGGTTCTACAGATACACTTCCCTTTAAAACCGGAAGTAGCCGCTGCATTTTCACGCACCGATGAAATCCTCCACATTTAGATTGTAGTGTCTTGTTGTTCCAATTCCAGCTCACTCATCTTCTAGTTGAGACTTTGGACTGTAGTGATACACTTTTGTGTCGGCGTTTCGTACGTTCAGCCTCGGGTGTGACTTCTATCAGCTCGTGTGTTGGAATTACAGTGGAGGTGCATTCTGGGAAAAGGCTTTTCTGTAGACATGCAGAGGAGAAAGCCGGGACCCGAGTCACCGCGGGGCCCCGAAGACCACGTTCAGGGTGTGTAAGGCTACATGTAAACTCCGCACGCATCGTCACAAAAACAAACCTGGATCCGTCCGTCGGGCGTTCGATTCCCGGCCTCAGCGCGGGAGGAGCACCCGCTCCAACGCGGACTGCAAGTGTTCCCAGTTCTTCCACAGCAGCGCCAGCACGGCCACGGCCACGCAGGTGAGCGCCAGGTGCAGGCGGCTGCGCAGCAGCGGCGCGGTGAACTTGGCCGCCGTGGAGACGCACACCAGCAGCACGGTGACGATGGCGAGCATGATGTTGATGCACTTCCCCAGCAGCACCTTGGCGTCCGTGTTCTCCACCTGCACCGTCTGCTGCTGCTGCTGCTGCAGCTCCAGCTTCGACACGCGCGTCTGACACGACTCCAGCACCTCCTGGACACACACAATACACACACAGACAAACACACAATATAATATTATATGGTTGTTATCAGGGAATAACGAATAACTGGAGAGCAATGAGTCATAAAGGGAAGGGCAGTGGAACTGGATCAGATAACAATTGAGATTATATATATATATATATATATATATATATATATATATATATCTCTTCTGTCGTCATTGAACTCCGTCATTATTTATTTTCCACTTTATTTCTGTGAATCTTGTTTTAGTTTTTTGGTCAGTTCTGCAGAGGGCTTTAAAATACTACAATACCCATGAGCCTTTGCAGATGTTGTTACTGTACGTACAGTTAGAAGAAGCCGTAGACGTTTTGGACTGTGCACGAGGATAATAAGGATAATGCAAGAATTAACTGAACGTTTTTGGGACGTTTCATAACTTTTTTCTGTGTGTTTGTTCTGTTTGTGCTGAGCTGCCTTCAAAGTTTAGCGCTTTGCTCTCTTTAATGTCATTCAATTAAAAAAAACTGACTTATAGGAACCGCAGACAGCCTCAATAGAGGTGTACTATGTACTATTATATTGTTGTTGGGTGAACTAGTCCTTTAAACAATACATTATTTATCACTTTCTGTCTCTCATTCACTCAAACAGCACTGAAGCGTCTGTCCCCAAAACAGAGAAATCCACTTTACTGGTTCCATAATGCCCCATTGAGTGTGTGGTGTGTTACATAACTGGTTGTTTCCTCCACCAACACAAGGACACAAGGACACACACTACCTGGATGTCCCTGGCCCTCTCGTAGGCCTGGTAGGCCACCTTCTCCTCGATGCTGGCCAGCTCCTGCTTCAGGTTACTGGTCTCGTGCTGGTGGAGCTCCGTGAGGTCATTCAACTGGTCCTCCAAGCGCTCATACCTGACACACACACACACACACACACACACACACACACACACACGGAGGAGGAGGAGGCCGAGCGCCAACCACAGAGAGAGAGGGAGAGAAAACGATGCATAATTGAGTACGTGTGTGTGTGTGTCTGTGTGTGTGTGTGTGTGTGTGTGTGTGTGTGTGTGTGTGTGTGTGTAGCAGTACAGCAATTTATGTACAAGAGAGCTGCTGGGATCGTTTGCCTTTGGTCGACTCAGCAACAGTCTGGAGGTGTGTGTGTGTGTGTGTGTGTCTCTGTGTGTGTCTGTGTGTGTGTAAATCTATTTTTACTCCACAAAAGCTTGTAATAACTGTCAAAAGCTCTTTGAGGTTCAACAGATGTACAAACACATTGCGTCAGAGCGTTGCTGCAGGGGGAGGATTGTTGTTGTTGTTGTTGTTGTTGTTTTGGGGCTTGTGTGATGACGCGCTGCACTCGTGACTCGTCGTACCTGCATACGTTACGGCTAAGAGGGATTTATCATTCTGGAGAGGAGAAAAAAAATATTTTTCTTTATGCAAAAAAATATTTTCTTCTCTTGTTTTTATGACTTTAATCGTCTTGGACGCCTCTCACACTTTTGATGATTCTAAATAAAATAAAATATAGAAGAACAGGTTAAATACAAACATATTTAGTAAAAAAAACTGTTTGTTCATTAACGTTAAATTAACACTAGATTATAGATATTATCAAGCTGCATTATGAGAAGTGGAGAAGCCGTGTTGTTCCATACAGAAGTGTAAATAAAAGTAAAGCCACTGAGACACGGCTGCAGCGTAAACATGACATCACGTCATCGTTTTACCTTCTTTTACCGGACTGAACAGTCATATTATTAATTTCCCTGCATCTTCACTTGTATGTATCTTTCATATATTTTGAATATGTGATGTTTACGATGTGCAGCAGCTTCCTACCTGTATCTCTCCTCCTGCATCATCTGTGTGAAGTAGCTGTTGTCCCTCTTGAACTGCGTGTTCAGCGTCTCCATGTCCTCGGCCAGCTGCACCTGCGCCTCCCTGATCTCGCGCACCATATCCAGCACCTCCCCGAGCCGCCCGTTGGAGTCCGACCTCCCCGGGCATCCTGACCCCGCCCCGGACCCCCCGCCGCCGCCGCCTCCTCCCCCTCCCCCCGCCGCCGGGTTCCCGTTGGAGTCGGCCGACGCCGACGTCCCGGTGGAGCACTCGTCGTCGCTCGGGTACTTGGACGCCTTGGCGGCCACCGTGGTGGCGCTGCCGCTCAGGCCGCGCGCCGCCGCCGCGTCCGCCTGCAGCCCCGAGCCCGACTCCATGGAGCTCTTGAGGTGGGCGATGTTGTCGGCGCTGCCGAACTTGTTCCGGATGAGGTTGGCGAACTCCCGCGACTTGTTGAAGAAGAACGGCGGCGACAGCGACACGCCGGGCCCGAGCGTCTTCACCTTGTCCAGCGCCGGGTGGCGCCCCGTGGCGCTGACGTCGCGCAGGCTTCCCTCCTTGCTGTGGGTGCCGGACTCCTTGCCTCCTCCGCCTCCTCCGCCTCCTCCTCCTCCATCCTTGTGGTTGTGCTTCCCGTTGGTCTCGCCGTCCTTCACGCGGCGGTGGTACTGGTCCTGCTTCCTCTGCAGCCGGGCGATGGTGTGCGCCGACTTCTGGTTCTTCTTCTCGAAGACCTGGCGGATCCGGCCCACCTGCTGCTTGTCGGCGTTGTTCACCAGCTTCAGGTACTCGGCCACGTTCTGGTCCCGAGCCGCCTGCTCCACCTTGATCTGCTCCGTCACCTGAAGGCGGCGAGAGACGCACACACGTTTAGGATCATCACACACTGCTTTGTGCTCGCTTCAAGTGCTTTTACTTCACTCCAGGTCGATTGCTTCGTAAGCATGTCTCTCTGGGAGCGGCGATCGCCGACACATGTTAAGAATCTCCTCATTAGGTCCCAAATGATCACAATAAAACACACTGAAGCCGAGATGTTCACATAATGAGAGACTTTGCCTCTCTCTAAAATCTAATCAGCAGACGAGGTGGAGTTCACGCTCTCGTTAGTGAAACCAATTAATTGAATAACTTGTTTTATTGGTATCTGTAGCGTCTCCACGGAAATCTAATCGTTTCATTCCTAGAAGAAGGAATTGAAAACGGCTCCACAGAGAAACATCAAACCGAGTTGTTTGACTTGTTCTTTGTGTTTGTTTGTGCAGACGCTCCGCAGCCAAAAAACAGCGTGAAAAAAATCCTCTCAAACCTTGAGGATCTTCTGCTGCAGGCTGTCGATGCCGAGCGCTCCCTTGGTGAAGTCCAGGCCCACGCCGTCATCCCCGACGCCGTCCACCACGTCCAGGTTGGACTCCGAGCCGCCGCGGCGCATGAGCACCGGCACGCTGAGGCTGTTGGCATCGCAAGCGCTGCGCTCGGCCTGCGAACGCACACGCAGAAAACAACAAAAAGTGGAGTCAATGAGGCGGTAAAATGTAGTGGGCTGCCTTGAAATGTCTCGTTTTGTTCAAGTAGCAGTCTGATATCACGAAAATGTTCACTTTGAAGTGACATACGGCGAAGAAAAGCAGGCAATCGTCTCATTTGAAGGCCTCACACTGAAGACAAAATGTATTAAATGGCGTCATTGTGGATGTATTACCTTTCACTAATGGTGATAATAGCGCTTGGTGACGCCGATATGTCAGCACAAAAAGGTTTAAAATGCCTCATTCAACCACTTCATCCAAAAAAAACATGTTTTCTAGACAAAAGACCTAAAAAACCTGCAGCTGCTGATACAGAACATCAGGTGCACGGCCTCGCAGAAACGCTGCTTTTCACCGTTTTCTCCCTGAGACGGCGAGAGCGGTTCGCTTTAAAGAAGCAAAAACAAGAGGATGAAAAGAGGATCGAGCGTTCAGGCTTTGAGGGAAAGAAGAAGAGGAAGAGGAGGAGGAGAGATGAAGAGCGTTAATCTGTCTGGAGACGGCACAATGGTCAGTTTGAGCTCGAGGCTCCGAAAACAAAAAACAGCCTCTCAGCACTGAAAACCCTTTATTGACAAAAGCAAAGGCGATTACGCAACAGCTACAAAAATATTAGTATGTGGTAACTCTTGTTGCCACGGCAGCAAAGTGCACAGAAGAGAGACTAAGCTCCAAAACACACACACACACACACACACACACACACACACACACACACACACGAGCAAACAGCTGATGAAGCCTGAAGGCGGGTTGTTGGCTTTTTTTTTTTTGTAATTGGATTTATTCTTTTTGTCTTTTTTCTCTTCTCTCTTACACTTTAATTGTGTCTCGTGGCGTTTTGGGGCGCTGCACGCCGCTGAGTCTCCACCGGTGATTCACGGCCTGGCGTCCAACGAGCGATCGCTAACTTTAAATGAACAGAAAGTCATTCATGTAAACTCCTTTGTTCTGGTTTACAAACGCTGTTTCATCATCTCGTACTACTCCTGAGTCCAGATGGCGTCCACCCTCAGAACAACACACCACCGGCCACCAGACAGCCACGGACGCAGCCAGGAATATATTTATATATATAAGAATATATATATGTAGTAAACAGATCATTGGCCGTGCGTCGCTTCAGTGGAGGATTTGTTCAGTTCCTTTCTTTTAGAATATGATTGACAGCTCGTCAAGATGAGGTTTCAGACGTTTAAAGCTGTCAGGATGAGGCGCGCTGCTCTTAAAGTTTTATTTCTCTCTCTGTGAACATGGATTATGCTTTCAATTTCACTTTTTTAAACATCCAAACGTACTACAACAAGGATTTAAGAAATGCTAATCCCCAAGGAAATGACTTACAAACCAACAACAACAAAAAAGGAATTAAATTGAATCCTCTTTTTTTTTAAAAATGTTGTTCATTTACCTGCTCAGTTTGAATGTATTTGATCTGGAAACTTAAACATAACATACCTATCTACATGTTATTAACGTGACTCGCGTCCTGCGGCTGGACCAGCGGGAGGTAAAAGGTTAAAGAGGAAAAAAATGATAAGGAGCAGATGATTAAATAATTAAAATTGGTGAAGTCAATCAGATGCAGCCTGATGATTAGTGTGTGAGTCACCATCCTATGGCAGCACTGAACCTCCAGCTACAGACTCACACAAATATATATTTCACATTTGTAACCAGCTCACGCTTTCAATTGAAAAGCATTTTTCTCCCATCCTCCTTTGCTGCCCCTTCACATACGAACCAGCCCTTAAAATCAGGAAGTGTTGGAGGAGATTCAAACACAGCGACCGGCTGGTTGAGCCTCGCGCTCGGCAGTCTGCGTTCGTGTCGGACGTCGGGGTGGACGAGCGGGCATCGGGGTGCGAGGGCTGTGAATTATTCACATGCGAACACGCCGCGTGGCCCTGATGGAGGACACGGGGCGGATATCAGGTCACACGGCTCGTCCTCTGACCCGGGTCTGCACTCAGAGGTGGGTGGACACACACACACACACAGCCAAAACACACAAACAACACACACACTCACACACAGTGGGGCATTTTTCCACTGGGAACTCGTCCAAGAGAAATAAAGATGCATGACCGCAGAGTCGTTTTTCAACGTGAATCCTGGGCTCTGATGGTTTTTCCACCCGCCGAAATCTGCTTTTCACAGCAGACAAGCTGCAAGTTGAAAAAAAGCTGACAAGAGATGTAAAGTCCTGGTGGCTTAGCTGCTTCATTTGCATAACATCTGCTGCTCCCTGGGTTCAAATCTGGCCTGCGAGCTCTGATGCATAAAAAAAAAAGCATCTCGAAATACTTTATATGTAAAAAAAAACTCTCACATGTTCTACTGCAGTCGTGAAGGAACAATGATCCCGAACAACCACACAAATAGTGCACATAGAGATCTGCTCGCTGCTCTATGAGGCATCAGAGCTCTGAACTGAACGACACGGACAACATGTTGATGTTTACCAGCTGACGTCTGTCAGTTTTCAACCATGTGAAGTTTTTGGCGAAATGATTGGAAGTTGTGTTTTTTTTGGGAGGAATTTGGCCAGAAACCACAGAGCGTTGCCCTGACGCTGATACCAGATGAAACGTCAGATCGTCCCCAAAATTATGCCAATCCATCCAAAGGGTGGAGTCTATATTCGGACAAAATTTCAAGGCGATCCATCCAACGGTCGCTGAGATATGTTCACTCAAAACCGCACGGCGGCGTTTAAAAAGGAAGGTCACTAAAGTCGGCCGGTTGCGTAGTTTGGGAACCTTGAGTGTCTGTTCAACATCTGCCAATCTGGTCCAACATCTGCCAATCTGGCGGATATTCCAGACTGGACCGTGGCGATGAACCGACTGACCTCGTTGCTCCTAAAGCCGCCAGTGTGGCTAAAAATAATCTACTGATTAACTGATCGTGAAAATAATGATCACTTGGAGGCAAAAACTCCAACAAGGAAAGGGCACGAGATGAGGCCGAGATGAGGCCGAAGCATCGGCTTTCGGTAACCAAAATCTAAGATTGGAGGCTGCAGAGGAAGCTTGTTGTGTTTACGGTGTGTGGAAAAGAGAGAGAGGGCCAACAAGTACTACTCCAACTCCCACTAAGCACAGCTCATCTGAGCATCTCATTAATGGGACCTTGCCACGGGGAGACGGCGGCCTGGCACAAACACACAGGAAATTGCCATGGGAGATATTTCTTTAGAGAGAGAGGGGGAAAGAGAGAGAGGAGAGAGAGTCAGAGGCTCTTTATTCCTGACTCCAATCCATCAATTTATTTTTCCACTAACAAGAGCCAGAGGGAGACACAAGTCGGTGTCCTTTGTGAGCGACTCAATCCCCCGTCAGCGGATCACGACGCAAGACAATTTTGTTTAAAAAAAAACAAAAAACAATCAGCCGCCTGCCAGCGCCGAATGAACCATCGAACCCCCGACAGTTATCCACCAAATCAAGGAAAAGTAAAATGCCCTCTGAATACTAGCCCAGTGAAGTACTGTGCATGCATTTTATTTAGTAGATTGATGTGTTTTTTGGCCAAGTTCACTCGTCTCAAAATTTGGAAATGTAGGTCAAAAATATATAAAATCAACAGAGCCTTGGAGAATCTAAATGTTGACCTTTACTTTGTAATATATATATATATATATATATATATATATATATATATATATATATATATATATATATATATATATATATATATATATATATATATATAGTGGTTATTTGTACACACAATTCAAATTATAACAACATGAAATGCAAAATATGTTAAAATCAAAGCCGGTAATGAATCTTTATGTCTTCCTTGAGATGAATGAGAGCTTAAGAACATTGAATGGACCAGAGATTAAACCGCATTAGCCATCTATTAGTTGGCTGTAAACCCGCACAGTCTGAAGCAGATTAGCAACGGCTCCTTTAAATTGGTGTGTGTTTGAGTTTTGGGGGGCAGAAATAATGTGATTGTGAGATCAAGAGATTTAGTGGAGGAGACGTTTAAATCCAGACTTAAGCCAATAACGGGAGGCCAGGTCAACATAAAGACATGCTAACGGCTCTAAGAGGCAGGGTGTCCGAGCTAAATGCTAACAGTAATAATGCTAACATCCTGTTTAGCAGGTATCATGACCATCATCTTGGTTCAGCGTTAGCACCAAACACAAAGAAGAATATCATTATTTTTGCAGGTATTTTGGTCAGAAACTAAAGTATTGGACACATTTTAAACTTTGACCTTGAGGTGGCGCTAAAAGGGAAAGTCATGTAAACACTAAAATTGGTAGGATTCTTCCTCTGGGCTCCATGAATGTGTGTACAAAACTTCATGGAATTCCATTGAATTATTGTTGACATATTTTGGACCAAAGTTGCTGACCGGCCGGCCGACGTCCCTCCAGCTACGTCGCTAACTGGGCTAAAAATAGCCGCTCCGTTCAGTTTTCTTCGGTGTCAGTTGTCCTCCTTCGCCATTATCTCCTTCTTCCCAAACAGGAGAGAATCCACAGCAGCTATTTGGACAAATATGGAGATGTACTCGGGCCACAATTTAGATAATGACTTTTTTTGAAAGGCTAAATCCAGCAAACCCTATTATGTTTGCCAAGGCCGCTCTGTTCCAACAGACTTGAGAATAACACAGATGAGCATCATGGGTAATTGATGGCTGTTCTTCCTAAAAGGACTCCAGAGAAAAGCCTAATGCATCACGCCGCCACAGACGAGGGCGCAGGTTACCCAAAGCGCTGCACCTGCAACGTTACCGTAATGAATTCAGCCCGTGAGGCGCTAATCTACTTTTAAAAACGCTAAAATCGCAAAAGAGCATTTTGTGCTGGCTGAGAACTCTCTGCGCAAGAAATGGAAGCAAAAACAAAATTATTGTTTATGCAGCATGAATAATAAATGAAACAATTAGAGATGCCGGGACTCGACGCCAAGATTAATGAGTATTATTTTCACATTATCCTAATGCTGTTTTCTTAAACTTTTACATAAACCACTGCAGATTCATAAACAGAGGAAGTGCTTAATAAAGAAATAAAAGAAACTTCTGCGTCTGAACGCAGGAGATTTGCTGTTGTTCAATAGTTACATCTTGAGGAAATAATGTGTCAAGAAGCCCTGCTTGGATTTCGGTGACAGGATGTCATCCAGATGTGTTCAGTCAACCGTTCTTCTTTTTCAATGTATTCAAATCACGAACACAGACAGAAAAACTAAATAAGAAGACAGCTTGTGGTGAAATGGGAGCGAGTACAAAAACACAGAGTTTCTTTAATGATGCAGCATGAAAAAAAGCTAATGTTTCCTCATTAAAAGAGCCATTATCATGATAGTCCCTAAGATGTGCAAAGACCTGCCTCTGCTAAATGACACTTATACAAAATGAAATCTTCTATTTTGTGATCATTTGAATCGAGGGGTTTTAACTCTCTCGGGATCGGCGGGTCAGATTTCTTCTTAAAAAGCAGAAACTGCCAAGGAGATCGCTACAGGATACACACTGCTCATGCTAACAGGAAAAAAGATTATTATCTTCACAAACGACTCATTTCATCATCGATGAATCCGACAATTACTTTCCTCGATTCATGGATTAAATGTTCGGTCTATAAAACGACAAACTAAATGTGAAAAAAAGCTTGCAGCCAGTTCCTCATGCTCAACACTGTACCAAAGATATTACACGTCAATATTAAAGCAGACAAAGAACAGAAATTTCCAATATTCCTTTTTGTAAAGCGCTTGACAATCACTGATTTTGATGAGTGTTAAATACATAAATATATAATATCATAACATTTTAACACACAAACATTTGACACAAGCACTTCATATTGTTCCACCTTCGCTGTGTTGACGACAACACCCTTGTTCTTTCTGCAGCAATCCTCTCACACACACACACACACACACACACACACGTTAACACACACACACACACACACACACACACACACGTTAACACTCACACACACACCAGTGCTTGGACCAGATCAAGGTGGGGCTTCAGGGGAAGTGAACGCCTCTCGTCTGATTACTGTGTGTAAAAACCAGCTTCAAGTCTCGGCAGGCTGCTCGCTGCACACTCACACTCACACACACACACACACACACACTCTGACACAGGATGTGTCCACATCATCCAGAGGCAACTTCAGCGACGCACACAGGCGATGAGACACAATTGAAGTCGGCGCGCTCGATACGCCGTCGAGAACGATTTACAAATCAAGCGTCTTGTTCTTCACTCACAAGCAGCACGTCGAGCACTTTGTGTTGTAATCACTTGAGACGCCGAGAGAATACACACTCGACCTCTGCACTAATCACACAATCTGCGAGGTATTGAGAGAGACGTCAGGAATCAGTGTGAAGTACCACGAGTTGAGGTCGTGCAATTTGTCTACACTATGTGCGTCAATGCACGATATTCAATAAAGAAAGGAAAGAGCAGACAGCAGCTAAAGATGAACATTTATGTTATTTAACATTTAATTAAATGATCATTTTATTGAGCTAGAGTTCACGACTTGTCGCTTAAATGCAGAGCGACAACACTACGAGGGTGTGACTGATGAACGAGGAGTAAAAAAGTGACTTTTACTGAATTTAAAACAGGAAATAATTGGGGAAAGTGTGTGTTTGGTGGGAGAGGAGAAAAGCAGCCGCTCTGTCCATCAGTCTGAGATGTTCGTCCAGAATGACTCGTGTCAGTGTGCGATGGTGACGTGACCTCGGAGGAGAAGAAGAAGAAGAAACCCCAGAGCCTCATTAACGGCCCACAGATGGAGGGATGACAGACTGACGGAGAGATCCTGCTCTCTCCTCACCATGTTCCTCTGCACACTGAGAGTTTAAAACCGCCGTCGGCTCAGACGTCTCCAGAGATGAGAAGCGATACGATGGAGTCGAGGTGTCGAGGTGTCGAGGTGTCGAGGGCGCTAAAATGTGAGAAACGGCCTCAAAGAAAGATCTGCAGCCGCTCAAATGAAATAGTGCAGAAACAAACAAAGACGTGAAGAAGAGCGGAGACCCAGAGAGCCATGGATGATGGGAGTCGTCAACAACAACAACAACAACAACAGTGCATTTTATGGCCTGATGCTAAACACACACGTCAGCCGCAGCATCTCCGCAGCAGTCTGGTGTCGTCTGTTTGCGCTAACTCAACTAATGCTCTGAGTGACGGATGCTAATGACGTTTAATGACAAAGCGCTATATTTAGAGAGAAGTTTTGCTCGCCGTCGATACGGAACATTTCCCAGGATGCAACGGGTCGTTTGCGGTACATTATTTCAGCAGGAGGAGAAAAACAAATAGCTCTTTAGTGATGAACACCGTGGGGCGATGCAACGCTGCACCGCTCCGTTAAGCCGCCAGAGAGGAACGAATACAAGAAATCTATAAATCACACGGCGGGAAACCGAGAGCTGAATGGATATCGAGCTAAAAATCAATGAAATGTTGGCAATCAATTTACTATCCGGGGAACTCAGCATCACATAATAACTTGTACATGTACAGAAACTACAGCAGCTGAGAGAGAGAGAGAGAAATAATATATATATATATAAATAATGTATATATATAATTAAATAATATATATAAATAATATAAATTATATATATATATATATAAATACATAAATAAATCATATACATTACAAATCCAGAGGATGGGACAATCTCTCTCCCGACGTGAAACATGTGTGTGCTTTACACAACCACAAAAAAAAAAGAGTTGTAATCCGTCCTCTACCCTTGTAATCTGAGATTTTAATCTCCCGCTTTCCAGCGCAAAGATTACCCAGCAGCCCTTGCTCCCATTCTAAAACGCACGGGGGAGGAAATAAAGGAAAGAAAGTGATGGTGGATGGAGCGAGGATACGATGTGTGAGGTTGTAATCTGGAGGAGAAGAAGAAGAAGAAGAAGAAGAAGAAGTGATGGAGACGCAGAGCGACGGAGGAAGAGGAGGAAGAGGAAGAGAATCCATCTGAGGCGAGGGCAGAGCTGGAGCTCCACAGGTGGAGCAGCAGCACCGGATTAAAGCTTCAATAAAAGATAGAGCGCTCAGACACGTTGAGGTCAGAGGTGGTACGGTGGCCTTTAAGGAAACACTGACCACGCCGGCCTCTGCTCGGACGGATTTTATAACCCAAATACCTCGTGCTGGGATTATTGAGCAGCCGCAGCAATATACTGACCTCATTCACATTTCAACAGCCTAAATCCAAAAGAGCATTTTGATAGATACCATTATCTGTCCAGGCAAAAATATTCAGGTTATCATCACAAATCCTCAAATTCAAGAAGCCGAAAGCAGCAAAAATGTTGCTTTTCTGCTTGAAAAATGACTCGATTCCTTTTCTCCTGATCAACCGTCAGGTGAATGAAATGAGAATTTTTTTTTGCCTCAATGGCACAAGTTTACATTTTTAAACTCTTCTGAATATTTGCAACGCTTTTGCTGTGAACGCAGCATAAGGCTCCAACAAACTAATTGATTTATGAATATTTAGTCTATAAAACGTGAGAAATTAGTGAAAAAATGCCCCAAAACTGCATCAAACTCCAAAGAAAATCAAATTCCAATGGAAAAAAACAGCAAATCTCAACGTTTCAGAAGCAGAATCCAGCAAACGTTTGGCCGCATATTACTACATGGATTGAAGTGTGTGTCTGTTTTAATATGCACGGCTTCACGTCGCACACAGAAGCTGTTGAGGGGCTTAAAAAAATAAAAAAAGAAGAAAAAAAAAAGGACGAACCAAATTTAGGCCGCTAAGTTAATACATCTGCTCACAGAGTGTAATAATAGGCAGTGAATCAGCGTTATGCGATATGACGGGGGAGGTGTGTGTGTGTGTGTGTGTGTGTGTGTGGGTCCGTTAGCCCAACACAACACAGGATCTGTTTGATGGGCAGAGCATTTGTGTGTCGGTTAATCCACACCATGTTACTCACACACACTGGGCATCACTGCCGGTGTGTGTGTGTGTGTGTGTGTGTGTGTGTGTGTGTGTGTGTGTGTGTGTGTGTGTTGAATCCCTGTCGGCTCAGCTCACTCGATCCCTGTAAGCCAGAAGCACGGCGAGGAGCAGAGGAACCCGTGTCGCCACATGTGGAAACGCCTCAATAATTTACGTTGCGCGGGTCGCTTCCCTCCTCCTCGTCCTCCTCTTCCTCTTCATCCTCCTCCTCCTCCTCCTCCTCCCCCCGATAAGTCGAGGCATCATTTATTCCGCGGATTCCATCGGTTGCCCCCGACGACAGACGCCACCTCGTCGTAAACGACCGGCGAGGCGAGGAGCATCCGTCAGCTCGACCCCGTCAGAAACGGCACTCTGTCTCCGAGTCGCGGCTGCCAGACAAAAGGCCACGGCTCGGCTGCATCGCCGTGATTTGTGGTGCTGATGGAGGGCATGCGTGTAGTGTACTTGTGTGTGTACGTGTGTGTGTGTGTGCGTGTGTCTACTGCAATAACTGGTTCCCTGCATCCCACAGAAACCAGAGCTAAAGAAACAAAACAAGCTCGGACCTGTTGAGCGTAATGAGCTGTTGTTTAGAGCCGGAACCCATTACAGCCCGACGGACAGGAGGTATCGTCTCGTCTGCATCTCCATTCATCTCCACGGTGTCGTGTGAAGAATGTGTTCATTTAAATCTCGACCCTGAACGAAGGCCGGTTCCACCGAGCCAGCGAGATACAAAGGGAGGCCTTCGGTTAACCCTTAACGTGTCGAAAATGATCCTTTGCTACTTGAAACGTCAGAGAAACGTCTCAAGCGTTTGCCTTCAACGTTCAGTTTGGATGAATAAAAGCAGAAGGTTCTCGCAGGGTGGGAGAAGCCATACGAGGAGAACGAATGCGTTTGCGGCAATTAAAGAACGTCAATCGGCTGATCAATAACCTGCAAACCAAAACGCAATCGAGTCGTTTAACCCCGAGTTCAACCTCTCGTTTCCGCTCTTCTTCACGTCTTTCCTTCCATTTAAAGAGCTGGTAACACACCTCCTTGGCGAGTATGAAGGATTAAATATATAAATGAAAGCAGGAGAACCCTCAGCGAGAGCTCCACCCGTGTGAGACTTCAAAAGGACGTCTCTGCTGCCGGCTGTTTGCACCCTGGAAGACGTTCAGGAGACTAAATATAAAGAAGTTCCTTCCTTTGTTTCGCTGCAGCCGCGACGGAGCCGTTTGCTCAACTGTCTGATCTGTTGATTCTGTTTTACAATCCTAATTCTCCAGGTCGGACTTCTTTAAACGTGTCCTTTGGCTAAATGTCTTTTACATTTCACAGGCCAAACCATTCAGGGTCCACAAAGGGGATCAATAATCGTTAACTTGAGCCCTCTTTTGCATACAGAAGCTGTTCTGTCGTCCTCTTTTCTGATCAATAAAAGAGGAATATATTCCACGGCCTCGACTTGCACTCATGTCTGTCACGAGGGGAGAAGTGGGATCAGGCACAGTTTTGTTATTTTGCTTTTCCAAGTAGTCTTATGATCCGACACGGACAGTCTCTCTTTAATAAGATGAACAATCTCTTTCGGTAGGAAGACGGTTCTCTTCGGACGAATATATAATAATAAACCGGACGAAAAAAATCTCCTCTTTATTGACATGAATCTAAAGAAGGAGAGCGAAAAAAACACATTGCTGCCCAGAGGGGAAACTGTCAGGAGCACAGAGAAGGAAACACCCACCCCCCCATCCTCTTTCCTCCAGATCAAACACACACACACACACGCACACACACGCACACAAAAGTTCTGCCTGCCGAGGAAGAAATCTTCCTCTTTGAAACTGATCTAATGATAGCAAGAGAGAACGCTACTCGGTGCATTAATTATACACCACAACCATCACACACACACACACACAGAGACACACACACACACACACACACACACACACAGTTAGGCTAATGTAAACAACCCCGAGACCTTTAAGCACCATCCATATCGATGTATAAATAAAGTCCACAACGGTTCTTCTACAGAAACAATCAATATCTTCACTGATATTAGTCGCCTTTCCTTTTCATCCAGCTCGCCGTGTCTCCAGCACACACACACGCACACACACACACGCACACGCACGCACACACTAATTATTCTTTTCCAAAAGCTCCTACAGGGAGCGGTGCATTATGGGTTGTTCGTGTACTTTGTGTAGCGACGCCCTCGTTAGTTGTATAAATAAAGTGTTAACAGTATTAGACGTGTTAATTATTCACTTTTTCAGTGATAAGAATATAAATACTACAACGCTCTAGTAAATGTTCTCAGATTACAAACTCTTCATCTTGGGTACTTATTACTGAATTTGTTTGTTTCTGCAGGCGAAAATTTGATTTTTTTTTGCAGAAAGCAGGTTTAAAATAAGGTGAATAATTAGCTAAATTACTCAATGAGTTTTTGCTTTTAATCTAACATTGCAACAATCTGACACTTAATTGATCAATTAACAATTGCTACATTTTTAGGAGTAACTTCCCAAATAAATAATGCAAAACATCTTCTGTGTCATATTAAAGACACATTTTACTGTCTTTTTTATATTTATCTTGTTTATAGCTTATCATGTAGTGGACATAAGGAAGACACACACGGCCAATAATGCTGATTCTAAATTCTTATAAATGATAAACTGGATATCTTTGGAGAGCCATACACACATTTTCACCATTTCAAAGACACGATTCACTAAGAAAAGCAACCGGCAGATTAATTGCTAATAAAGAAAACTAGAAAAGTGAAACGTGGACGAGGTGAATCTGTCTCAGAGCTTCTCCCAGACTCTCCTCTTCCTCTTCCTCCTCTTCTACAAACGCTAGACTTTCCAGCTACTGTCTGGAAAGGAATGACTAATGCTGTGTGCTTTCACAGCAACTACCACTCAGGTGCCCTTGGGCAAGGCTCCTCTCGCTGCACCCGGGTCGCCACTCAGCAGTGAAATATGTTTCCATAAAGCATCCCTTTGCCAAATAAAAGGTGGGCAACTGAGGACAGGGAGGGGAAAAAAAGGTGTTGATAAATCCCTGAGTGTGTTTTTCTTGTGTACCTGTGCCTGCAAGTAGACAGGAAAAAGTACCACAGAGACGTGGGTGACTGTGTTGTGGGAGTCAGCTGGCACACAAAAATCAAATAAAGGATTGTATCAAGCTGAGAGACTCCTCTACACTTACATCGGAAGTAAATAGGCAATTTTAAAGCACTTTAAATGGAAATTGTGTGTGAATTGCGTGGCAATACAGAAGTAAGTGCTCTTCTGAAAGCTCTCAGCCGAAAAGTACAAAGAAGCAGCTCTCTAGCGTGTGTGTTTTGTTATGACACGCCATGTTATTCGACATTTTGGGTGGACTACACACACACACACACACACACACACACACACACACACACACACACACACACACACACTTTAAATCCCCTGACTCTCTGGTGCAACCGGTACTTGAATGCACCTTGAGAAGCAACAACAACCTCCCACTGGCGTTTTCTATTTCCATATCCCATATAAAAACAGAACACATTTCAACCCCCACCTGCAGACAGACCGGATACACTTGCTTTTAACTCCTCTGCAAACAGTCTGGGTGATGCCACGCAGAGATACAAATAATAATAGTCTGCATCATAAAAAAAGCTCTTCTGTGCATGGTGTCAAAATGACTTGAAACATGTTGGCAAGTTCACTGCAGACGGTCTGCGAGGGTCTCGGTTCACCGCCCGCCAAACTCCATTATAAAATCTGTCAATTTAACGCTGCCAACGCATACGAGCACAACTGGCGCACACTTGTCCCAAAAAAAACTGCGGTGCATTTTGGGAGCACAAGAGTGTGGGGAATAAGAAGATACCGAGAGACCGATGTTAAGGAAAAAAATAATGCAGAGACTGGAGCGACGTTGTCGGATCCGAGAGGCAACAAGGACGCAGTGTGTGCATGTGAGCTGCTGCAGCCGATTTCACACAAATACATAGAAAAAGAAATACATTATGATTTTAATTTGTATGTATATATGTTTGTAATGATAAGAAAGACCAATCGGCGTGTCACCTGTTAAAGAGGTTACGCGCACACACGCACACACACACACCCAACAGGAATTACAACTCCACTTCTTCTCCACTGACAGTGAACTCGACGGTTGGCTCGTTTTACAGACCCGCAGGCGTCAGGAGAACTTGATGTGGAGCCGGAGACGCATATTTACCATGTTTTACCGAGCCGCCCGCGCGGGGAAGAGTCGCCCTGCTCCCGGTGAACTTTTCTCCTCAGCAGCGCAACGAGCTCCGGACATAATAATCTCGGGATCGCTCCGTTTCGTTGTCCCTCATGCGAAAAGTTGCCCGCCGTTGGCCGTTAACGTCGGCGGCGCCATCACGGCGTTCCCCCCCCCACACACACACACTCTTTGCTCCGCTGCTTGAAAAGACCCCGGCGGCCCGACGGCAGGCGGAGACGGTGTGGTTCGATGCCCGGCCAACCCCGCCGCGGTAATCCCTCCAAACCCAGCGAGCCAGGGAAACACAATGTGTGATTACGCCCCGCCCACCGGTTTTAAACAGAGGGAGGGGCAGGCGGGGGATATCGAAGACACCCCTCCGAAGACACGCCCACTTTCATTAATTTATTACCGGAGCGCGAAATAAAAGTGGTTTTACGAAAATAGGAGGTATATATATATAATAAATGTACAGTGTGTGTATGTATATATATATATATATATATATATATATATATATATATATATATAATCCAGTATAAAGGGACTCATTGTGCAGAATGGGCCTTTCAGAGTGTTGCATTATTATATGCATATACATTATATTATCATTGACACATTTTATAAGCACAATTCAGACAACTTTGTATTGGCTACGGTTGTCTAATGATATGCTAGTGAAAAGTGATATTTCCTTTTGAAATGTAGTGAAGTAGAAGTACAAAATCGGGTAAAGTAGAAGTACTTTACGCATCAGGTGCCACTCGACTTTTCTTTTACTCTCCTCATCAGTCACAGGCGGACTCCTTCGATAGCGCTTTGTTTATAACGGATTAAAATCACACAGTTGCCTAATGGTTATAAACAGGACACCATATCTCAAGTGAAGGGTCGGATGAACAAAAGATCCAGGGGGGGGAGAGAGTCATGAATGATTTAAGGATAGAGCCGCTCTCCTCTGGCATTACTGATAAAGAACCCAATTAGCATGGTTAGCGGGCCCGTTATGTGATACGGGCAGTTTAATGTCCCGGCTCACATGAAGTATTCATCCACACAATATAAGTGGACTCTTAGCGTCTGCTGCTGTGGTACGGCGTCGACATACCGACAGGTGTTTCATCCCTGTCTTACATTCCTGTCATTCTCCATCACTGCCCCCTAACAAACAAACACACACACACACACACTCTCATGCACGTGTCGACCTGAAGCCCACTTTCTGAGGCCGGGGCGAGTGAGTCAGCTGTGTTTTAATCACCGTGACGAGTGTGTGTGCTGACAGGCCGGACACTGGATGAGAAGAAGAGCACCTGGCACCGAGGCCCGGCCGCCCCGCAGAAGTGGAATCTGCATCCGGGCCGACTCAATCCTGTCGTGTCCACGAGTGTGAGGGTCTCTCTGGTGACGGATCCACCACGAGCCCTTCAATCCTAAACAACCTAATACCCTTCCAGTCCATTTCCCCATGGGTATTGATCTATTACATCCACGCTTTCGCGTGTGTGTGTGTGTGTGTGTGTGTGTGTGTGTGTGTGTGTGAGAGATAGAGAGAGAGAGAGAGAAGTAGCAGGCAGAGAGTTAAATGTGACATTTAATTAGATCCAGATTGGTGCTCTCTTCTGTACTTTAGCATCGATTGGATTCAGAGAGGGCGTTATTGGCTGTGTGGCGCTCACACACACACACACACACACACACACACACACACACACACACACACACACACACAACAGCTTTAGCCTGTTATGTAAATGCCATTAGGAGCAGATCCCCTAATGGGTGTTTCAGCACCAGGCGGCTCTTGTGGGGCTTTCAACACGGCAACACAAGTCCACTTAAAGACTCCTCTCTTTCGCTGCTTTGACTCATTTGCAAGGAGCATTGTGTCGGAGATGAGCGCGTCACTCACACACACACACAGTTACAGTTCCTCATCTAAATGTCACCCCATTTGACGTTTAATAAGTGCAATATCCAAAATCCAATTATCTGACAAAAACAGAGGCGCTGCACTGCATTTTTGATTCGCAGTTTTTTATATTAATATCAGAAAACGACACGATTGACAAGGACTGAAGTGTTTGCGTACGTGCGTGAAATGATAATTCACTCCGGTGATCACAAGACGCCATTGTCCCCGCCATCGCCAGCCATGTTTGTGTTCTTTATGGACTTCCTGCAGCGCTTCCTGTCTCCATATCAGCGGTGACATCACCATGACCCCCGTAACACAACGGAGACCTCCAGGACACCGATACTGGGTCGGGAGAGGTTGGGATTGTTTTTTCGGGGGGAGGCTCTGGATTGTTCGACGGAGTCAGGAACGGATCCTGAAATGTTTAGATGATGGAATAGGAATGTTTTGGGGTTTGGGAATCGGAGACGATCTGCATCTGTTCTGAAATGTTTGAGTTTTGGGCGGCGCAGGATGTTTCCTCCCATGTTCAGGTCAGAACCTTCTGGTGGGAAAAGTGGAAAAGGGGCGTCAGATGGTTCTGTTGGGGTTCTTAAAGCTCCACTAAGCAATACTGACATGTTCACAGAGGATCATCTGGCTCATTTCACTGACTTTCAGGGGCACATTGGAACCAAACCATATGTTTCACTTGTATATGGTGTTCAATACATCCAGATAAAGCTTTTTTTTCATAAAACAATGTACAATTTACAGTGTTTTATGTAACAATCGCTCAGTCATCTCCTCTGGGTTATGAATTGGTTGAATTCTCTCCCAACATAACTGACTTCAGTGTAACAGCACCCAGAGAACTAGTAACACCTGCATGATGAAACGCACTGCAACACAATCACCAAGTATTCCTTAACATCTTCTCTTTTTGTTTGTTAAGTCTTCTTCTTTAGCTGCTACATTCATTATGTTAGTGTTCTTGTCCTCTTGCATTGGACTGCAGACTCGACCTAAATGCAGGATGCATGCCAGTAAAAAACTGACGTCAAATCCGAATATCAGTTCCCGTATTCCCCTGCCGGTAAACCAGACTCCATTTAATGTTTGTGAGAACAAGAAACCCAGACGTGAATAGAAAGCGAGACGAGAAACTGAGAGCTAATTGACAAACAGCTGTTGTGATTCTGACCGGTTTATATCTGTGAGTCAGACAGGAAGGGAAACTCTCCAGAGCAGCCAGTGTGGTCAGACGTCTGCCGGCTGAAAGAAACGTCTTTCAATCGTTCCTCATTTCTTTCTGTCCCTTGTTTCTCAGACAGCTGGAGACAGACGGAGGCTCGCGGTCGCAGATCCAAATCCGCTGATGTTACGGAGACGAGGTCTCACCTCGAGCACGCCACGACCTTTTAACCCGCTGAAAACAATTATGCCTCTAGACCTCTTTCTAACGTATTTAATGCCAAAAGATTGTTTGAATGGTATTGAAGCCTATTTCCGCCACAAAAGAAAAAGAAGTCATAATTATGACAATAAAATAAAAATGAAAAATTCTAACAAAAAAAAAGTATGAAGTATTTTTTTTTGGTCATACTTTATCTCCACCAAAAAAAAAAGAAGTCATGATTTTGAAAAAAAAGTATGACAAAAAAAAAAAATATGACAAAAAAAAGTATGAAGTATTTTTTTTTGTCACACTTTTTTTTACGCCACAAAAAAAAAGATGAGGGGAAAAAAATATGACAAAAAAAAAGTATGAAGTATTTTTTTTTGGTCATACTTTATTTCCACCAAAAAAAAAAAGAAGTCATGATTTTGAAAAAAAAGTATGACAAAAAAAAAAAAATATGACAAAAAAAAGTATGAAGTATTTTTTTTTTGTCACACTTTTTTTTACGCCACAAAAAAAAAAGATTATGAGGGGAAAAAAATATGACAAAAAAAAGTATGAAGTATTTTTTTTTTGGTCATACTTTTTTGCGCCTCAAAATAAGAAGTCATGATTATGAAAAAAAGTATGAAAAAAAAGTATGCCAAAAAAAAGTAAGAAGTATTTTTTTTGTCATCCTTTTTTCCGCCACAAAAAAAGAAGTCATCATTATGAGGAAAAAAAATGACAAAAAAAGTATAAAGTATTTTTTTGTTAATTATGACATTTTTTAGTGTCGGAAATGGGCTTCCATAGTTTGGGGCATGCTGGGACTTAAAATGGGCGCTGGAGGATTTTTAGGCACGGTTTCCAAAATGTTCACGCTGCGTTCATTTTCATCCATGACACAAGTAAATGGCAGCATATCGGAGCGGCGTGCGGAGGAAAAACACAGATGTTACGAGGCGAGAATCACATTAAATCTTCAACATGTCCACAGTCACGACTCCGGCCTGATGTTTTGGGCGCACATCACCGTCGACGGCGTCTAACGTGCTTCATAATCCTGCGATTGGGAACGCGTGTGCATCCAGATGAGAGCACCGTGGCAACACAATAACAAACGAAGAAGCTGCGACCCGCCGCTGAAACTCATCTTTCATCTCTCGCCCCATGCTGAGCAAGCGAGCGAAGACAGAATCAATTGAACAGGGAGACGCTCACACACACACACACACACACACACACACACACATACAGAACCACACACATGCGCATCCTTTGGGCTCAGTAACTGGAGCAGGGAGGTTATGATGTATTTTTGGGTGACATAATCCTGGCGGATAGAAGCCTGGACCGTAAAATAACATCCCTTCCTTTCATTACGCCGACTCTCCATCGCTGTGAGTGACCTGTCCTCAAACGTCTCACTTTTTATCAACACTGCCAACCTCTTGCTCATTTTTTTTATTATCACGACATCGTTTTAGTGCCAGCAATTACATTTTCTCCTTCCCTGCCTTGCTCTCTCCTTACGGCTATATCCTTCCCTTCCTTTCCTTCACTCATTCCTTGTGCTTTCATAACTTCATCACACCAAACGGAGCACATCATCCATGCCACCCTGAATCAGACGTCATGTAACACTTCAGGATTCATCTCTCGGGGGCTAAGAAGATGGATTTGCTCGCTTTTAACTCCCCTAAATGTTTTTTTTTCACTTTGTGCTTTTGACGCTGCATGATGAAACCCACGAGGCTCACTAGTGGCCGAGTAATTATCCTTTTCTCCTGAGTTTGAGTCGTTGTAGGAACCCTCAATTGATTCCAATACTTGTGTTCATTGTATGTATTTCTATCTATGATATTTGTATGTATGTATTTCTTCAGCAAAGTCTTGGTGAAAAATTGTATATCTGCAAAAAAATCCCTTTTAAAAGATATTTTGATCATAACTATGAACATCCAGCATGAGATGAGCCAGATAGCCCAAAAATGCATCCTGGAGCGTCACCTTTTTAGAAAGATTAGGACCTAAAGAATCAGAATCTGCAACAAAAATCACAATAAAACAAAGTCTTGGTCTGTTAGGAAGGAGTTTCAGTGAAAAAACTGCGTCGTTAAGTTGAAAAATGGAAAAATTACGTGTTTTTTATGCCAAAAGATTGTCTGAATTGTATGGAAGCCCATTTCTTCCACAAAAAAAAAAGAAAATAGTAATGAACAAAAAAGTATGACAAAAAAAGTATTATGAAGTATTTTTTGTCATACTTTTTTTATTTTCTTTTTTTCTTTATTTTGGTCATAATCATGACTTCTTTATTTGTGCGGAAATGGTCTTCCATGGGTTGGGGCATGCTGGGACTTAACATTTCTTCACACATACTCGTCTCCACAGAGAGGGTGTCAAGAGCAGGAGAGATTTCTGCTGCTGCTGCGGGCAGCGTTTGGCATGTGGGGACGGTGATTAATCATCCCATATATATATATATATATATATATATATATATATATATATATATATATATATATATATATATATATATATATATATATATATATCAGCAGGCAGAATGAATCAGCGGAGGGGCCTCGGTCTGACACACACTCTTCCAGCGGACGGCATCAAGCCGCCGAGCCTGGACGAGATGGAGACGTCGGCCCTGCAAGAGCTCCCGTCTAGTTAGCTTCAAACCCGGTGGTTCACGGCTGCAGGTGGCGGCGACATCATTAAAAGTTTCTTCTGCAACATTTCTTGGCTCCTGGAAACACGTCTGTGAACCCAACAGGTTCGACCTGACGGCAAACAGTTGCATGTTTTACGTTTTCGCTCTGTTTTTGGTCTCCTCCATGGAAAACATCCGTCTCTTTACCGGCTGCATGCTTCGGTCTCGTCGTAGAAGTCGGCACTATTCTTTTAATTCAGAATGAGCGGGAAATATCTGATTATACTAATTAAAAAATTGGCTTAACATTTGGTAATTTGAGGGATATTATGTTGTTTCTTTGGGGGGGAAAACAAGTTAGACCTGAGTAAATAATTTGTGGGACTAGTTTGTGTCCTCCACGTAACAAAAAGTACTTAATGTTTGAATCCCCGGCTCCAGAGTTTTCCACTACCTCTCCTCTCTCGGCAACCTCTACGCTAAAAGCAACTCTTTCCCACAAATGCTCCTCCTCCTCCTCCTCCTCTTCTTCTTCCTCCTCCTCCTCCTCCTCCTCCTCCTCCTCCTCTTCCTCCTCCTCCTCGCAGTCTTTTCAGCCTCTATAAAAGCATTTCTTCAGGGAGGGATGAGGTCCTCTGCTTTCCAGCCACATCCTTTGTCCCCGGCATAGCAGGGGAACTAAATCAACGAGGCACTTGAATGGACACGCAGGGAATGAAACGGGGTTTGGAGTTTTCTTTCTTTTTTTTTCTGTGTGTGGACTCTGAAGCCGGCTGGAGGAGAGAGGCTCTGCAGCAGATGGATGCTGTAGCGTCGAGGTTAATCTCCCGTCCACTGGTTCACAAACCCTGACGCGGGTTCATTTGCATACATTAGCACACAATCGCACTGACGATACTGCTAAAGAAATAAGCGAGGCGTGTATCTGGACACAAACAGATGGTCTTCTCGGCAGAACGGACGACTCTATCTGCAGAATAAAGAGCAGTTTACAGCCTGATTGTATATCTTAAAGGCAGCTATACATATTTAAATTGGTGCCAATAGACGCCATAATTTTGGATATAAAAAAAACATCTCGGGCCATTCTTTCACGTAAAAGATCCAGCGTGTCGGATTTGGCGCCATCTAGTGTCAAAGCTGCAGATTGCAGCCAGCTGAAACGTTTAGAAGAATATATCCCTGAAGCAAAAGATAATATTAGCCTCACGTTTACCAGCTGCAACACTAAAGTAGTGCACACATGAATGCACCAATACTTACAACACAATACTAGAATATACTTTACTCTCAAATAGTGCATTCTGCATAATAAGTACGTATACTTTCAGCACTTCAAGGAACATTTCACATGCATGTTCTAATAAACCTTTAACGTGTTGCAGAGACTCAAACATGGACGTGTGCATACTTCCACAGCGGCCCGAGCGGCCTCTCGGCTGGAAGTGAATATCTGAGGGGTCGCGCTTTCAAAGCCAGCGCGGCGGCGCTTTCATGTGGCGTCGCCGCTCCGCGCCCACCTGCACATGACATTTCATCTGTTTCATAGAGCAGAGGACGGCCTCTGAGAGAGAGAGAGAGAGAGAGAGAGAGAGAGAGAGAGAGAGAGAGAGAGAGAGAGAGAGAGAGAGTTACAGGTGTGACATTTAATTTGTTTTAGAGGAGAAGACAGTTTCTGTGATTTGATTTGTAGGCGTAGAGAGAAAGAGAGAGAATGAGAGAGACAAGGAGAAAGAGAGACGGAGAATGAGAGAGGGAGGAAGAGAGAGAGAGAGTTACAGGTGTGACATTTAATTTGTTTTCGAGAGCAGATGATAACTTCTATGATTTGTAGGCGTATGAGAGAGAGAATGAGAGAGAGAGAGAGAGACAGAGAGAGAGAGAGAGAGAGAGAGAGAGAGAGAGAGAGAGAGGTTGAAAGAGAGAGATTGAAAAAGAGAGAGAGAGAGATTTACAGGTGTGTGTCATGAAGAGGTCAGAGAGATAAACGGCGACGGGTCAACAGGTCGACATTTGACAACAACGCCGTTAATCTGTCATCGAATGTCTCAGCAGATTGAAACGATACATCGATTTGAATCGATTCAATAATCAATATTGATACAAAGTGAAAAATATCAACGCATATCCATTGTTTTTATCAGTGCGCTTTATTTTGAAATTTACCAAGGCCCTTCTGTGTCACCAAAGGATCTGTATCGTATCGTGAGGAAACTTGTAGGTTCTACTTTTGGACAGTGATGCTAGCTTTCTCCCCCGTTTCCAGTCTTTGTGCTAAGCTAAGCTAATCGACTGCCGCTTCATATTCACCGTACAGACATGAAAGTGTTATTCATCCTCTCATCTAACTCTCTCCCCAAAATAATAAGCAACTTCTTTGAGTGATTCACATGTGCTGCTTTTTGTCTTTATTGGTATAATTATTGGTATAATTCAACAGCGGCCTCCAAAAATAATCCCAAAATTAAATCAACACCTCTCTGAACAGAAACATTACCGCCTTCATTAAAGCCGGATTTACTGTCACGCGGTCGCACCGGAGATAACGAACTAAACGTAAAGCCCAGAAGACGGATGTGAAAGTAATCCCAGAGCCCAAATACGAGAATATTTTTCTCTCTTTTTCCGCTGACTTGGCAGACAGAAAACCGATGACGACGGAGGAAAAGACAACATCTTTATTTACAGTAACAGAGCCTGTTTTTCCTCTTCGGAGCAGGTAGCTCCAGGCTCCTGACACAGACAAGGTTATATGTTAATGAGGCGAACACACACACACACACACACACACACACACACACACACACACACACACACACACACACACACACACACACACACACACAGGATAAAAGACATTTTAAAACATGTTTTTTTTCAGTTTTATCTGGATTATGTAAATAAAGCAACAGTTTAGTTTCCCTTACAGCGCTTCCTTTTTCTATTTTTTATCATTTTCTAACTAGCTTTTATACTTTTATTGAGCCTCGTCCTTTTAAAAGTGGCTTTAATCTACATATTGTCATAACAAACAATGTGTTAATTGACAAAGTGAAGAGCAGAAGAAGCTTTACAAAGCTTTAAAAGCGAGTTCCAGCTCATCGTTTAGCTGTCCGGTTTTTAACTTCACAGCTGTTCACACTAAAAAAAAGCTCTAAAAACCACAACTGTCTCTACGAAATGTATACCGTCTGACAGTTGTGGAGATATTTCCGTCTCCACAACTGCAATAAGCGAACCATGAAACATTCAAATGCATTGACTTTGCTTATTGTCAGTGCTGGCTGGAATATTTCCATTAAACCACGAGGATTGTGGGTACGATGTGTGTTGTTTTAAACAGACAATTACGGTGAAAATAGGTGCATAAACACGTTCGCTCTGCTTCACTTTAAAGGCCACATGTGGGTGGATGGTGTTTCCAGCTCAGTGTCCTGCATGAGCACAGGGTCAGCAGCAGCAACTCATATCACCAACAACAATCACAGCCGTGGGCAGAGAGAGGCCATGCAGATAAAGCTGCAAACGATCCAACGCTTGCACACGGTGGCTGTAATTAATCATAAATAATGAGCTGATTTGGGTTCTCTCTGCAAAAGAGGAAGGCGAGTGCTGGGAGAACTCTGAAGGGAAGTAAAGTGAAGTTTGCACAACTAAATACCACTTTAACCCTTCATTAAAAAACATGCACAACATCCTGAACCTAAACGTTGGTTTCAGGGTGTTGTGGATCCATCAATGAGGAGGATTCATCCTCTGGGGAACATGCCATAGTTGTTGAGGTATTTCGGTTAAAAACTGCTCTAATTATTAGTTTGCAGCCTTGAGGAAAGCGATCTTCACACATAAGAGATGTGAAGGAGATGTTTTCTACAGTAAAAGTATCCGACAGGTGACACATGTACATCATCTCACTTTATATGTCATCAGATCCACTGGGGGAGGATTGCATCATTTCAAACTGGAAAAAAAGGTAATATATTGAAATATATCGTGATATATGTTTATCAGGGTATCGCGATATATGTTGATCATAATATTCTGATATGGGTTTATCGGAATATCACGATATATGTTTATTGAGATATTGCGATATTTGTTTATCAGGATATCGCAATATATGTTGATATATTATCATGGTATATGTGTATCAGGGTATCACAAAATGATAAAAATCGCAATAACATCGTATCGTGACCTAAGTTGCGTGATCCTATTGTATCGTGGTGATTCCCGTCCTTTAATATCCACTCCCCCCTCCATCCCTGTGCACATTGCAGGAGGGGAAACCTGCTCATGTCCTCCCATTGCATCACCTCTTTCCCCGAGAGTGTGTGAGGATGAACCAGCTCCTCCGTGAGGTGTATTCAGTGTGTTCAGCTTAATGAGCAGCACAGAGGGGAATAAAAAGCTCGGAGCGAGCTCTTTGATGGCCGAGTGTCCTGCACACCGCGATCCTTACCGCAGCCAAGAGTTAAAGCACATTCATCCTCTACGGCTCTGCAGATACTGCACAGTGCACGGAGGATTGGACGACATGTGAGCGCTGCAGGAGAGAGCTGAGACCTTGAGGAGGGCGGGAACAAACAAAGCCATAAAAAAAAAGAGAAACGCTCCTTTCTGCTACACTGTTTCCTTGTTTGTGGACCGGCAAAGGCTGTTGGCTTGACAGGAAGAGACCCATTATGCTGGAGGGGTTACATAACTTTTTTGTTTATGGCATTTGGTTGTGCATATACAAATGAGACACACAATGCATGCATGCACACACAGCGTCAGCACAATAAGGGGCAGCCCAAAGGAACAGGCTCAGAGATAGCCTCCCTCTCTCTCCCTCTCTCTCCCTCTCCCTCCCTCTCTCAGAGTGCAGTAACCAGACATTTCAGAAAGAGCATGGCTGAGATTGTGATGGACGGATAAAGACGGGAGGAACACAAACATGACCTCCTGAAGCGGCGCGAGGGAAACTTCAGGGACAAGCAGAGAAAGAGAAAGACAGAGAACAATAACGCCAAAAAAAGCAAGCTCTGCGTGATCTACGGCTGCTGTCATACAGTACACATTCCTGAGATGTTACCCGAGCGACAAAAGGCCAATTAGGTGCTTCACAGAGAACGCACAGACGTGGTGAAACTTGCCCGACTAAGCATGCAACTGTCAAAAAACAAAGTCACGGCTCATCTCTGGTTGCAAAACATACAACGAGAAATGTATCGACACAATAAAATCAACCTGGAGCCATTTCAGGGTGTAAAGTTGCTCCTATCACACACACACACACACACACAGCTTCTCATGTGACGGGTTTATGAGGTCAACGATGCTCACATGCTCGGCTCTAACCTCACTTGACCTCCACGAACCACAACCAGCAGCAGAAGTGAAGGGAACAAGCAGAGGTCGACAGATTTGTAAAGTTGAAACAAGTGCAGACGCGGTACCTCTGACACGTGGATGAGCGGGATCGCGCTGTAGTTCCTCCTCATGCCTCCTCTTCCTCACTGCCCGAGGTCAAAGTGCATGCCAGCACGGCTTCAGAAGACCCTTGCAACCTGGGAGAGCTCCTCGTCTGCCTCCTTTGAAGTGTCGGGACTGCCCTGCGCGAGGGGAGGAGTGTGTGTGTGTGTGTGTGTGTGTGCGGGTGGGTGTGTGTGCAATCCTCTTATTGTGAAATGTTTATTTTAGCTTCCTGTTTCAGCGGGCTCGTCTCAAATCTTGCTCAGCGCAACGTTGCCTCGTCCCAAGTTGTCCTGTAGTGTTTTTTTCACACACTTTGGGAAAAAAAACACCTTAAAAAAGGCACTTTAAATTTTTTTATTTTTTTTCATATCTATCAGCCGTCCTCCACTGGCACACTTCACCACGGGAACAATAAACCTCAACTGCCAATCAGGAGGGAGCAGAGCTGGAGAGAGGAGAGGAGAGAGGAGAGAGGAGAGGAGAGAAGAGGAGAGGAGAGGAGAGGAGAGGAGAGGAGAGGAGAGGAGAGGAGAGGAGAGGAGAGGAGAGAGGAGAGGAGAGAGGAGAGAGGAGAGAGGAGAGGAGAGAGGAGAGGAGAGGAGAGGAGATGAGAGGAGAGGAGAGGAGAGAAGAGAGGAGAGGAGAGAGGAGAGGAGAGAGGAGAGAGGAGGGAGGGAGGGAGGGAGGAGAGATTTAGGGGAATGACTGAGTGAGTGCAGGAATCTCCTGCCAGACTCGCTCCTTCTATCTGCACAGCCAGATAACAGTGTGTGCGTTTGTGTGTCTGAGGCTGGACTTTGCACACACACACACACACACACACACACACACACACACACACACACACACACACACACACACACACACACACACACACACACAAACACACTCATACTTAAAGGCATATTTATGTCCACAATAAAATATAATATATAGAGTCTAACGCTCACGTCTCTCGTAGGCGGGACCAAGATGCGAGGAGAGGAGGCGAGGAAAGGAGGCGAGGATGCATAAACTGGTAAATTAGAACATTAGAAAGTCCTTTATGTATGTTGGAGGAATAGTAATGAGATTGAGAACTGTACTCAGATGATGCGTCACACAGTCGTGATTCAGAGCAACACAGTGGATGTTATCAGTAACACCTATCGGGGCTTTTCCTGCAAGTACAAACACACACAGTGTGTAGTGAGCTGTGTGAGACGCAGGATATCAGGCTGTGGCTGCACAGACTTCATTCATAATGGGATAATTGCGGTGTAATTTGATGATAATAACACAAAGAGAGAAAGAAAACGCTTGTTTTGTTCTTTTAAATTAATAATTCACAGCATGTGCATATTAATTACCGTCCACTTTACGCTCGATGGCGTCGAGGCGACGTTGACCTTTTCCCCACCACAGAAGAAGAGCTCAGCTGTTACTAATAACATGAACTAACCAGAACGGCAACACCTACGAACATCACGTGTTACACCTGCGCCTCTTCACTAGATGCCAAAATGTCCGCCATGAAAACATATAAAGGTGATCTGTAGGAATAGTGCACTCTGGGAACTTCAGTCCACGAAACAGCACAAATGTTTGAGAGCTTCGGCTTGACTTTTGCCTTCTGAGTTTGGGAATTTGACAGAACTGGGACGTTGGTCTCGTTAAAGATGAGAAGGCCTAAAAATTGGAAAAGACCCAGGGCACCGACTCCACAAAAAATGGAGGAAGTCGGGCGTGGAGGATGCAAGAAGAGAGGACGAGGAGGGAGGACAAGACGTTGATGTCAAAGGGAAGAGGAGGAGGAGGACGAGGAGGAGGTGACAGACTCTGAGTACAGATGAGAGATATAACAGCTGGCAGGAGGAGTGATGGAGGAGTCTGGACATGAGGACGACCCTCCTCAGTGTCTTTCTGGCGCCCGGCTTGGCGTCGCCTGCTGATAAACTGCTGCATCAGCACTTAAAGACTTGAGAGAGATTATCGGCTCCACTTGTGATGCAGACGACAGCGATTAGTTGCCCGCGAGGAAAAACCAGAAAGGGAAACAAATAAATCGTCCACCTGAACGACACTCTGGCTCATTTGTGGCCGTTGGAAGCATTTCTGGTTTTTCTTTACTTCATTTTAATGGATGAGATTCTCAGAGAAGGCGAGATGCTGAATCGTTGACTCCAGAGGAAGCCAGAAGCTTTTTTTAGTCATTCTTTCTCTCACTGATGTTGTACTGATGCTGAGGCAGGGCTGGAACAGCGCCCCCTCTTGGACAATGAGCAGTATCACAGTGTGCTGACTCTTACGTTTAGCTGACGTTCCTCATCTTCTTCTTCCTCCTGCAAACCGTCACCTCGGGGATGAAGGGATGAAACAGTGAATCTCCTCATTGAACTGATCCGGATCTCTGAAAATACAGAAACGCAAACCTCGTTTTTGTATTCATGTTAATATATCTAAAGGAGTACAAATCAAAGTATAGAATTACAGCCACGAGTAATAAAAGTCATGCACTTCAAAGAAGTAAAAGCACAAAAATATTCACATCAAAACAAACTCGCAATACTAAAAGAGAATCATATATTTATTTCATTTTAAACTGATGAAATATCATATTATTCCTTTTCCCACCTTGAAATGTATTGAAACTGAAGCGTCATTTGTGACTGAATGTTGCTGTTGGAGACTTTTTAACAGTAAAGTGTATTTTCTGAATGTAAAGTGTTTGCTTTTCTGTACTTATTTGTACTTTGAAATTCGCTGAATGAGCAGAATTCTACTCAAAGGATTATTTACTGCTCTTATGGCAAATGATGAGTTAGATAATCAACTCCTCGAGTCCACGTCCAAGTGTCTTTTGACAAGACCCTGAACACAAATGTGATGAATGTGACTATGTGATCTGATGAATGAATGAATGATGATGAGTATTTACCAGGTCAATGAAGACAGAGGCCCTCGAGCCGTCAACTGTGAACCTGTAAGGAGACAAAGAAATAAACACAAGCAGAAATGACACGTTGACATGTTTGTCACCTCTAATACCTCATGAGGACGTAAGAGTATAGAAGGCTGCAGACGATGAATACTGAGAGGACAACACACACCAACTACTTCCTCCAAAAAGAGAAGAAGTTGACTGTCGTCTTCTTCCGCATCAGAGGATCTAATTTAATATCCACCTGTAATTAAAAAGCAGCACACAAACCTCTTTCTCTGCACATGAGAGCAGCGCAGCCGGCTGGAGTTTCACAGGGACGCCGGAGTCCTTCAGAGTGTGTGTTCACGTCCTGTCCCCTTCACACGGCGCAGCCCTCGACACACACACCTCCGTGTGAAATGCTGCATGTAGCAACTTTCCCTCGGCTCAGCATAATCCTGCAGTGATTAACACGCGATGGAGATGACGTCTGTCCGTCTTCACTGAGAGACCGGAGCTCTGGGATAAAATGCTGACAAGACAATCTGGAGAAGAAGGCTGCTGCCGATGGAGATGAGGTCAAAATCTGAGGATTTTATGCTTTTTGTTTAACAGATATGACTGAAAATGTAATTTAAATTGGAGAATCAAGAGAAACTATTTGTAAATTCTGTTGTGTATTCTGAACAGTGTTTTTTTCACATTGTCATTTTAGGAACAATTTAAGATTTTCTTTGACTTAAAATAGAAGTGTTTCTTCTCATGACCTCCTGGGATTCAGCAGCTTGAAGCTGAATGAAGTTTACTGTGTTTATTTTATTTTATTATGGCTGCACCATGCTATCATTTTGCACACATTTCCCAAGATTCAACCTAATATATTTGGTATTTTCTGAAAACTTCTGGTTCGCCACTAGAATCTAAAATGAGGCTATAAATAAAGCTTTGCATAAATTTAAAAGTTACATATTGCACTAGAACCACCACAAATGAGTTCTTCTCAACCAAAAAGGTCCATGTGAGAATAAACACCCCATCGCAAATGTCGGTATAGAGATTTTATTAGGATATTGTTGGATGCAGTTTCAGGAAAACCATAATTTACAAATATAACGCTGCCAGAGTTCACTGAGCTCCGGCTTTGGGTGGAACCCACTCGTGGATCTTCTTGCTGGTGGTGGGGAAGGGAACGTACTGCTGCGCGCTGCCGCTCACGTTGAACTGGTGGACCTCGGCCAGGAACTTCTTGGGCTCCGGCGGGTGTGTGACCGGGGAGTCGTCCGTCATGCAGTGCAGCCAGCGGTGCCTGAAGAGTGAATACGGAGGAGCAGCGGCGTAAACGACAAGCTAGTTCCTTCTTATTATGTATTTTGTGGTGATTATTATGTTTGTTTTGACAGTTAGCTGTAGAAATATGAGGGTTTGTTTGCCCAAATGGTGATAGTTGAACTACTTCTATTAAAAAGTGGAGGCCGTACCACTCAGCAGGAACCATGCTGCCGTCCACCTCCCACATGGTGTTCTTCCCATTCATCTCTGTGGTGTAGATCACCCAGCGGTGACGTCCTGGACACATTTTGGGAGCCAAACAAAGAGTTTATTAACAGGTATTTGTCAGTGACAAATTAGTTATTCAAATATATAATAACCTAAATACAAAATACTCAGAACATTATATTTTTTAGTGTAATATGCTGATCGGGAATAGTTGAAACTCGACTCACCGAAGAAGCTCCTGTTGTCCTCAAAGTATTTATTTCCATATTTATCCACACCGACCAGGGTTCCTGTCTTCACATCGTTCACCCTGACAATGGCACAGTGACGGTTAACAGTCACAAGACATACAGTATGCTCCACTTTTATACCATTTTCATAAATTATATGAATCAAAACAAGGGAGGGGGATTCATCAGAGGCACCTTGACGTTTCCTCAGTGAGGACCTCCAGTAGGTTTAAAGCGAGAGAAACGCTCCGACTGAGCACTTTGCTTAAATTAAGAGATTTTTGAATGGAGTTTGGCGTAACATGCCATTCAAACGCATTGACATGTCCGGCATATTTTAACGTTTTCTGGTATTTCCAGGCACCTTATTCTGGCCGGTTTACACATCTTTAAAAATATCTCGCAGTCAAACAGCGTTTCAGTACAGACAGTAAAAACGATTAAATTAAACTGACCGAAATAACTGAAGCAAAAGACCTCGAACTCCTCCATGACCTCTTAATTGTCCCAAAGCCCTTCGAGCGACGTTTGCATACTCCGCCATCTTGAGACGGAAGAATTACCGAGACGGACTGTTGTGCCTTAAAAATATGTCCGAGTAGCACCAACAAGCGTGTGAACATTTAGTTCCACATGTAGATACAAAAGTATCGGGGAACCGTAACTAGTAGCACTTGTATAATATACTTCAATCAAATATATGCGAAACAGCAGTACTATTTTAAAAGTAACATACGATTTGTCTTTTCCAGTTACACCCTTGTATTTAATGTTCAACACTATGGTATTATTATGGAATCCCATTTCCCATTTTGAATATTGGAAATTGTACAGTTATGAATATCATTATGTCATTGAAGCTGACTTTGAAGTCAATGCGAAGCACCAGTACTATTTAAAAAGTAACATATGATTTGTCTTTTCCAGTTACACCCTTGTATATGCATTTAATGTTCAACACTATGATATTATTATGGAAGCCATGTCATAATGACAAAAGAAAAAAAAGTCGACAAAAAAAGCATGACAAAAAAAAGTCATGACAAAAAAAATAAGTTATAATTATGAAAAAAAGTCAAAATGACAAAAGAAAAAAAAGTCATGACAAAAAAAAAATCATGACAAAAAAGTCATAATTATGACCAAAAAAAAGTATGACCAAAAAAATGATTATCATATGCAATTGATATGCTGCATTCATCTGCAGCAGCCTTGCAATTAGTTTCTATACCATTTAAATCTGTAAATTCAGCACGCGACCACGGAGTCCTCGGCGTGTTGCTGGAGGGCACTTCGGCAGCAGAGTCGACGTTGCGGCGCTTCACCCCTCTGCTGCCCGAGAGGGAGAATCCACCAGAGTCCAGCGTCACCTCAGGGAGATAAGAGGGGAAATGGAGCAGAAAGTAGAATTGAGAGCTTCGGCCTCATGAGTCAGCCGTAAAAATAAATAAAAATAGCCTCATCTCTCAAACCAGAGCTTTGATCGTCTGTTAAAGAAACCCAGACGACAAACAGAAGTACTGCTACTCCACATTCATCCGTCTGCTTTTCATCATTTATAAACACATTTAGGAAATGAACGCAGGAGGAGAATATGTATTTATATATATTTAATCAAAAACTGTTGCCTGACAGTTTAGAATCAATGTTTATATAAGACTCCAACTCTGAGAGAGTAGATGTTTACAAATGATCACCGTTAATGTACAATCATGAAGAAATGCATGCTGGGTAGCTGCCGACTAGCAGATTTACACCTCACCGACACAAAACCCGAACGAGGAGGCACACGAAATGTGTGACGACAGCACCTAGAGGGCTCTAATGACAGAATGAACTATTTTATTCCTTCACAAAAACAACAAAAAAGAAGAAGAAGAAGCAGGATTTGGGTTTTCTCCCACGGTAGAATTTGCCTTGAGTGGGTAGTGCAACATACAGCAACCGAACCAAGAGGAAACAGACCTGAAAGACTGTTTTTAAAACTACAAACCTCCAGTACCCCGGCTAGAAAGTGAGTAGTCATGCAAACCGGATGCCTAAATGTGTCCTGATCTAGTGAAGAATGTCAGACAGAGCACCTACATTATTGCAATTCATCTCTAAACAGGAGATATAAGGCACAACGTCTGCAAAGACAAGCATCAAAATCTAAAATGTTTTCTTCCTCTTGAGCATTTCCTTAGAAATATATAGTTTGTGCATACTTTCCACAGTATTTGCCCATAAAAAATAAACAAAAAATCCCCTTCTTCTGTAAGAAGTTCTCTTTTAAATTTAAAAGATTAACTGATGGAAACATATTTCCTAACAAACCCTGACTCCCAAAAGAAGCGGCAGCCTGTGCTTTTAAAAGAATAAATCTTCCTATTTTATAAATATTAGCTCTTGGCTTTGATATAAAATAAAAAAAGGTCAATGTTGCTCTTTCACGTCCTTATAAGCAGTTTGACCCTTTAACCTTTTCTAATGTGGCTTAACAGGCAAAATACATTTTAAAAAATCGAATGAAAGATATCTACATTATTCATGACATTTCCAGTTTTCTCCAGGACGTCGTTTCTTCAACTCATCATTTAAAATGTAAAATAAAAATAAAAACAGGAGTAAAATCTCTTAACCAGAGAGATCGAACATCAACTTCCTGTTTCTCTGTAGAAGCCGGATTTTCACAGTAAAATCCCACCTTGTTGCACGATTAAACTCCCCAACGGACATCGACGACACGTTGCATTAACGACTCGGGTGAAAAATCTTACTCGTTTAAACATTTCATGTGTATTCCTTTGTTTTTTTTAAAATTCTATCTTTAGATCTTAACACATAATCGGACCCAGTGGGTTTTAAACAGGATCAAATGATTTGTAAATTTAGTTTCACACGAAAAAAAAAAGTCATTCCTTCATCCGTTTGCAGTTACAAATAATTCCACAGACTTTCCTCGGATTTCCGAGGGATTTAAATCTTCCCGACAACTGTTCCGTCTCACTTCCGCAGACATGCTTCTGGACTTGACCTTTGACCCGCAGCTGCGACAAACGAATTAACTCTGACGGCCGCCGAGCACCAGCGGGCGTTTCGTGGTGTTTGTACTGATGATACGTTCATCGAGGGGGAAAAAATGTGTGTTTTTTTCTGTTTGAAGTAAAAACAGTCCATCCGGAGTCCTTCCTGAGCTGGTGACCCCTGACTTCAGATCAATCGGGGGGTCGTGAGTTGTCCATCAACTGGCTCCGGGTGCTGCGATGCGACTTCACTGAAAACTACTGCTCGAGAATCATGGCCTCTTGGAAGGCTTCGATCCATCTAAAGACAACAAACACACAACAGGAAATGAGCTACGACCCGGACAAACACAGTAGGAATACACAATAAAACCTGCTAATAGAATAAGTTAAATACACGTGTATTGTTGGCCATAAATATAAAGAATACACAGTAATGATCCCACTGTGAGATACCTCTGTGCGGTGGGGATGTCGTCGGCTTTGAAGATGTAGAACAGCGTGTTTTTGTGATACAGCTTGAACTGCAGCTTCTGAGCCGGCCCGTTCTTCTCCTCCCTCAGGAAGAAACCCAGCAGAGGCTGACTCTCCAACGCGGCCACGTCCTACACGGGGAGAGGGAATGGTTTATGATAATTTAAAAAAAGAAGAAAGAAAAACCCCTGATGAGTTGAGGAGAGCGCAGTGCGCACCTCGCTGGCAGCGTAGGTGTACAGGACTTTGTTCTTGATGACAAACCACAGCCTCTTCCACTGCTTCTTGTTGCCTTTTGAGCGGTTTAAGTAGCCGCTCATGGAGGAGTTCTCAGTGTTGGCGGACACCTGGAAAAACAGATCAAAGAAATAATAATAAAACGCTTCATATGCTTGAGACGCAGAAGATAAAAAGCGAACACACAGTGTCTGTACTTGCCTCTTTTAGTGCAGCAGGAATCTTCTTCTGTTTCCTCGTGAAGGAAAAAGCTCCAGATTTGATCGGAGAAACTGACGTTGAAGCACAGCGGTCACCTAAAAGGAATGGAGGGGAAAGAAATCTATAAAGTAGACTAAACCGGTATATTTATACCACAAGTATATAATCTTTATATCGTAAAGGACTGGTCTTATTATATTCTGTATTTTATTTATTGTCAATACCATCAACAAATCCTGTAAAAGATAAAAACCAACAATGTGTGAGTAAGTCCATCGTTCCGTCTTTAGGTTTTTAAATCATTAAAAACATAATACATAGTTTAATGTTTAAAAAGGCAAAGTAATCTCCTAAAACAGATGAACACTGTCTCTTTTATCTAATGTTAGGAAACAGAGCATTTGTCGCGGACTATTTTCAGCGGCGGATTAATCCACATTTATTGCTTCTCTGGCACAGAAGAAGAAAAACATCACAGGCAATACTTTTTCTTTCCAGCGCTCCTCGTTTCACTTACTGTTCTCCTGCAGTTTGGCGAAGCAGTGATCGCACACGCGCGCCGGCTGGTTCTTCAGGTACTCCAGGTAGTACTTATTGGCGGAGCACGCCTGGCACACCACCTGCCGGAGACACACACGAGCAGCTGCGGTGAGAAGGCGGGTTGCGTTACATTGAGCGGACTCGCGGGAGAGCGGCGGTGGTACGGACCCTTCCACAGGCGCGGCAGTGATGCCTCCTCCAGGTGAGCGTGAACTCGCAGGTGCAGATCATGCACATGGTGGCCCTCAGGTCCGGGATCCAGATGGGAGCCTTCGAACCCAACGGGGCCCCGGTGTCGACGACGCCCTCTGCCTGGGTGCAGAGAGATCGGGAGGGGGTTTTAAACGGACTCGTTTAAGGGCCGCCGGTCACACCAGACGTGACTTTTAAAAGAGCAGCCGCTTCAAAAACGCCTTGAAAAACATGTCTTGGAAAAAAAAGCTGAGTTTTTTTTTCTATTCCGCGAATTGTCTCGATGACGAGAGCTTGCAGTTGTACTTTCGGCTGAGCAGCAGTCAGTTCGGGCGTCTTCTGAGCAGAAGAGTCGTGTTTCCATCTAGAATTGTGAAGCTCTTTGTGATTAAACACCGCTAACATTAGCGCCTTGTCGGAGGTCGCCATTTTCTTTTGAGATCCCGGCCGTTTACACCGCACAAACACAGGAAGGAGTAAAGCCCCGCCTCTCGCTTGATCCGATTGGCTGCATTGGTCCGATCGTGACGGCAATGAGCTTTAACTCTCAAGCTCGCCCAAAAAACGCGCATGAAACAACGGTCTTGCTAGCAAAACCGTTGCTAGAACTGTGTTTAGTTTTTACCTCCTCCTGACTCCGACTCGATATGAAGGTGGTTTTCTTCTTGGTGTAGTCGTCGATGGCCTTGGCGATGGCCTCCAGCCACTCGTCTCTCTCCGTTGCGGAGCTGCAAGACACGCCAGAACTCTCTCAGCGACAGCGAACATAATCGATTCAAGCTGTAGACGCTCACGGCTCATTTCATACGACGTGTGTGTCGGTTGTTGAGACCGACCTGGCGGACAGGATGAAGGAGCGCTCCACGCTTTCGATGTTCAGCTCGTTCTGATAGGCCTCCTGGCTCGGCTTACTCACCTGAAACACACCGGGAAATGACAGAAAGTCTTCAAGTTGTCGCTGAAAGCTCAGCCTTGATTATTCACTAGAGTCAATGTTTCCGTACAGACGAGTTCAGCGAGTCTCTAACCTTCATGCCAGCCAGAGAGAGAACACTGTTGAGTTTATACTGGGCGGACTGGACCGGAGTGGTGTACATGAGAGCATCGTTAAACTGAAGAAACACAAGATAATGTCAGAAAAACATACACAAAATGTATATGTATATATATATATATATGTATATATATATATATATATATATATATATATATATATATATATATATATATATATATATATATATATATATATATTTCAAAGGCAGAATAACAGCATAACGTAAACTGGATTTAGTTGTTGCTCACCAGAAAGAACATGCGAGGCTGCATGATTTTCCTGGACAGCTTCATGAGCGTTCCCTCCTTCAGAAACACCTGGAAATACAAACGGGCTGCATGAGGAAAACACCTGCAGGCCGTGGTTTAGAGGCTAAATAGGGACTTTTTAAAAGACTCAATAGATACACGGGGGGAGAAGGTTGGTCATGATGAGGCGATATCCTTAAATATAGCTCACCCCCTCTAAAAAAACACAACAACATCTGTTTAAAGCATCTGGTATTCTGAGAGAGTTTACCCCCCCCCCCCCGCCTGACAAAGCGACCTGGAGCGTGAAGCGTGGGACTTACGCGGCCCGGCTGGACGATCTCGTGGTGGCCGTTGAGACTGTACTGGATCTGCATGAGCTTCTGGAAGTTATCCTGTGAAAGCGGCACCAGAGATGTGAGGAGAGGCACGAGGGCGGCTCGTAAAGAAAGCTTTGTGTGTGCAATGCGGTCTCACCCCTTGTTTCATGATGTCATTGGCGTGGTTGGCCACTTCTTTCACGATGCTGAGGGCGGCTGCACAGGGAGAGCAGAGACAGCGGTTTTAGGATTTAGCGGATTATCGCCCAGGTGGACGCTAACGGGGAAAGTTTTGTCCTTTAATCTGACCTTGTGTGTCTTTGTAGTCCTCTGAGTCCTCTGGAAGGTTCTTCAGATAGTCTGAAAAAGAAGTTTTAATGTATTTTTGCAACAAAAGAAAGAGGAGAGGCGTCTTTGCAAGATGCAACAAGTTTTTTAATTCATGCAAAAAGTCTGAAATAAGTCCTTCCTTCCTGCTGCTGTCAGGCTGCACAACAAGCTGAGCCACTAACACTTCAGTCACTCTGGTCACTTTTAATCACCTCAACACACTTTTATTCTTTTTGTATACATAATATTGCTATTGTGGATTGTACTATTTTTACTATGTTTTTACTGCGTGCACTTTACCCGTCTGCTGCTGTAATCCTGCAATATCACCACTGCGGGACTAATAAAGGAATATCTTCTAGGAAAAAATATTTAAAAAAAGAAAAAGAAAGCACATAATGTGCAATATATGTTCTGTAATACATTTTTTAAAGGCGTACATTGTGCAGAATTTGCTCGAGAAAGAATAAAGCAATATTTTCTCTCGGTCTGGCACCAGGGGGAGACATAAAAACACTGAAGTATATTACAGACATTACAGATATTAAAAGGTCGCATAGTTTGCATTAAGTACATCAGTGCAATATACAAAATGTAATTTTTCTATTTTCCTTCTTTGAAATCCCTCATTTCTAATTTGTTTTGCCTTCAAAATGCTTTGAATATTTAAAATCTGTTCTGCAGATTTGGTCTGCTCAGGTCTGTGTTACTGGTGCCGTCCACTGGGTGCCAGTACGCTACCAGAAGGGTCCGACTTTCAGTCCCCAAGGTTCATTCGCCTGGTCAATAAAGGAGCGGCGTGACTCAGGGAAACCCTTCGACCTCCCCGTGAGCGGTGAAGGCGTGTCGGGGGCGTTTGTACCTGTGAGCAGCAGCTGGTACTGAGGGATCCTCTGCACTGGTTTCAGCAGGTAGTGTTTCAGAGCCAGACTGGCACACCTCGGACTCATCTGAGACAGACCAGACACAGAACCAGTTCACTGTTAGAGGGACGCACGTGACCGACTGCAGCGCTTGTAACGACGTCTCTGTCTCTTTAAACGCCTGTAGTCGCGCTGAAGGCGCCTGAAACTGTATTTTATTCCTCTACAAAAGGGATCAGATGCAGATAAAGAACCCCCAAATAGCTAAATTAGCTTATAAACTTAAGATATGGAGATAAAAATTAGCTGGAGACGACTTTAAGAAGTGTAATAACACAATTATAACAAGACAAATAAAGATATTAGAAAGTTTTCTGTCAGAAAATGCGTAATTTGGCCATAAAAGCAAACACATAACTGTACACATTTTCAGCTTTACCTCAAACTCTCTGACAACAGCGGCGAACGCCGTGTTCTTCCTGCACTGCTCGTCCAACAGAGCAACGTTGTTGTCGAACTGGCGGATGTAGGTGGAGTACATCTTCAGGTACGGACCCTTCTGGACAAAGATGTCCGACAGTCTCTGGTGATCGCTCCTGGAAGCAGACCGTTGTTAAAGAAGTACATTTAAAAGTTCGAAACACTGATTTTAAAGCTGTTAAAGTCATTTAATGGAAAAGTACAATACTTTCAGTTGTTTTTCAAGCATTTATGACAATATTTGACACGTTTTAGGGCCGAATCGCTCAGAAAAATCAAGCGCAACGGAGCTGCAGCGTGAGGACTGAAATGATCCGAGAGGTTGTAAACAAACCTCACAAACACAAAGTATGTAGAAACACTCATCTGTGCCCAAACCCGTGCATTAAACTTGTTGATTGCGCCGTAAAACTTCACGAGGACGGCAATTACAGGAAGTCGATATTGAGACAGGAAACCGTTTGACTTCTGCAACCGACGGTTTGCGTGGCAAATTAAACATTTGACCTTTGTTTAAACTACTTATACGGTGGTTTAATTAGTGGGGTTCACGTGAGGTGGAGCTCAGGGACTGAACAGGAAGTCAGTTGTTGTGTTTTATCAACACGCCGGGTCGTTAACGCTGCAGCGGCGGCCGTGACGCGCAGCGCACGGAGGCAATAAAAATGGTACTTTAACACCGTTGGAAACTGTGGAACCAATTTTGTCTCCAGACCTCTTTTTTCCCTGTGTTTGAGTCGTTGTAGGAACCCCAAATTAACGCCAATACTTGTGTTTATTGTATGTATTTGTTCAGAAAAGTCTGAGAGAAATAATGTATATCTGCAAAAAAATCACTTTTAAAAGATATTTTGATAACTATGAACATCCAGCATGATATGAGCCAGATTCCCCAAAAAAGCCTGTAGCGTCAATAAGACACTTTTTTGGAAAGATTAGGACCTAAAGAATCAGAATCTGCAACAAAAATCACAATGAAACAAAGTCTTGGTCTGTTAGGAAGGAGTTTCAGTCAAAAATTATGTATTTTATGCCAAAAGATTGTCTAAATGGGGCATGCTGGGACTTCAAATTGGAGCGGGAGGATTTTAGCGCACAGTTTCTCACACGTTAATTTCTCATTGGACTCCTAACTCAAACTAAAATGTGTGCGTGTCATGTTTGTGTGTCACTCAACTCCACAGAAAAAGTTTTCTTTGTCGCAAAGTAATTTCCGGTCACGAGGAGATGCTAATAGCGAATTCGGCGTACTTTTAAATGGTGTGCTGGTTGGCCCAGAATGCAACATCCCCCAGTGCATTGTGGGAGTTGACGTGTGTTCCTACCAGTGTGCCACGCGCTCCTCCAGCTCCCTCAGCAGGTCTCTGTTGAGCTGGTAGAGCTGAGGCAGGTAGTACAGCACCTGACTGAGGACGCGCTCGTCCACCACCGGCTTCCCGTTCTGACGGGTTGCCTTGGCAACAGCATCTCGAAAGTCCTGCAGAGAGAGAGAGAGAGAGAGAGAGAGAGAGAGAGAGAGAGAGAGAGAGAGAGAGAGAGAGAGAGAGAGAGAGAGAGAGAGAGAGAGAGAGAGAGAGAGAGAGAGAGAGAGAGAGAGAGAGAGAGAGAGAGAGAGAGAGAGAGAGAGAGAGAGAGAGAGAGAGAGAGAGAGAGAGAGAGAGAGAGAGCTTTATCACTCACACTCACACACTTAAACACACTCTGGGTGACACATCATTACACACTGTATGGCTGAACAGTAACACCTGGTTATCGCCTCATAAACTGCACCCTGCTCCACACTTCCATCACATCGCTGCACGTATTACACACACACACACACACCCACACACATATCACACACACACCCACTGACTCACACAGAACTGACTCAGCACTATTGACATTGTCCAGTGTGCCAACACACACATCCACCTGGAAGGAAGCAAGAGGCCAGGCCACGCAGAATCCTATTTCTCTCCCTCTCTCTCCCTCTCTCCCTCTCCCTCTCTCTCTCTCTCCCTCTCCCTCTCCCTCTCTCTCTCATCTCTCTCTCTCTCTCTCTCCCTCTCCCTCTCTCTCTCTCCCTCTCCCTCTCCCTCTCTCCCTCCCCCTCTCCTCTAATTTTGAATCTAAATCACCAAAACGTTTCTACTGAATGTCAACATGAACAAAACAGAAACACAAGCTGAGCTCAGAGAGTAAAAACAGAAAATTCAACAAATTAAAATATTATCACAGCTCTAAAAACAATCACTTCTTGTCTTGACCCTTTGACACAAAGATACACTGACAAGCAATGCATGCTGGAGCTCGCGTCCGCCAACAGGCGCCGGCCAAGAGAAGCCGGCAATACATGCACTTCAGGGAGCGACACTTGTTTATGTTTTGAAGCGACAAACCGCCGTCTGAATATTCACTAAACGCACATGAACGCCTGCAATGAACTAAATATGTCACCGACCCACGCACCCACCTGCACACACTCAACATAACACACACACACACAGGATTATCTAAGGTATGTGTGTGTCTGGAGGTCGTCTCTGCGGCCTGAGGAAGCAGCTGCTGTGCGGCCGGGCCGGCAGCCGAGAGAGGAGAATGTCATCTGACCTCTTTCCTTGGTCCCGCCCCCCCGGACGCCGGCCACGAGTTCTACTAATGCTGCGGTGGGTTCCTCTAAAGCCACGACTGAGGCGGCCTGACAGGTGGACCCTCGACCCCTCTCAACCCGGGATTCAGACCTACTCATACATATATATATACATATACACATAAATATATAAAGGCAGAGCTTCTCTGTCCAATGTTACATCGAAGAAACTTCAACGAAAGACATTCAATGTACTCCATTGCATTGACAGTACTGACATTACATGTAGCTGATGCTTTTATCCAAAGCAACTTACAATAACTACAAAACCCTCTTCAAAAAATTACAAAGAAACGCAGAAAAAAGGAAGCTACAAAAACCCTACGAAAACCCTACAAAAAACCCAACACAAAACTCTACACGGGAGCTACAAAAAACCCTACACAAAACTCTACGAAACCCAACCAAACCCATGCACAAAACTCTACGAAAACCCAACAAAAACCTACACAAAACCCTACACAAATCTCTCCACAAAACCCAACCAGGCCCTTAACAGAAAGCGACAAAATCCCTACAAAAGCCGGAGGCCAGTCCATCACATGGTTGGATGGATTTTTGCAAATGCATCGCTGGACCCACGGACTCAAACACCTTTGTGTTGCGTCATTGTGTTGCCTCATTGTGTTGACGGTGACTCAACGGACATTCGTCTCTTAATATTTCTGCTTCTGGGCAGCGAACAAGAAAGCAAATCGCACAGAAATAACCGACAAAACAAGCGACGGACTGAAATGTGAACAAAGTGAACGGTGAGGAGAAACGTATGACGGACGTCAGTGGAGCCAAACAAAACGACTCACACCGTGCAACACACTACACACACACACACACACACATAAAGAGGACGATCAAAGAGCCCTCCCACGTTACCTTCCCACAGCCGGAAACCAAAACCTTTCCAACACAGAAACTTTTAAAAAAGCCTCATGTGTGGAATAACTGCATTATTCAACTGTGAGCGGCACTGGAGCAAAAACAACACCGGCCGAGAACTCATTAATTCATGTTCATGCCAGAAAGAAAAGCTTTGAACGCCACTCAAAACAATCACAGCCTCTGCAAAAAAAAACAACACATGATGTGATTCATGATGTCGGGCTCTTTAATCCCAACAACTGTTGATGAATGAGACACTTACTATGTGGAGAAGCTTCAGGACGTCCACAAACCTGCAACAAGAGGCGAACACACCCGTTAGATGACTTTTAAACGGCGTTATGCGTTCATTATATTTAAAAAAAAGCACTCACACTTTCTCGGAGCTCATGATCTCCTGGGCGATGTGCACCACCTTCTTCCTCTTCACCTCATCCTCTTGCTGAAAGAGGACAAAAACACAAACAGTTACAGACGCGGCGGCGACGACGGCCGACTTTCGCGTCCCCCAAAAAACGCACCGCGGCGGACTCACGGGCTCGCTGCAAATCACCATGATCACCGGGATCCCGTCGCACGCCGCGAAACCATCGGGATCGAGTCCACGGTCTCGAAAACAAGAGCTCGGCGAGGCCCGAAAGTAGAGCGCCGACCTTCCTCTTCCCCTTCTCCCTCCCCTCTCCTCTCCTTGTGTCTTTCTCATGGTGTGTGTTGTTGAATGGCAATGGGGCGGGCCTTTCAATGACTTAATTTGGACCGCGGCCTTGAACCCCCCCTCCTGCCCCCTCGCCCCCATCCTCCTCCTCCTCCTGCTCCCACTGAAATGTCCCGCCGGTCCTGTTGGAGCCCGCATGTGCGATGCCCTGGAGGTCTGAGGGGCTCCAGACGCAGGTGCTGACAGAATCATAGAGTCACACAGGAGGACGAAAGAGAAGAAAAAAAATAGCTCATCCAGAGAGCTATTCCTGAACCTGGAACCCTTCTGTGTTTGCTCACCATCCCCCCATTTCAACACACACACTCACACGCACACACTTTTGGAGAGCTGTGACCAACACACTTGGCAGCACACAATCTGCAGTGGCTGCAGCCGTTTAGCTACAAACTTTGACACGAGGCGTCCGTTGTAATCAGAGGACGCTCGTGTCTGAAAACAGCTCCGACATCTTTTCTCTTTGGTTTTTCGTCTGAGAATAAAATGCGGCGACATCAAGACGTCGCAGGAAGAAGCTGAGAGTTCAAAACATTTCGGTTGCACAGAAATGAGAGTTATTTCTTCACTTTGTTTGCTTTTAAGAGGGAGTTTGAGGGAGTTTTCAACAAAGAAATTATGAATATTTGTCTGGAGTTTCTGCTTATTTTTGTTCAATATAATTGCACATTTAATATCGTTCAGCTTTGGACTGTTTATCAGACAAAACCAATTTGAAACTATCAAACTTTTCTGTCATTTTTCTGAACAAAAATGATTAATAAGTCAAACTAAATAATTGTCAGATCACTCAATAAAAATAATAATAATAATAATAATAATATAAACAATAATACAGATTTTAGCACCTTTAAGGTAAGAAATGAAGCAAAGTATTTTACAAATAAAAAAAAGTTAAATAAAATGGAGGATAAAACTCTGCTCGTTAAAAAAAGATACAAATAAGAAGAAATAAACACATATAATAAATATAATAATAAATATAAATACAAATAGCAAAAAGAACTTTTAACCAGACGTTTGTTATAGTTAGTTAACTCCACAGGAGGAGACTAGAGGCATATTGTTATATTAAATATATTTTTATTGGCTTCGATATCGGCCCTATAATAATCAGCTGCTGAAACATAATAAACGGGTTTATGACTTTATGTGGTGGCGGCGTGACCTCCCGAGTGGAGGAGCAGGTTACCTGTCGGTCTGCCTCGTCCAGGTGCTCCTTGCTGGAGGAGGAGCTGCCGTCCTCTTCGTCTGAACTGTGGACCTCTTCTTCCTCGGAGTGGACGTCCTGCCGCAGCCAGCCGCTGCACACGCACACATTCAAGAGATGAGACCACACGCACACATTCAAGAGATGAGACCACACATTCAAGAGATGAGACCACACGCACACATTCAAGAGATGAGACCACACGCACACATTCAAGAGATGAGACCACACATTCAAGAGATGAGACCACACGCACACATTCAAGAGATGAGACCACACATTCAAGAGATGAGACCACACGCACACATTCAAGAGATGAGACCACACGCACACATTCAAGAGATGAGACCACACATTCAAGAGATGAGACCACACGCACACATTCAAGAGATGAGACCACACATTCAAGAGATGAGACCACACGCACACATTCAAGAGATGAGACCACACGCACACATTCAAGAGATGAAACCACACGCACACATTCAAGAGATGAAACCACACGCACACATTCAAGAGATGAAACCACACGCACACATTCAAGAGATGAAACCACACGCACACATTCAAGAGATGAGACCACACGCACACATTCAAGAGATGAGACCACACGCACACATTCAAGAGATGAGACCACACATTCAAGAGATGAGACCACACGCACACATTCAAGAGATGAGACCACACGCACACATTCAAGAGATGAGACCACACGCACACATTCAAGAGATGAGACCACAGAGTCAGGCCGAGTCTGCAGAGGAGCGCGCTCAGCAGAACACGCCCTGCACGCGTGAAGATTACCGATTTGTGCACTTGACGAGGAATCGAACCCAGTTCAGCGTCACTCACGAGACTGACTCGAGGTCTCGTGCCGTGAGACAACATCTATAACCATAAGAGTCATTTCTCTATTTTCACTTTGGAGGTTTAAAGCATTTTTAAATCCCTGGTGTGAGATAAAACACAGAAAATAAAGACTTTAATACGGCAAGAAAAGCCCTAAAAGCAGATTAAAATGAGATAACAATGCAAAAAAAGATATTTGATGTGTGCCATCATCATTATGACTAGAACTGTCATAATTAGACGATTAACCAATTAGTCGATGGACAGAAAAATAATATATATATATATATTTTTTTTAAATTGTTGCACCCCTGTTTATTATTGCTAATATTTCATTATTAATGCAGTATTTTCACACATTGCCTTTCATATTGAGGTTGATTGAAATTAGACCGGGTATTCATGATATTCAAAAATGAAACGTTGATAATAAATACATAATAATTTAGTTCAAACACCTCTTAACTCGTATGTTTTGAGTGCGATTAATTTGCACACAAAAAAGCAAATTAATCACAATCAAAGATGAATTATTTGTTCCTATTCTCTAAAGCTGTTCTAATACTAGTATGTTGAATTATTTTATTTTTTATAGTGTCATGAAAATGTGACATCCCTAACTCTTTTACTGATTTCAGCCATGTTATTATTATCATTATTGTGTTTTAGCGAGGTCTATATCCATAATGCTTTTCTATAAAGTGATTAAAAAGCTGCGTCTTTACACAACGCTACACAACGTCTGCCAGCACAACAAGCAGCGACACGTTTGTGGTGTTTGGATCTTTTTCTGCACAATGAAGCCGTCTGAGTTCAGAGAAACCAGATGATGAGTTGATGATTTAGACGTCGCCGCCTCTCCTTTACAGAGGCTTTCAAAACAAAAAACAATAAAAATAAGTGTGACGGCCCAGAATAAATATCAGATAGGAAAACACGGTGGGACTCTGAAAGCTCTCACATTTCCTTTCAGGCTCATCAGCCGCTCTCTCTCTCTCTCTCTCTCTCTCTCTCTCTCTCTCTCCTCTCTCTCTCTCTCTCTCTCTCTCTCTCTCTCTCTCTCTCTCTCTCTCTCTCTCTCTCTCTCTCTCTCTCTCTCTCTCTCTCTCTCTCTCTCTCTCTCTCTCTCTCTCTCTCTCTCTCTCTCTCTCTCTCTCTCTCTCTCTCCACTTCCTTGTTTTCTTTCTGCCTCCCGACAGTTTCTTCTGTCTAAATAGTGATTCACACTCGCTCCTCTTCCTCTCTTACGCTTTCTCTATCGGGGAGCATTCCAACACACAGAGCGCCGCTTGTTTACAGCCTGAGGCTGCCTACCGCCATGAAGCCAACAGGCTTCAGATGGCTGGGAAACACCACGGACCCCCCCCCCCCCCTCCCCCAACGCAGGAAACACTGCCGCTCACCACGCTGACGCACGCCAGGCAGGATTAAGGAGGCCAAGTACATCTTTGATGCCTCCTTGCCTCCTCGCCTCCTAACGGGGCCTCGTCTTCATCGCTTGTAGCGCCACCGCCTGACGGAGCCAACGGGAAGCACGGCGCTCCTCGAGGGAACAGCTTGTGTGTCATTATAACGAAGCAACAAAGGTTTTAACTTCTGAAAAGCAGCAATGATCAATGCTTTATATTATATATGTAGATCAAATTATCGTAATATTGTTATGTGAATGGAGTTATAGTACAGTTTGAGTTTATAACTCAACTTAGCTATAGAGAGTGTTTTAGCATCTTTCAGCTCTTTGTTTTGTTTTTATAGATAGATAGATAGATAGATAGATAGATAGATAGATAGATAGATAGATAGATACTTTATTAATCCCACATGGGACATTAAAGTAACTTACTAAACAATAAATCATGTGCTTCTTATTTAAAAACATATGTAATTTATGTATTTATCCGGTTCTGTTAATTTTCCTTTAGGAGTGCGTCCCTATCTTTATCTTCAACTTCACTAGTTTATGTTTTTCTGAAATATTATTATTTTTTCTTATATATATGGCCCTCTGAAAACTGCTGCTTTTCCACATGTGAGATGTAAACATTTGGGGAATTTACTGCGACGAGACCGGAGCGCACTTCAGACACACTGAAGGAGAAAAATGGAGTGATGAGGTTAAGAAGAGGCTAAACGCAGTGCGAGGAGGAGGAGGAAGAGAAGGAGGAGGAAGAGGAGGAGGAAGAGGAGGAGGCTGGTGGTTGCTGGAGCGTTATTTTCCCTGTTCTAGAGAGCAGTGTGGCGTTTCTGCGACTCTCAGACATTTCCTGCCCTGGCCACTGAAAATAACCCACAGGAAAACAGGCCGACCTGCTGCACATCAATGCTCCATTCAAACACAGCGCCTCTGCCTCAAAGGCCAACTCTCTCTCACACACACACACACACACACACACACACACACACACACACACACACACACACACACACACACACACACACACACACACACACACACACACTCGTAAAACACAAAACCTCTGATGTCACCTGCGCAACCTGTCGCACGCGGCGGTTCCCACACTGAAGCTACAGGTTCACCTGGAATGACAGAGCGGTAGCTCTGATAGTCGGGAAATACAAACTACCAATGTTCACGCAAAATAATGTCTCGACTGGGGAATATAATTGATAATATCTTGAAAAAATAGCATGTTTTTAGTTATTTCCTATCCACATCTGCTGATTTCGTATTAATTTAGGGGGAAAACGACCAAACGTGCGGTTGAACATCTTAAATGTGACGATTTGCTACTTTTCTGTGTTTTATGTCGCTGTTAACTGAATATTTTTGGAAAGTGACATCATAGACTTCTCAATTAATAAAAAAAACCATAACTCTCTTCCTTAAATTCATCTCTCGATCGTAATCTCTACAAATGCATCTCTCTCTTTACAAACTGCTGACCGTGTGAGATACTCTACCTCTCGTACTCGTGCTCGTGGCACCTGAGATATGGATCCTGCACTTCGTAGATGTCCGAATCGGCTCCATCCGTGTCATGTGACCAGCCCAGCCTCGCGCCGTGAAACGGCAAGTTCATGTACTCGGGGATCTCCTCGTACAGGGGGACGTTCTCGTACTCCACCAAGTCCTCGTCGTATCCTCCGCCGATGTCGGCCTCCACGATGCAGCTGCTGGGCCGCTCCAGGCTCCTCCCCCCCGGGCCCGAGTCCACGCTGGTGCAGTCCAGCGACTGCCCTCCCTTGGCCAGCAGCTTCGGCAGCATCTTGACAGACAGGCGTAGCTCCAGCAGCTTCCGGAAGGAGAGGCTCCTCCTCTGGTGAGAGTCGGCCCGAGTCGCCAGGTCGGCCGCCGAGAAGGACTGCGCCCTCTGCTTCCCCCCGAGCCCCGGCGCCCGGCTCTTCGGCGGCACGCTGCTCCTGGTGGGCATCTGTCGGCTGAAGAAGGTCACGCAGGGTCGGGCGAAACGCCAGGCCGTCTTCTCCTGAGGGGGCGCGGGCAGCTCCCTCATCGGGGTGTTGGCGTGCGGGGGAGCGGGGGGGCAGACGGTGGGCGGTGGAGGCGGAGGCGCCGGCGGCAGGCTGTGCCTCTGAGGCTTCCTCGGCGGCGTCCGCGGCGACCGCTGGTCCTCGGCGGAGAGGGCCTTCCTGGCGTTCGCCAGGAGGGGACGACAGCCGAGTTTGATCTGTTTGGGGAGGCTGTGGGTTACCGGGTAGCGCTCGAAGTCACCGTACCCGTCCTCTTCTTCGTTGTCGCCCTCCTCCTGCGCTCGGTGCTCCACGGCCCCTTTTTTGTGGCCCAGTGAGTCGACGCGCGAGAGCAGGACTAAGGAGTGGGAGGCGTTTTTGTTCAGAGAAGGCGCCGCGCTGGCCGTCCTTTGAAGGCGAGGCGAGAGGGAGGTCTGTCGAGGAGGGGGGACGGGCGCGCCGGGCTCATCGTCGCCTGAACCGGAGTCTTTCGGGGGCGAAAGGTTGTTGCGCGTGTCCCGTTTGAGCTCCTCGCCATCCGACCCGAGAGATGGACTTGGTTTACCCTCGTCCTCCCGCATCTCTAGCTCCTGCCTCTGCTCCTGCTCCTCCTCCTCTTCCTCCTCCGCCACTTGATCCTGGGCGCTGCGCTCCACGCCGTCCTGCCTCACCAGGGCCGGCTTCTTAGGTTTGCGTGGCTGGGGGACCGGGAGAGGTTTACTGGGGGCGGCGGGGACCTGCAGATCCGGGTTACACCCGGCAGGAGACGCGTCGCTGATGGAGCCACTGCGTTCCACCTGAAAGCACTCGGCAGGAGATTCATGAGGAGGAACCCTCGGGGAGACAATGATGCTGCCTGCAACATCACAGGCCGACGTAGACTCTGTGAAATCTGCGTTTCGGGCCTCAGTTTGTACATTCACTTTCGCTGCATCAGCACCTTCCTGATGTGCGGCAGTCTCTGGAGCGCTCTGCTCCTCAGTCCTCTGTGCCTCTCTGCTGATCAATCCCCGATCCAGGTGCCTCTGCCTTTGAGGTTTGTCCCTGGGCTTTCTGCTAATCCCTCCAGCTTCCCCCTTCTCTACTCCCTCCTCCTGGTTTTCGGCTCTCTCCTGCAGCCCCGTCCCCCCAAATGCCTCCGTAGAAATCCCATTCTGCAGCGGCTGTTTGTGCAAATCGCTCGCAATCTCAGTTGTATTTCCATTTTCCAGATGCTGGCACCGGGAACAATCCTGGAGCCCACAGGAGCAGGTGGGAATGATGTAATCCGAGTCGCGTCCGTTTGTCTCTGATAAAATCCCATTTCTGGAGTTGAGGAGTAAGAGGCTATCGCCCAAAGCCTCCTGCTGTTCCTCAGTTAGGACGAAGGGTTCACTGGGTTTGGGCGGCGGGGGTGAAACGGGGGGAGACGAGGCCGCGGATTTGGGAATGCAGGGTTTGGGGGCGACAGCCGGTTTAGTCCTCTTGAGAGTAGCGAGGGAGGGTTGGGAGATGACCATAGACTGGGAGGGAAGGCCCGGTTTGGGGGCGATGGGTGGGGGAGAGGGTTTGGTGGTGGCAGGGAGTTTAGGTTTGGGAGCTAATGGAGGCTTCTTCACACCTGCACGTGAAGAAGAGGGAGGAGATTTACAGAAAAGTCAAACATTATTTACTCACACTTCCTCTTAAATGAATCATGCAACGACCAGCACGTCACATAGGAGCATGCTTCATGCTCCTACATACATGGACAGCTGCAAGCTGTCATTAAAGCTTGGGTCAAAAGGTCACTGGGGGTTGGAATAATGTGTGAAATGAATCCAGTGTTGAAATTAGGATTCTGCTCAACCAGTTTGATTTGTAAAGTAATAATCTGATGAATGAGTAACGGGGTGTTTTCACCTCTTACTCAAGCTGGACTATTTCATTCAGATTCACAGTCGGATTGGTCTCTTCCTTCCTGTTTTTGAGCCAACTTCAATTATCCTCCTAATACAATTATACTAATTAAATGAGCAGAAACCAATAGTATAAATAGAATGGTATATTTCTATTGTGTCCTCGTTACGGGCACTGAAAAAATATTTACTGTAAATACAGTCTAATACCTTATTAATGTGTGTTGATGATTCACATAATGAGACGGAAAATCACTGATTAGTTTGGTTGAATAAAGTTGAAATACAAAACAAACAGTCGCTCCAATTAATTTTAAAAATGCTGTGAATTGACATAATAGGCTATATTTTCCGCTCTACTGGCTGAAACTGTTGGCTGGCCGACACCACGAGAAGTGGAGTCATCGAGCGGATGTTTCCGAAAAGGCCAGCGACCAGAAACCGCTGTGACTTCCAGACACGCTGCTCTGCCTTTGCAGAGAGTGAGAGGTTTTCTTCAAAACTCTACTCAAAAGTATACAGTCACACACACAAAAACACGTTATTGCACAGAAACTAGCATTTGTAAAAATCACTGGTGGGGCACTTTTCAATTCGGCATACACCTTCTATGAGGAAAGTTCCACTTTAAGAAGTGTGTCGCCAAAAAAATGTATTTTAAAATTGACCACGGACGGCGGAGTTGAGTAAGGAGAATCCACCTAAAACGTGATCCAAATGTCACTTGATCGCTTTAATATATCTGCCGAATTTGCCAGGAAGTGTTAACGATGCCATAAAGTACAATGCGTATATCCTTGGATGTATATTCCGACTGAAAAAAACGAATTAAGAAGAAAATACGAGATTTTTTAGCGGAGTTTGGCCTTATGTTTTCGCTGTAAAAAAAAGAAAAAAAAGAAAAAGAAGCAACGCCAGGTATCTGGACTAACCACGCTCACGTTGCGGAAACACAAACCATCATAATAACTCTAACTCACATATCCAGCCACACTAAAGCTTCAACAATTTATCCGGACACGTGTTCCCTGTTTAATATTAGAAGTTAACCCTGCAGTTTATTATCGAGCGTCGTTACATCAACAGCAGGACAGATGTTTTAAGACAAAGGATTTAACCCCCTCCAGCTGCAGCTGTGGCTTCAATATCAAACGGGAACATTTTACATTAAAATTGCACAGTCCTTCCATATTCTGGATATAAAGACGAGTGTTTATATTTAGTTAAGAAACAAACCTGTGCTCATGACTCCCGACTGGCTCCTTTCTCCATGAGTAAATTTACTTTCAATGGAATTGCGAGAAAATCTGCTTTTTTTTCTCCGTCGACACCATTGTCAGTTGGAAAACCACTCCGGGGAGAAAACATACAAATCCATCGCTGTCGCTCCTTATCTTGCCAGCGGATGCACGGATGAAGTCTTTGCGCTTCTTACTTTTCCCATTTTTCCCCCAAAAGTTTTCAGCCACGGTGCTTTTCCCAACAATGTCAAGTAGAACGTAACAAAACAGTACACTTCCGCTTATAGATTTCAAAATAAATTATCGTTGAAGAAGACCTGGTGCAGTTGTTGTAATGTGACGTGAAAACACAGCATTAAGCATACATATAAGTTCAGTTGTGTATTTACAGTAAATATAATTCTAATAACGATTGATTCCGTGATTCAAATGTACAAAAAAATGTTTTAAAGAATTGTAGTTTTTTATTTTGAAAAGAATTCTCGGTAATACACTGACTGATTATTGACAGCTTTATGCTCGATTTCCTCGCTTCGCTTTTTTCCTAACGGTCGGCCCACTGCCCTTCGCGCCCACTTGAGGCGCTCTAACCGTTTGCTCGTCTGGGACGCTCGCGAGCAAACAGCGGTCGAAGACATGCACTATGGGAAATGTAGTTTTAAGCGTTAAGTTTTAGCAACCGGCTAACACAACCAACTTCTTCAACGGCTTGTTCCCGACAGCCGTCACCTCCAACTTCAGAATGCCAACGGGCGGTGTATAGATGGCGGAGAGCAATGACGGAGGAGTTTGACGAAGATGTGGTATTTGAGGTTTGTGTTACAGCCGCTGTTTTTATTTATTTAATCTAAACTTGTAGATGCTTTGTCACACCTCCAGACGTTCATTAACGACAGCTAGCTCGTTCAGAGAGCTAGCAGCCGTTTGCCCCCTGTTGTCATGCGTTGGCGACCCCAAACAAATCCACATATCTGGCTGGCTACTGACTGTGTTTCTGCCAAAGAGCTTTGTGGGTCACGAGAGGGAGCTGAGTGTTGTTGTTGGTGTTTCATCGTTATTAGACTGGTAGTCAGAGACGGGGTGGGGAGGACCAGGTCCAATGCGTCGGTTCTGGGCTGAGGAGGGTGGAGGGCACTATATGTGAAGACACTTGACACACACACACAGACACACACTCACTCACTCTACGTCTGGATGGTGACAATGCATGTAAGTAGCATTTCATTGTTTGACTGAAGCTTGTATGATGGGTTGAATACATTAAACTAAGATGCTCACCTGCAGCTGTCCACAGGCACCAAAAACCACAGCAGAGATGCTGAGTTTTTAATTTATTTCTCCTCTGCTTATATTCTGTCTGATTTGAGTCTGAGCTGTGTTTTTCTTTTCCAGGATAAGAAACAGCATCATTTGTGTTTATTCCTCTATGAGTAGACAGTATTATCACATGATGTCTTGTGCTCGCGTGTAGTCCAGTTTCCATGGTGCACGGAGAGGCTAAAAATGACTATTATTGATTTACAGATTAACATGTAAAGGCACTTAAGCTTTTATATTTTATTCTCAAAGCAGAACAGTTGTCTGCATGGAGAAAAGAAGGTAGAGAAAGAGGGAAAGTAGACTGGCCTGTTAGAGTCTGGGCACATTTACACAAAACTAGTGCAAAATCAGCTCATCTTTGTTATTTTTTATTCAGTTATTTTAGTCATTTTTTATTAAACTTGTATTTATCAGATAAGTCCATATGACACACATTCTCATTTAAAATGGTGACATGGCTTAAAGCACAGCCTCTTGAGGGTAGGGGCATTACATAAAGACCTGCAGACTAGCACACAAACATCAGGCGGTAGTGGGCAACACAACAGCAGAACAAAAGTAACGTCCTACTAGAGGTAAGACGAACATGCAACACAAGACTGCAGTGACAAGAGAACAAAACATGCACAGGACAACAGGAAGCAGCAGACATACAAAGGAGGGTTTTGTAGATAAAGTAAGCAGATGACGAGCGTCTGAAGATGGCAAGTTAACAGAGGAATAAAGAGTGCAATAGTGTGTCTTGAAAAGGGCAGAGTGATAGTCAATTGTATGATGTCAAACGATTCTAGTATAAAAACACCTGTCTGTGTCTGGGAGGTGCGGTCATTATATACAAAAGAACCCTCCAAGCAACTCGGACAAAAGATCATAAAAAAGTATGTCAGGAGATGGCTGAGAAAAGATTTCCAACTCACTGGACATCCCACAGAGTTCAGTTAAATCCCTCATTAAGAAATGGCCACTTGTTTAAATCTAGCAAATGTATATTCACCATGTTTTTCTGTATAAAAGCAACAAAAGGGTGAAACATCCAAAGAGGGGTGTGACTATTTCTTATAGGCATTTTAATTTGAAAACCTCGCCTACGACTGGGTAACTGTGTCCAAGGCATACGCTAAATTGATTTTATATTTTTATAATTAAAAAATGCTGGCAGACCCACAACCTCCATGACAATGTCAAGATATGGAAACATGTTGGACCCCTCCGGCCTGGACTTTGCTCTGCCAGATTAAAAACACTGGTACCGATGCTGACCCGATGATATAACCAACTTATGTCACGGTGGTGATGTGCGCATGTTCTGTTATTTGCTGTTCTTTTCTCTTTTTCTTTCTCCCTTTCTTTGTATTGTATCCTAACCTTAACGTTCTGGAGTTCTGTCTTAAGTTGTAAAATATAAATAAATCTATATTAAAAAAATAATTGCTGGCAGGTCGTTGGGAAAGACAGAAAGAGAGGGAGAGAGAGACGAGGGCATTAACAGAAGAGACGGCGGTGCGGCAGCAACAAAGTGCTCCACTAGACTGATGACCTAATCGCCTCATTTCCTCCACAGGTCCCTCCATCTGGCACTGTATGTCTCTCGCTCCTCATCCATCGCTTCTGTGCTATTGCATTAATCTCTCTCTCTCTCTCTCTCTCTGTCTCTCTCTCTCTCTGTCTCTCTCTCTCTCTGTCTCTCTCTCTCTTTTTGCAGAACTCCCCTCTTTTCCAGTACCTGCACGATCTAGGGCACACAGACTTCGAGGCATGTCCGACGGCATCGCAGGAGGACGAATATGGCGGAGGAGAGGGAGACCTCACCTCCGCCGACGGAGATCCAAGGGAAACATCAGTGAGTTTTTATAGACTGCGATTAACGAATTGAGGAAAACGCCTGCATCACTACTCAACCGATGCCCCTGCAGAGAGAGAGAGTGTGTGTGTGTGTGTGTGTGTGTGTGTTTGCCTCTGTTTGATTTGCACAGTCAGACAGAAAGTAATTAATTCAACTATTGACTCCAGACAGTCACCCACAGACAGTTATGTGAACGGGTTCATAATATCCTTTGCTTCAGTCCGACAACACATGGCAACAAGAGCTTCCTACACACAGACGCAGGTATTTTACATTGCATTTTCTTTGCTCTTTAATGACACACACCCCCTTTTTTGCATCTTTCTCCTGCTTAGAAGAAAGAAAGCCTAAACTTTCTCTCCTTTTGATATTATTCTATTGCGTTCTCTTGATATTCATATCTGCGTGCTTGTTTTTAATAGATATCTTCGCACTTTAACTGCAATCAAAGGAACTTGTGAACTACGATCAGCACTTGCATTAATCTAACCATAGAGGACTTTAGTTGCAGTCGACATGGGATTCATACTGACGAGTATTGTGTCCAGGAAAGCTCGGGATCACATGACTCCGCCCCCTCCTCCTCTTTCTTCTCGCGACAGGAAACACTTTTGTGTTTATTTCGTTGGGGAACTTTCCGTACGTGTCATGCTTCCTCTCTGGGTCGCTGTTGTTCTAGGGAGTTAAGGAGGATGAGAGATTCGGATGAGACAGGAAACCTGTCGGGTCGTCCCTGTGCGACCAGTTTCCTGGAGCTCAGATAAAAACTGAGCCGATGCAAAACACTGTGTCAACACGGTCTGTCCTTCTTCACAATGACAGCAAACGGTCTCTGAATCTGTGTGTGCAGTATATGCTTCAAGGGCTGCGGCGAAGTATTACTTTAATTGTTGATTCATAAGGTATTTGTTTATCTTTGAGTCTGTAAAATGTAGTCTGCTCCATGCTAAGCTAGGCAACCCACCTCTTTGCTCTGCAGTGAATAGACAGTTATGAGAGTGGTGTCAAGCCCCAAAGCGTAGTCTCTTCAAAGCACTGCACGCTTTACACACACACACGCACAGCCTGGCTGTCACACGCAGCTGTCTGCGCCGAGTGCGTTCATCCTCACGCTCGGTAGCAATCGGTCCAGGGTGTCTGGGAAGTTGGCGTGTCGTCCGTGCGACACCGGGAGCATACTGATGAGCAATTGCAGACGATGGCAGGATGTTCTACAGCAGTGAGGGGGCGGGCATCCGCGAGTGGACCCGTACACGGTTTTACATCAATCTCCGTGGTGGTATCGGATGAGATTAGTAGAGAAGACGGGAGGCAGGGCTTGTGGCCTACTTTAGAGGCTGATGACCCAGTGTTGTGTGAAAAGCCCAGTCCTGAAACTCAATCTCAAACCGGTAATCAATACTACTGCAGGTTTTAGAGGAATGACGCTTGTGCTTTACCCCTCAGAGAAGGGGTCATCTTGCTGACGGGGCGGCCCAGACTTGATCATTAACCCCTGCAACGCACACGCTTCACAGGATGTTATGATGCTGTTTTCTACAGGATTCTTCAGGATTACATAAACAGTAAAAGAGTGATACATTTAAGCCTCAACACACAACACATCTTGAGAAGCGAGTCCCATTTTCTTTAAACAAAGCCTTTCACGGTCTCCACGAAACACTCTAAGCTGTTTAGTGAATTAAAGATCCAATTCACGATTAGGCTTTACACAGTTTGGGGGTTTTCTTTAAGCTCTTAAGCTCTTGCAAGAAAAACCTTCAACATTTTGAGCGTCCAGAGGTTTGTTACGCGTCCGGAGGTTTGTTATGCGTCGACATGTTTTACTCTGGTTGTGATCCGATTTTCAAACTGTTTAGAGACACACAAACCTGTTTATTTTCCTGGAGCTTCAAGAATCCTTTCTTTTTATCTGTATATTTGGGAATGATCAAATAAAGCTTTATTGATGCCAAAAATGTAAACATTCAGTCATAACGGCAAAATGAAAACTCAACAAACTGAAGTGGTTGAGACAGAGCGACGTAAGACTGGGGACTGAGTGTTTTTACAAACACACATTGCACTTTTTGTTGAGGCCTGAAAGAGTTTGTCTCCTGGGATACTCCCTTTGACCGTCTGAGTGTGTGTGTGTGTGTTTTTTTTAAGCCCACACACTTGTTTCTTATTGGTTGTGCGATTCCTGGGAAATAAACCCAAGCGAGAAGACGCACACACACAAAATGACTGAAATACTTCCAGGTAAATCATTGGATTGTGCCAGAGCACAACATATTAACAATACACAGCCCTTCAGACAACTGACACAGAGCTGTTACTTAATTGGCTGCATTATAACCTGTGTGTGTGTTCGTGTGTGTTCGTGTGTGTTCGTGTGTGTTCGTGTGTGTTCGTGTTCGTGTTCTGCAGGGCGGGCGCTTATGGCGGCTGGCTGAAGCCTTGTGGAGATGGAGTCCGATCCACCGGGCGGCTGCGTCTCGTGAGATGGGCAAGCAGCTGGTAGGCAGAATGGGGGAACAGAAAGGAATGCTGGCAACCAGCAACTTTGCTTTGTTTTATATTTAAAGGCATCAATTATTTTAAAAGCCCCCCCCCCCCCCCCCCCCTTCTCCATGTGTTTCTCTCTTTCCTTCCAGGACTGTGTGTTCGGCCAGTACTCGGTGAAGTGCATTCTGGAACAGGACGTGCTGCTGCAGGAGGACGTGGAGCTGATCGAGCTGTTGGACCCGAGTCTGCTCACGCTCGGCTCGTCCGCCTCTGGCTCGTCCAGCCAAGCGGGCGTCCTGCCCAGACCCGGCCTGATAGCCAGACCCTCCCTATGGTGCGTTGTTAGGAAACAAACGCACGCAGATGTATAGTAAATGGGCAAGAAAATAATTGCCTCACCAGAGAATATACAGCGTATATATGAGCCAGAACAAACTCAAGCCATAACCTCTGAAACGGTAGTGTTATCTATGAATTTACTAGATTTAAGCAGAAGTTTTAATCAAAAACCTGCAGAAAAATAAGTTTTGACAAGACAGAAAAACAGATATTTTGGACTAATACATGAGAAATCTATGACACAATATAGATCAATTCAGTTTGTGTGTATTTATTACAGTCCTGGTATTCAAGTGACAAGGTTACATTCCTTCCTGTGGCTTGTAACATGAACTTTGACATGTAAAACTGGTCTTGATCTGGCCATCCAAGCAGTCAGATAACCAGGAAATGGCTGCACCAATCAGAACTCCGCCCCCGTCCTTCTCCCTCAGGGACATGGCGTGGCTGGTCGGCCTGGCTGCAATGCTGCTGGGTTGCTGCCCCGCGTCCGGGGGCCCGTGGTCGCTGGCCGCGGCCCCGTGGGGCCTGGCGCTGCTGGGCTGGCTGGGCGTGCGGGGCGTCCTGCTGTGGAGGCGGGGTCGCATGCAGAGAGCCGTCCACCGGCGGGCCACGCAGCTCCAGACTCTGGTCCACAACAGCAAGACTCTGACGGGGCTGTCCCGCAAAGCCCTGCGCCTGGTGCAGGAGACGGAGGTCATCTCCAGAGGATTCACCCTGTAAGTGTGTTTGTTTTTTATATATCTACATGTCAACCCAATCGCGTCATGTCCATGTGCATTTCCTGTCACGTCTCTACTGCTTTGAGCCTGCTCAGTAAATCCCCCCGTTAACTAACCTCGTCAGGTGTGTGTCGGTGTTTCAGCTCTTGTTTTAGACCTCCATTTGTCCGTCTGTGAGGAGAGCTTGATCATCAACCACGCCACAGCATTATACTTTGATCACTTAGTAAATTAAGCGGGTGGTTTCGCTTTCTATCGGGAGTTAGATGAGAAAAAAACCTCATGTTTATACAGTATATAAAGCTACAGTCAGCAGCTGATTAGTAGCATCAGGCCACTAAACGGCTATCTTTTCTCTTTCCAGACTTAATGCAATTGTATGACTTAAACAAATGAGATATAACATGTTAATTACGGAGCTTCAGAGGTTTAAGCTAACCAGCTGTCGCTTCATATTCACCATGCAGCCATGAGAGCTGGTCTTGTCGTGTAACTCCCTGGTAAGAAAGCGATTCAGCGCGTTTCCTAAAACTATTGAACTCCTTGAACTATTTCTTTTTAAAAGCATGGCATATTGTCCTGTCCGTCACAGCCTCCTGCGTTTCATTTCCTCAGCTTGTTGGTTTTTGTCTCGTGTATTGTCTTTAGTGATGTGTGTTGTGTGCTCCCCCCCACCCCCTGACTCTTTGGGACGTCTCCACAGTTGTATCACATTTCACTTGTCAAGTTTGCTCGACAGGGTGAGTGCGGCCGGCTCCTTTAGCAGGGCGGGGGCGGGGGCGGTGCCGCGCGGCCAGCAGCTGATCGGACTGAGGAAGGCCCTGTACCGGGCGCTCCGCACGGCCTTCAGAGCCTCGCGGAGAGCCACCTGTCACATGCTCAAGGAATATCCTTTACCGCGAAGAGAACGGCGTCAAATAAGCGTGTCTTCAGGTGATTTTTGCCTCTTTCGTAGCGTTCCAGAGGGTAACTAGTCTGGATTGGTGGGAAAAACAGACTCAAATTTATGTTATGATGTGTGAGATGCATGCAGATGCTTTAAGATGCTCTCTCATAAGAAAGGAGTGAAATATTTACAGTATATCTAAAGTATGGAGGGAAAATGTCACTGGCGTTTCGTCTTTTAAGGTGAACATCTATCACTCGGCAAGAGGAGAATGTTCTTTTCTAGGTATTTACAACTTGCAACTTGAAATCAGAAACAACTCCCTATAAGTTAAAATTCATGTGAGGTAATGTTTTTTTGTGAGACACGCACATTGTTTTAAAGTAAGAGGGAAGTGTCCTTAACCCCTCTCGACGTTCCCTCTGAACTCTGAGATCGACAACGTGACCAACTATGTGTCCGCGGTGCCGCTGAAGGAGCTGGGCCTCGGCCTGGGGATCGAGCACCTGGGTGACGAGCAGGCTCAGGAGCTGACGGACGACTACAGCCTGCCCGCACTGAAGGTAAGGCCTTCTTCCCGGGCTAAATGAGGTAACCAGCTGCTGGCGGCTTTTCTGATGAAAGGCTTTAACGTTTGAATGGCTATTGTCCTCTTCTAGATGCTGTTCCAGCTGTGGGTGGGGCAAAGCTCCGAATGTTTCCGACGACTCGCTCTTCTCCTCTCGCCGCGAAGAATAGAGGAGCCCGAGGAGGGCGGGTCCAGCGGTGACCCCTCGCCACCTCCCCAGACGCTGCACCTCTCCATCTCTGCGGTGACGGAGCCCCTCCACCTGGCTCTGACCAGCTGCCTCTGCGAAGTGCAGCGCAGCTTCGACTTCCACCGGCACTTTGAGACCCAGCTGAGGACGCCGGACTCCGACAGGACAGGACGGGTCAGGGAGAAATGCCGAGAGCTCAACACCCTGCACTCCTCCATCCGAAGCCTGCAGCTGCACCTCAAGGCCCTGCTCAGCGAGTGAGACACACACACACATACACACACAATAATGTAGTGAAAGCGACGCCTCGCAGAGTCGTCGTCATTCGTCCTCCTCCTCCTCTTCTGTCTTTGCCAATCGTCAGGATGATCATCCTGGAGGACGACCTGGAGAAACTGATGGTGTCCAAGGAACCGGCGGCGCTGACGCTCGAGGGCTACCAGGATCTCAGCGACCGGCTGCACCAGCTGCAGCCGCACATGCAGGCCAGCTCGGGCTGCTGGGAGGACACCGTCGGCCAGGTGGAGCGCATGCTGCGACGGGTCAACGCCTGTCCGGGTGAGCCCAATGCTAACTTTTGTGAAGCTACGAGGCTTCAGCTGTCAGGAACAACCCCTTTTAGTGCTATATTAGTTTCCATATTTACACAGGACTATTTTTAGCACGGACTTCCTCCTTCCTTTTAACATGACTCAAGACTATTGACAGTCGTGGAGGAAGGAGCTCCCTCATAATGTGGGATAAGACGCAGACCAGTCAGAGCAGGGCAATAACTTCTGTCCCCCACCATCTCTCTGCAGGTAATGCCCCAGATCCGGAGCAGTGTGGCGCGACTATGTCCGAGATTCCTGCCGCTCCTCCGTCCTTCCCGCTGATCCTGGACAGAGACCCCGTGCCAGAAGAGCTGGTGAGAACATCTCCTTCACACCGAGACTCTCCCACCACAGTCGTCCCCGTCATCAACCTTCTTTTTTGTTTTTTTTAACCAGGAGTGGGAGGCCTACGTGTCTGACTCGGGCTCTGACGGTGGGGACGGAGCTTCCTGGTCCGACATCTTGTCACCGGAGGAGCGGGAGCGTCAGCGGCGGGAGAGGGAGGAGTCGCGGCGCGTCCTGTCGGAGCTCAAAGCCGTGCTGGGCTTCCGGGCGTCGGAGGGGGAGAGGATGAAGAGGAAGCAGATGCTCTTCAACGACCAAGGTCTGCACTGACCCATGTCACTCTCTCTCTCCTGTGATCATTTAAATATGATGTCATCAGAGTTGGACTGGCGACTTTGCTGACAGTGTAATTTTCCTTTTTAAAACAATTCATCACTCAATTATTGAAAGTGTTTCAGCACTAAGCCCAGTCAAAAGCTTCTTTTTATGTATTTTACACTGTTCCGACATATTATAGACAACAAATGTATTGTCTACGCGATTTAAATTATACTTTAATATAATTAAATCCCTAATCCACTCAAACAAGACAAAATAATTAACATAATGTCTTCGTTCTTGCAGCTGCTGCGACTCCCTCCGCTCCCGGCGAGAGTCCAGATGCCGTCACGATGCTGTCGGGCGCTCCAGCCTCTCCAGGATCGGCAGAAAGCGGCGACGAGGAGAGAAACCATTTTTCGGAGTGCTCCGCGAGAAGTGAAGGGGAGGGAGGAGGAGAAGGAAGAGACGGCGGGGCGGGGCCTGACCCCTTGGCGGAGTCGGTGAGGGAGTTCAGCTGCGGTTTGGAGGAGGAGCGGGACGAGGATTTGGGAGGAACTTCAGTGTGCGCGAGAGGGGGAGGAGGAGCGTCCGAGCTGCACCAATATGACGGCGCCCTTGAGGGAGGGGAGGGAGGGGAAGGGCAGAACGGCCTGGACTGCTGCCTGAAGCTCAAAGCCCCGGCTGTGACAGTGATGGACCGGCTGTCGGAGATTCACGGCTCGGAGGCCCTCAGCTTCAGCTCCTCCCTCGCCGCTCAGGTGGTGGCGCGCTCACAGTCGCTCGTCACCATGGAGGAGCAGACGTTCGGAGACAACGACGATGATGATGATGATGAGGAAGAAGAGGAGGAGGAGGAAGACGAGGAGGAGGAGGAGGAGGATGATGGTGGTGGTGAGAAGAGCGACAGACGAACCCCCGAGAAGCACTGAAGTCAAACCCGCCGCTGCTTTAACCGACCGCCGAGCAGAGACTATTTGTCTGAGTATTTGTCGACGCGTCCGTGTTCACTGTTTCAAATTAACGCCATTCTCTATCACCCATCCGTCCATTTTATTGTACATTACTACCCACAATTCCTTCTGCTCGTTCGCTGTTAAAACTCAGGTACCAGAACCACTGAAACTAAATAAGACCTTGAGGTCAGAAGACCAGAAGAGTTCACTCGCAGACATCCACACAGTGCGTGGTGTCCAGCCGGTGTGGAAACAAGCGATTGGCTCCATACATTAAAAAATAAATACAAAAATAGTTTGAGAATAAAATGGTTTTAATTGCTGTTTTAAAAACAAAGTTACTGAGAATATCTGAGTTACTGTCGGGACGTTTTTGGGCTGGAGGACTTAAAGTTACTTTACTGTAGAGACGGACATCAAAGATAAAGATTAGAGTGTTTTAAAACGTTTCATCTCGAGACAATTGTAAGTTTTGGGGCTTCATGAAATGTGCAGAGATGAGCGGGAAGAGACGTAAAACAAGTAAAAGTTCTCCATTTAAGATTCAACTCGATCTAAATATATGCCAACAAAGTGTAGTTGAAGTATTGAAAGTAAAATTACTTTAAAAAATATGACTTGGTATTTGTCAAACAAATAAACAAATCAAAAGAATTCAGGATAATTCAAGACTTCAGAAGCTCAAATGTGTACTTTAGTACAGTACTTCAGATATATGCACTCCTCAAAAAGAGGAAGTAGAACGCTACGTTCTACTATCAACTCTTTCTTTCTTTCTTTCTTTCTGCGACTCCATCCCTCTGCTGATGGTCTGAATGGACACAATCAGCCCGTCAGAGACGATCCTACTTGGAATGCAACACTCTCGTATCTAATAACTGTTCCTGTCGACTGAAACCGGTCCCATTTCTTTTTATCCACCCTGACATCTTTGTTTTCAGGTGAGAAAAGAGACACTTTATGGACGGATCTGTGTGCTGCTGTGAGGTTTAAAAGAAAAATCAAATACCTGAATGGGTAAAGTAATACCAAAAAAAAAAGAAAAGTGGGGTGAGTTTTATTTTATTTCGTGAAGGCAATCTTTGTTTCATATGATGTTGCCATAGAGTCTGACAGCTCTGGTGTATTTCCTCTGACCCACTCCTGCATTTTCCAACGTGAAATAAAATACCGTTCTGGAAGAGTTCGACGTATCGTCTGCATTGAAGTCTTTTCTGCCGCTTGCGTTTTAGAGGCTCTCGTGGTCGGGTAGAGGAACCGGTTCTCTGAGTTACTGGAGACGTTTCTGTGGGATTTTTTGTATTTAGCTTCTTGTGTTGGAGAACATCGCCACCGTGTGGACAGACAGAGCAACAGCCGCTTCAGTTACATCTAGAAAAGGTCATGAAACCGTTCTGTTTTTGTAAACTGAATCAAACGTTTTAAACATATAAATGCAGGATTTAAACAGATTCAAGGGTCTCTGTGTTGATCCAGACCAGTTGAAGTCTCCATGTAGAGGTTTCTGATCTAGAACTGGTCTTATGTTGAGGGAAACAACTGTGAAATCTCCCTTTTGTCTATTTTATCAAACAAAATACAAAGTAAAAAAAACTTTCATGAACTTTCATCTAAAACTGGGTTTAAAATGTATTGTTCATCAGTTATTTGATCGGACTGATCATTGGAGTTTAAAACCAGAGTGAAAACGGATCACAGATTGAATATATAATATGTAATATAATAATTAATAAAAATCGCTCCTGCATGTATAATAAGCAGGACACAGAACACAGTATAAATACCACACACTGTATACTCAATGCAGTTTGTTAAACAGGTAACATCTATAATGTGGCAGTGATATCTCTATTGGTATTATTAAAGTCATAACTGTCTTTATTAGTATTAATATAGTGATGATAACTGTCTTCATTGGTATTAAATACAGTGATTCTAACTGTTAGTATTAATACAGTGATGATAGCATCGGTAATGTGAAAAACCAGAATAGTACAAGTGGGCGGGGCCTAACGTTAAACCCCGCCCACTCAACGGGCTGCACCCACACGCCAATCAAGCGCTTCTCCCCGTCGCTCTGCCCAGCGCCTGAAAGCAGAACAGTAATAACCAGAGTCCTCCGGCTGCAAGGACTCACAACCTGGTAAAGGGAGCTGTTTTATAGAATATATATATATATATATTTGTTTAATACAAACAGACTCTCTGTGTGTGTTTTCTCTGACGCTTTAATCCCGTCCTGTAGGAGTTGTGTTATTCTCTGTCACGCTGTGTGGAGTTGTGCCCTCTGGTCTTAACGTGTGTATTTAAATGCATAGCATCGCATGTGCACGCCGGCAGAGAGGACACAGTGTTCCCTCCAGCCTCTCAACACTCTGCATTACATATTCATGCATTTTAACAAGACCGTAACACTTCATTTACTCTGGAGTCACACACACGTGACGTACATCTACTGCTGCTTTCTTTATTCTATTTGCAGTTATGAAGTGACAGCTTGTGTGTGGGTCATTGAGTTGAATGTAAGGGTCACAACTGGAGTGTAAATGTTGTGAGAGTCTTAAACACAAGGTGGAACTGCAGAGAATATGGTCTTGAATTAGATAAATCTTTTGACACTTTTACTTAAAGTTATGAGTGTAATTCTAAATAATTAAATTAGCGTGTAGTTCAGTTATTCACAGCCTGCTTAAGATGAAGCTCAGGGGTCGCAGAATTATTGACTAGTTAGGAAAAACTTCTTCTACACCCAAAAATGTAAATGTTTTCTTCCGAAATGCTCCACAACAAAAACCCTCCTGTTAAATTAGGTGTTTTTCCTTTTTGACAAAACAAGTAATTTGTGTCAATTTAGGATTAAAATTGTGATATTTATCATTTCCCACAATCATATAAAGACTAAAAAATACCTAAATGAATTGAGAAAATAAATTGCATATGAATAAGCAATGAAAGCGTTAGATGCAGCGCTGCAGGGCTCCATCGTTTTATTTATGAAGGATCACAATAATTCAGTTTTTGAGGCGTCACAGGACAGAAAGTTTGTCCGTCCCATCTGTAATGTGTCCTGGTGCATGTTTTTAAACTGCATGTGTTCCTCAGGTCCAGCATGCTGCGGGTCACCACGGCCTCGCTCTGCAGCTACTGCCACGTGAGGACATTGAGGTTGCCCGTTGCCTTCGCCTCCACCTCCGCGGTGACTCCACCCACCAAAAGACCGGAGAACCAGCACACGGTGCGGTCCCTCTACCAGCTGTCGGTGGACATCCGAAAGGTGCGTGAGTTCAAGGCCTGGGTGCTGTCCGAGGGCTCCGCCTACGTGTCCGAAACCGCCGACCTGCTGAGGGACATGGGCGCCGATGCCACGGCGATCGCTCGCATCCTGGAGACTCACCCGGAGGCGGTCCTGTGTCGCCCGGAGGACGCGGCCGCCCAGCGGGACCTCTGGGTGTCCGTGTGCCCCGACAGGCGCCAGCTGCTGAGCGTCGTGGAGAAGTTCCCGGCCTCTTTCTTCACGCTGACCCACCAGGGCGACCAGCGGGCCAACGTCCTCTACCTGCGGAGCCTGGGCCTCGGCGACAGGATCATCGGCAAGCTGATGGCGAGCGCGCCGCAGAGCTTCGGCCGACCCGTGGAGCTGAACCAGGAGGTCATCCACACCCTGAGGGAGACCTACCTGGACCTAGGCGGCGACGAGGGCAACCTGCGCGTCTGGCTGCGGAAGCTCCTGAGCCAGAACCCGTACATCCTGCTGCGGCCGGCCGAGGCCTGGCGGGACAGCCTGGGCTTCCTGCGGGAGCAGGGCTTCACCACGGAGGAGCTCCTGGGCCTGGTCTCCAACCTGCGGGCCTCCATCGCCGAGCTGCAGCCCGAGGTCATGCGGCAGGCCCTGGGCTACGTCGAGGGCACGCTGGCCTGCTCCAAGGATGAACTCAAGCAAACGGTCACGCGCTGCCCGGCCATTTTATACTACTCCATGCCCACGCTGGTGGGGCGTTTCCAGGGCCTGATGGACGTCGGGGTGAGCGTGGAGCAGGTGAAGGAGTCCCCGAACGCCTTGGAGCTCACCACGCAGATCGTGCTCTACCGCGTCCAGAAGCTGGCCTCCCACGGGTACGACGTGCGCTCCGGCAGCCTGGACGTCATCACGGGAACCAAGAAGGACTTTGAGGCGAGCTGCGTGCGGCTGCACCTGCGGCGGCAGCGGCCGCTCTTCAATCCCGTCGCTCCGCTCAGGTCTGCGGAGGAGTGACGGCTCAGAGGTCGTGTTGCTGTGCTGCAACAGCGAAAGTTCACGAGAGGAGAGAGGCCTTTTGAAATAGCGAAACCAGTACTTGAAGTATTCAGCCTGTGGCCTTCATCACCCTCATCGGGGTTTTGATTTGATGCAGAGGAACACCAGAGGGCTCCTGGGAAGATTTGACACAGACAGACTGTTTTTAAATCTCAATTTGAGCAAAAGTGCTGCATTATGTCAAAAAATATACAGACATAATGTTGAGTGACAACTGTGATTCACAAAATGATTGTGGTTTGATGATCAATAAATACTACGTCTCCATTTTTTTAAATATAAAGTATCAACTTGCTGCTTTTCTTCACTACTGATTCATACTTTGTTATATTCACAATTTACATTTAAATGTTTTTTAGGAATTAAAACCAAAGCACCAATCAGCCGTTTGTTTTTATTGAAAGTCTTCTCGAAAGTTAAAATGTATTATGATTGAACAGTTTTCAACAAAACATTTTGGCTGCTGCTGGCATCATGTGGCAATCTGGGGGTCAAAGGTCAAATCAAAACAGCACAGACTGATTTCAGGTGAAAACCTCTAAAGAGTTTCTGACTCTTACTCATAATAAAATCATTGATCACATTGATCACACAAATGAGAAGTGAACCATTATTTCTAATTGTTTTAGTGCAGATCATCTGAAACTGACAACAAATGTGTGGTAACTTTATTGCCAGTTGTTCCCCGGTGTACACTGATAATCTCTTCGTGATAATTTCACCTATTTAGACATTACATACTACTCCTTCCTTGTTTACTAAACTCTTTTTATACGTCTGTGAAAACCTGGACATAACTGTGGTGAGTGAGTCTGTATTGTATGCAAATTAAAGTGTTCTCTTTTTTTTATAACGCAAAGTCTACTGTTGCATCAGGAAGTATCAACGACGCTTATTGCTGGCAACTGTGCAACTTTCAAAATTGTAGAAACGAGCCGATGTAGCTGCGCATGCGCGTTCCAGTGGCAAACCCATTTGTATTTAAACAATCGAGCCCTTATAGTTTGTGTTTGCTGCAGAATATTGTGCTTAAATATCTTTATAAAAAAAGTGTATGTATTTTATTTGCACATCATAAGTGGAATTAATGTATCGATTATGTTTAACCCTCGTTAATGTTACACTTCTGATATTTACAATATATTTGATCGATATTATTGTTATCAGTTCAGTATTATTATTGTTGTCAGTTTTTTTATGCGATACAGGTAATTTTCTCGATTAGACTCACTCGAGCTTCCTTTCAGCTGATTCGGCATGTTTTACTTTGTGCTGCCTTCAAGTGCTCCACATTAAGCTCCGATGTCCTTATACGTTCAGAAGCCCAGTTAGGAGTGTTTTGGTAGGATTTAAAAATGTAACACACCTGAACCAAACGTTTACTAAATAAAAGTCAAATTGTTCAGTAGAGCAGAATGAAGGAGACCGTGTTTACTTAGACGTTGAAACTTCTTTTTGATTCATTTTTGCATGAAGAAAAACGTAATTGATTTGTGCAGAATTGTCCCGGGGGCTCAATGTTCAAGTTGTGATAATTGAATGAACTGTCAAGCCTTTTAAAACAACTACTAATAATAACTCTACCAATAATAATGGGGGAAATAATACATAAAACGATGGAGAATATAATTGACCGTTCGTGGGAATTTACGAGTGTCCGTGAAGGCACCAGCACACACAGCACTCCCACAGTCCCTCGCGCTTCCCTTTCCAGCAGCGCCTGCGATCATGGCGGACGTGGTTGCGGAGCAGGTAGCGGACCAGACGCCAGTCCCGGACCGGGAGCAGAACGGGAAGGCAGAGGACAGGGAGGAGGCCGACCCCGTGGGGGAGACAGCGAAAAAGAAGAAGAAAAAGAAGAAGAAGAACAAGTCCGCAACGACAGGTGAGGCTGGCTCGAGCAGTTTCTTGCTAACAAGCTAGCAGAGCTGCTGTTTCTTATTATAGCGTGTTACCCGCAGTTAGCCGCGACAAACACGGAAGTCCCGGGAAGTTGCCTTCAAAATAAAAGATGGCCAAGTTTTTCGCTTGTGGGAATTTTTTTTTTTTTTTTACTTGTTTGTAAAGTAGATTGCGTTAATCGACTGTCAACTTCATTATTAATGTTTTTCAATTTGTAAATATATATAACTGATAAGATGTATCACTTAAATAATCCAAAATATGTGCTTCAGTTTCTGCTTGTCATTTACATAAACAGCAGTCGACACATTTTTATTCTAAAGAAATTGGTTGGCTAGATAACACAAGTTAATTATTTTATTAGGACACACACACACACACACACCACTTTGTCTTTATTTATTTATTTATTTTACATTTATATTGCAAAGTCCATTTGGATACCTATATTTTGGCTGACTTGTTCTATTTTCTGTTCTATGTTTTATTAATTAGCAGTAATGTTTCACGTTTGCAGTCATACCTTTCTATGTCTTCTATTTAATTTGTATTATCAGTTAATACACATCTACTTAAATCCGATCTGTTTACTTTGAAAACCCCACCGGAAAGGGTTGCGCTGAAAGGTGTTTAACTTGATGCCGCTCCTCATTAGCCATGCGGGTTGGAGGGCAGTGTGGGTGGTGTTGCTGTGGCGCCTGTCAGGCCTTATAAAACACGGCAGGCTTCAGTCAGGGAACAGTGACATGTAACACAGCTGATATAAAAAGCCGCACACTGTTTATTTTGAGAGGAAACACAAAGAAGGGGCTGATCTAACTGCTCCTTTTAGGCACTGCCCTGATCACTGACTGCACCGAGCCTCAGCCAAGTTTTCCTGTTTCGTAATTCCCCTTTTGCCAGAATTGTTATGCAAGTAAAGGGACAAATCCCATAGCATGATTTCTTATAATAAATCAACCACATCTCGTACCCGTTTCTGACCAAAGTCCATTAAATCACCTGCAGTAGAGACACATTGTACTATGTTGTATTTTTTTTATAGCATACAAAACAAACAGGGACATTTAAAGGAGGTTTAACAACATGCACCGTCTATGACATGGATGTAAATGCTTTTATTTACTTGTTGTATTACAACTTTGAATATCTATTTGTGGATAAAAAGAATAAACGAGTGCTTCATCCGAAAGGAAAACCTTGGAGATAAGTGGTGTTTGGGGTAAAATTGATTTGTGCAGAAATGCAGTGTCGAGTAATTATATGAACGCAACATCCTGCAGTTGACTTAAGCACATTTTTGCTGATGTTGACTCGGCCCTCTTAGCATCCAGAGCAAGAACAGCTTCAGCAGTAACTAATGCACACATAACAATAGCAGACATTGTTCCTTTAAACGCTTTTTCTCCTGCAAATTGTGTATAAAGTCAACTTTACTGCTTCGTTAAAGTCATGACAGTGTCGCAGTTAAATTAGTCCCCGGGATCAGAAGGTGCAAATGCATTTTTTCCAAATGTCCTCATAGAGATTAGTGCACATATTTTGCCGATCTGCCTTCAATGAGCATGCAGAGATAACAATTGTCCCTCTTTTCATGCACACTTTAGTTTCCCCACATCACCCGCTACCTTCAGCAGCTTCTTGACCGCGTGTCAGACTGTTTAATGTGAGCTCGTTGTTCATTATCTTCTTGTCACTGCAGTCGCTGATGCCGAGGCTGACGGCGTGGCCGAAGTGGCCAAACAGCTGGAAAAGCAGGCGATAGAAGAGAAAGAGGAGGACTGCGAGGAAGGTGATTGTCTTTAACGCCCGACACAACTCGCACCGTCTTCTCCGTAAAACATCGCGGTGACTTCAGTATCTTCTCTCACACAGATGGAGACGACGGAGAAAACTCGGCGGGGAAGAAGAAGAAGAAGAAAAAGAAGAAGAAAGGACGTGAGTTGATCACATGTTTAGGGTTTTTTTTTTTTTTTAAATGCTGCGGTGCTGTGAAGAATATCCCTGAATGTTTTACAGTATCGTTGTGAAGAGCGATATCGATCCCTCGTTCAAGTTTCACTCCGTCGTCGTCCTGAATTCCACTCTGACGAAGAGTTTTCTTATGTCCTTTCCAGCCAAATGTCAGACTGAGATTCCATCTGTGCCCATCTGTGAGTTATACCCAAGTGGAGTTTTCCCCATCGGACAGGAGTGTGAATACCCGACCTTACAGGACGGGTAAGAGTAACACACACACCCACACACACACACTGAATCTGAGCCAAATCCTTTAAAAATGCATCTTTAAATATTTGTTTTTTTGTGTCTTTTATATGTTAAATTTGCCGGTTGAACAATTCTGCTTCTGCATTCATTTTCTTTCTCTCTTATCTCTCTCTTTATTGTCTCTTTTATTTTAGCACTAAACGGCTCACAAAAACCGTGTCTAAATATAGAATATATTTAATAAATGGTTGTGATAATCTTGCAGCCGTCGACAGAGCTTCTGTGCAGATGAACTTCTTGACTCCCGTCAGGTGACCAGGCGAGTCGGGTGGTGCAGCTTCTGTTATCTTGTGAAAGCAGCTACCGCCTTCAGTGTTAAAGTCAAGATTAAATACATTTTTAAAAAGCCTGAGGATACATCCACGCTCATAGTGTGCACACTTCTAACAATATCTGTAAAGGAGGTTACAAATAGACGAATCTTCCGTATTTTTATACTAAAATATTCTCGTTGCTTCTTTCTCGTAACATAAAATCTGACGTGTTTATGTAAACTAGGACCAATGATGTCAAACAAATACATCCTGACATCCATTCTATCGATTCACTGGGACATGAACACGTTTACTTTCCCTTCAGACTGTCCAGAGTTGCTCCATTAGAGCGGTTTGCCTTGAGGCCCACAATAAATCTAAACGTGTGTTGTTGTTGTTGTGTTGTTCTGCAGCCGCAGTGCGGCGTGGCGTACGACCCACGAGGAGAAGCGGGTGCTGGACAAAGCCAACGAGGAGGTCTGGAACGACTTCAGGCAGGCGGCCGAGGCGCACAGACAAGTCCGGCAGCACGTCCGCGGCTTCATGAAACCCGGCATGACCATGATTGAAATCTGGTGAGGCTGCGTATTATTATCATGAAGTTATTAGTACGTCATTGTGGTTTGGCTTATGAACGTGGGAGCTGCAGCGGAAGTATTTAGGGCACTTTTATAACCTCTAAAGGCTCAGTCTCTGCAGTTTGAAGACACAGACGGGATGCACATCTTTTTAGATTCAGTGTTTGTGCTTCGTCTGCTAAATGCCTCGTCGAGAACACAGTTGTCAATCATCTCCCTCTCGTCCCGCCCCCTCAGTGAGCGGTTGGAGGACTGCTCTCGCAAGCTGATAAAGGAGGACCGCCTGAACGCCGGTCTGGCCTTCCCCACCGGCTGCTCCCTCAACCACTGCGCCGCCCACTACACTCCCAACGCCGGGGACACCACCGTCCTGCAGTACGACGACGTCTGCAAGATCGACTTCGGCACGCACATTAACGGTATGAACTTTTAACAGAGAGGACCGCTGGGTGTCTGCGATGGATACTCAGAGTGGCTGCCACTTAAGATTCACACTGAGCTAATGGTTTACTTTCATTACTGTGCAACACGAACATCTATTGTCAGACTCACGACACTTTATGGTTAATTCATCACACGAAACAGTTTGAGTGCAAGAGATTTAAATAGTTGTCTCCTGTGGAGTACAGCGCAGTTATAATGCTCTGAATAAACAGAAAAAAGTTGAATTTCATTGATCATTTTGTTGAAAACATTCGAATCTATATATCTAACACATTTCCACGTGCCTAAGTGAGACCTATTTTGGAAAATAATATTGATTTAAATAGTTTTTAGCCCCCTGTTTACTAACTAACTTCCATCGACTTTTGATGATGATGGTGATGATGATCTGCAGCTGAAGGTTTGTATTTCATGTCCTAAAAGACGCTCTCCGTCCGCAGGGAGAATCATTGACTGTGCCTTCACCGTCACGTTTAATCCAAAGTACGACAAGCTGCTGGAGGCCGTGAGAGACGCCACCAACACGGGAATCAAGGTAACGACACCTCTCTCTCTCGCTCTTTCTCTCTCTCTCTCTCACTGATGTGCTTTTAACGACGCGGCTCACGACTTCCTGTTTGTCTCGTCGCAGAACGCCGGCATTGACGTGCGTCTGTGTGACGTCGGGGAGGCGATTCAGGAAGTGATGGAGTCCTACGAGGTCGAGCTGGACGGCAAAACATACCAAGGTATGATGTCACCGCTGCTGCGTCGAGGTTCACAGAGTCATTTTGGAGCATCAATGTCCGGTTTTGCACATTTTTGACTGAAAATCTTCCCTCAACAATCGTCGGTGAACTATTAAATAACTATTAAACTATTAAACTACTATTAAACTATTAAATATCTATCTGGCACATTGAAGTAACCACATCCTGAAGGTTCTGGTTCAAAACTATAAAGTTAAAGCTTAAATTATTGAAATATAGACGCACATTTAACTAAAAGACTGTGACTCTGACCTGAAACTGGATCAGAGACGTTCTTCACTTTCCCCCATCTTGATGTCTATTCATTCATGTAGTTTTACATCACAATACCTTGTCGCCTCTTTTATTTATGCTTTTTTTTCACTCCGTTCCAGTGAAGCCAATCCGAAACCTGAACGGCCATTCAATCGGTCAGTACCGGATACACGCCGGCAAGACCGTGCCCATCGTCAAAGGAGGCGAGGCAACCAAGATGGAGGTGAGTCGATTATGACGTCGTCGTCCTCCACCGACTCGTCTCGCGGGGAAAGGAAGTAAAAGATTGCAAGAAGCGTCGTCCCGTTACTGACCGATTGTTTTCCCCCGCAGGAGGGAGAAGTTTACGCCATCGAGACGTTCGGCAGCACGGGGAAAGGAATGGTGCACGACGACATGGAGTGCTCTCACTACATGAAGAACTTCGACGTCGGCCACGTGCCCATCAGGTGAGAGTTCACATCCACCACAAAACAAGCGTGTGATTGACAGGTCCAGTGACACACCTTCGAGTCATAAAGGGACACTTTGTTAGAATTGGTGACGGACATTTCTTCGGAAATGTATCCTCCAACATAAGATATTGTCATGCCGAGCTAATAATGCTAACAGAGGGACGCAAAGCATCACTTTCTTAATGAAAATGAGATAATTTGCACGGGTGTTTGATTCCTCTCTCTCTCCCCCGCAGGCTCCCGCGAGCGAAGCACCTGCTGAACGTCATCAACGAGAACTTCGGCACGCTGGCGTTCTGCCGGCGCTGGCTGGACCGCCACGGCGAGAGCAAGTACCTGATGGCGCTGAAGAACCTGTGCGACCTGGGCATCGTGGACCCGTACCCGCCGCTCTGCGACACCAAGGGCTGCTACACCGCTCAGTTCGAGCACACCATCCTGCTGCGGCCCACCTGCAAGGAGGTGGTGAGCCGAGGAGACGACTACTGACGCTCCACGCCGACCGCCATTTAAAAAAAAAAAACACAGCAGCACCCTCGCCTCCACCTTCACGACCTCTCCCCCTCACACACGAATGAAAAAGCTTCTTAAATGGGGCGCCGTCGTCTCAGGGCGGCTTCGAGGGACGCCAAACGCTGCTGTACTCTTACCCACAATGCACCGCTCACAGCTCGCGAGGAAGAAGGGACCGGCTTTCCAAGACCTTCGTCCTCCCGCCACCTTGGTGGCGTCCCGCCGGACCTCGTTTTACGGAAAATAAAGTTTATTTAAGCTGCTGCTGAATCTAGTGCCGCCGCCCCCAAGTATTCAAAGAGACGGCGAGCGAGGAAACCCTGTTAAATTCAGCATGCACGCTACTGACGGGCTCCTCGCATTGTTTTAAAGCTCCGTCACGACTCCTCACACCGACTCTGTGCATCTGCAGACGTGTGTTTGGCTTCTGTCGGGGGGGACTCTGCAGTCTGGCTATATTCATCGGTTTCTTTGATATTTGTGTTCAAAATAAAAAATATCTTTGAAATCATGGCTGCCACTGTTTTGTTCCCCAGTTTAAAGAAACGCTTCGTTTTGAACGCCCTTAAAAAAAATGTTTTTGTATGAAAATAAGAGTTGAATAAAATGGTTTTGCGCATTGTGGGTCTGTTGTGTGTTATTAATCTACTATACAAAATGTTTAGCAACACTTAAATTGTTAAAGCAACTTTGTAGTTACTTAAAGGTTCAGATTTAAGGTGCAACTAATATTTAAAATATCTTTTAATCTGCTTTTTTAGCTTCTTGACTTATCTTTTCATGCACTTTTCTAACAAAAGAACAGTGTATATATTAAAAGTAGTTAAAGAAACCCATAATCAAAAAGTAATAGCTGCCAATGAATTAATAGTTAAAATGCCTTCCTGATAAAAAGCTTTTAGGCCAGTCTTTAAAGAGTATATTAAATAAACAGTATAGTGGGATCATCACATGAGAAGCAAAGACACCAGCATCTTTTGTAGAAAAATGAAAAAATATTCTCATTTATTGAGGTAATTTTCTCTAGAAGAAATTGAGGTAACAATTTGCATAGAATAACTTCCATAAATTTACACACGCGCCCACACACACACACAGACTCACACACACATGAACTAATAACCAGAAACAATGCCATCAATGTGTGTGACAACGAAGGACAAAACAATCTGAAGTGTGCTTTGAAGGGAACATGGTTGAGGTGGAAAATACCTTTCTTTATGTTTGTGTACAGTTTTTTCTCCAGTATGGAGATAAATATCAATCTGTATACACGGCAGAAATATAGTACTGAACACATGGTAAATAAAATACAGCATGTACACATACTTAAAGGTGAGAGAACAGGCTGGTGGTGTCCAACAATCAGCGGTTGTATAAAAAACTTTGTCGATTTTTGCCTCTTTTGTTGTTGCTAAAAAAACCCTCTGAGGAGGAATCTTATAAAAATACATTCATAATCTAAATGCTGGTCTGGGCGCTGAATTGATATGAGCTATATAAAAATATAATCTCAACAAAAAAAGGGCACTTTTCTAGTACACTAGTGTGCGTCTGGCTCGGGGAGGAGTTACATTCTGGAGCAAAAATACAAATACTGACGTCCCTTTTGGAAATTTTCTCTCAGAAAGAATAAAAAAAATACCAACACCCAACAAATGCTGAGATGTTTTTCTTATTTTTTCTCCGTATACTTCCTCCAAAAGGCTTTGGCTTGAGGTCTGTCACGTCTCCCCGACAGACCGAGAAGAACCAGAGAGAGAAAATACCTGTAAACCTCCTTTTAAAAGCAACAACAAACACCACCAACAACCCTTTTTTCTAATAGAAATTAGTGCATTTCTGGCAGGAAACACGGCCATCTTTTTATAACGTTTACCTGTCTAGAACACAGGGAGGCCTTTTCTAGTGAGCGAGTGACATTGTTGACATCCAGTTCTGTGACGACTATCTAAAGTGACATTTTCAGATTTTAAACAAAAACAAAAACATCATTTACAATCCGACAAGTCGCCAAAAGGCAGGTAGGCGTACGCGAGAGGACTCGAGTGTTTGGCTGCTACTGAGACACATCTTGGCTGATACTCTTCTTCTTTTATAAAATACACCTGTACACAAATCACAAAACGTCACCATTTCTCTTTAAAAAAATACCTACATATAAACACCATGTACAAGAAGTTCACAAAGCAGAACCAGGTTTTAAAAAAGAGAAAGAAAAGGAGTTATCCCTCTCTTTTTTTCTTCCTTGTTTAGAAAAATAGACTAAAAATAACTTTTTTTCCCTCCCAGGATATAAAATGCCCAAAGAGAGAGCGATAAGTGGGGCTGTGCTGATATCTTCTCGCTGAGTCAGGCTGCAGCGAAGGATGAGGAGGAAGAGGAGGGGGACTCTGGTCCTATAGCAGCCGGTCTTTGTCCTGAGTTGCTCGCTGTGTGTAGAAGAGGATGTAGGCCTGAGCGCGACACACCTCCTCCACCGAACACACGTTCAGCTTAGAGTCGTTACAGTGAACCCAGAAGCCTGCGAGAGAAAGAAAACGACCACCAATCAGTCTCGGAGGGCGAGTTCCTCGGCGATAAACGCACCGCTTCAAAAAAAAAAAAAAAAAACCTCACTCACCTCCTTCCGTGTTGTAGCAGTAGGAGGTGTAGTGGCCCGAGCCGAAGCCCTTCCCGTGATGCATCACCACGGCGGAGAGGTCGTACAGGAAGTGCTTGGGGCGCGGCGAACCCGCGGCGCTGCAGGGGCTGCCGGGAGCGGAGCAGGGCGAGGGCTCCCGGCAGCAGTAGGGCTCCATGTCCAGGAGCTGGTCGAAGCGGACGTGAACGCCGATCTTCTCCCGGTGGTGACGCCCCGACCACCTGGAGGACCAATCACAGGACGGCAACAGCCGGTCAGGCAACGGGCCGTGCACCGCTCACAACAATGGAGTTTTAAAAAAAGGACAGATATAACTCAAACTGAAGAAAACGACTCCTCTGGTTGTATAGAAGTCTACGCTTTGTGTGTTAAAGCTGCATTTTCTCTCCTGACCACCAGGGCCGACTCCTCTGAATGGACTCCGGTCCAACGCGGTCCTACCTGAAGCGTTTGAGGTGAAGCCGCAGGACCTGAGGCAGTTTGTGGACCATCAGCTGCTTCTGCGCTTCAGTCAGGAGGACCGGCTTGGAGGAGGACCGCCGGCGAGCAGCTGCAAAGACATAAATGAAGAGGAGAGAGTTGACACGTATGTATGAACGTGGTTCCAGACTAGCTTCCAGGCTAGCTTCGAGGCTAGGTCTCAGGCTAGTTTTAAGCTAGGTTTCAGGCTAGTTTAAAGCTAGGTTTCAGGCTAATTTTAAGCTAGATTTCAGGCTGGGTTTCAAGCTAGCTTCCACGCTAGCATCCAGTCAAAGTTCCAGTCAAGGTTCCACTTCATTAGCAGGACAACATTTAGGATCTTAGATCCCTTTAAGCTCTACACACAGACAGCCCAGGACATGTTTGGTCTAGTTTAATACAACAGCTGGTGTTCTAGTGTCGGGGAGCGGCGCAGAAAAGACGTCGACGTGCTCTGAACTCACAGTTGCATTGCTCGCAGGCGTAGATGTTGCCCTCCAGCGCTTCCGTCTCCGTGAACTTGGCCAGCATCTCCGTCAAATGGCACGAGGCGTGAGCGGCCGACTCCCGGCTGTTGCTGTGATAGCGCTCGGGGAACTCTAGCGACAGATCCCAGAACGGCTCCACGGTGTTGGAGCGATGGTCGCAGGCCAGGCACGTCACCTGCACGCGGGGATTAAAGACACGAGAGGCCGTCGCTGTAGATTATGCATTTAATCTCATAATATTCTAACACCAGCGGTTCTTAGTCTCCTGGTCGACCTGTTTTCCCGTCTTAAATATATTTTTAAACGTTTAAAAAAGTGCTGAAACGTCAGAGGGCCGATGCATCCTGAACACCACACAGCCTCCATTCAGCAGGAGCAGGTGTCCCATGGACACTGATCTCTTGTCCTCATCCAGACTCTCTACGCCGCCTGCGTTTCTCCTCCATCATTTAAAACCAGACGCCGAACTTGAACCGTTTACATCCAAATACTGTCAGTTTCTCACGTCTTTAAGCGCTACACAGGTCTAACAATCCCTCGAAGCACATGAACAAAGAAGTGAGTGCTTTTGAAAGAGTGCAACTATTCTGATATTACACTTTTAATTTAAGGAAGTCCCCACTAGAGCTGGGGAGGAAAATACAGGTGGTATGTCTTTACAAAATGTGTTTTTTGTCTTAAAAAAGGAGAAAATGTGCTTTAGTTAAGGACTGTTTTGTTAAGCAATTACCTTGAATAGATAAAAACTACTTCATTTTCCATTTGAGGAGGACAGATGCAATTCAATAAAAGTATTAATAAAATTACAGCGTCCGTTAATTATTTTAGTAATTGAGTATTCTGTACATTTTTAAAAAACATTTATTGAGTAATCAGATAAAACAAAAAAGACTTTTATAAAACAATATGACAAAAAAACAACAGAACTACTATTTTTCACCCAAAAAAGTTGCTTAAATCTGTCGAGACTAAACCCATTTAGTGCATTTAAGTGCCATGTTATTATTATTCATGGTTTCGATGCATCAAATATTAAGGCGGCTAACAATTAGCCTACTTTCATTATGGATTAATAGTTTAGTCTGTCAAAAATGTTTTCCTAAGATGTCACATCACAACAGCCCAAAAGCTCAAGATGACAGCCCAAAACCAAAGAGGAATTCACTTTAGCATAATAAATGACAAAGAAGTGGAATAAGTCCTCTTGAGGGGAACCAGAAACCAGACAATAGACCGTTTACCACGAGTTTGACAGGAAAAAATACTCAAACTGCTTGCGAATTAATGCACAAATTGTTTCAGCTCATGTGTGCAGGCATCACGGTGAGCGAGTCAATGGTTAAGTGAAGGTGTGTCTCTCTCTCTCTCTCTCTCTCTCTCACCTGGCTGAGCAGCTGGCCGTGAAAGATGGTGTTGACCACGCTGAGCACCTGTTTGATGAGTCGTTTCTGGGGCACCCCGGCCGTGGTCGTGTGCTTGCCGGTGCTCTCCAGCTCGTGCTGCACTTTGTCCAGCAGCTCGCACAGGAACTCCTGCGCGTCCTGCTGGGCGTAGCCCCTGAACGCCGGGATCAGCTGCCACACCGAGTGCAGCATGGCGAAGGGCGACACCAGCGCCCACTTGCCCGACCACATCACCTGGAACAAGGTGTGCAGCTCGTGGCAGAGGGAGATGTGCTTGGAGCTGGGCTCTTTGGGTTGGATCAGCTCCATGCTGCGGGTCCGGGAGGCCCCGCCGCTCAGGCCGGCCCCAGAGCCCGAGCCGGCCTGGAATCCCCTCCTTTGGATCAGGGAGCACTGGGACGGGGGCGGGGTCTTCGCCGCCAGCTGGCCGTGGACGGCGGACGCCAGCAGCTCCAGCGCCTGGGTCAGATCCAGGCGCAGGAAGCACTCCCTGAAGACGTGAAGGTGGCTCAGCACCTGCAGGATGGAGTTCATGTAACAGGTGTTGCCCAGATTCCTCAGGCCCGTCACTCCGGGCGTGACCGTGGGACGCCGTTTGAAGGGCGAGCCGCTCTGTTTGGTGTTCTGCTTCCGGGGAGCGGGCGGTGTCTGGGCAGAACTCGGGGTCGCCGAGGGGGTTTTGGGCCTCAATCTGCCGGTCGAAGAACGGGTCCGGGGTTTCGGAGTTGGCTGGACCTTTTTCGTCCGTTCACTCCTCCTGGGGGTCACCGTGACGGGGCTGAGGGTCCTCGGCCTGCGGGTGATGGACGGGGTCACGGGGGCTTTCGTCTGGTTGCGCGTCCTCCGAGCCGGCGTCGTGGCCGCCATATCCGCGACCCTCTTGCTTTTCCAGCGTAAGCGCCGGCTCTTCCGGAGCGGAGCGTTCTCCAACTCCACCTGTAGCTGCCTCTTCAAAGCCCGCCGTCTCTCCCGCGCCTCCCTCTTCTGCTCTTCCTCCTCTTCCCTCCTCCGCTCTTCTTCCTCCCTCTTCTTTCCGCATTCGGTCAGCGCAAACCACAGGCGGAAGACGCGTCCCATCAGCGCCCGGCGGCGGTGCCACAGCGCCGTGAACATCCTGTCCTCGTCCCTCAGCTGCAGCTCGCGGGCGCCGCAGGGCATGAGGGCGTCGGGGGCGGCACTGGCCGAGCGGAGGGTGCGTCCGCTGCGGGTGGTGACCTCGTAGCGCTGGCTCTGGATGGCGCTGAGGGTGCTGCGCAGAAGCTTCAGGTCCCCGGTGGCGTTGTCGTTCAGGACGTAGTCGTCGCACAGGTAGCAAAAGACGTAAAGTTCGTTAACCTCCATGGCCAGCGGGTGGTGCTGCTGCTGGAAGTGCTGCAGCGCGTGCTCCTCGATGTAGCGGCCGCACGCCACGTGGGCGCAGCCCAGGCAGGCCCATATGGACTCGCTGGTGTTGCAGTCCACGCAGTGCCACTTCTGGGGGTTGAGGATGGAGTGATCCGGGGCCAGCCGGAGCCGCCCCACATGCTTGCACCTGTCCATTACCCGCCGAGCTGGCTTGGCTGGCCGAGTCAGTCAATAACTGACCGTGTGCGCGCGTGTGTGTGTGTGTCTGTGTGCGAGAGTCTGTGTGCGCGTGTCTCAACGTGTCACACTGGCTTCATTTCACCATGGTGAGTTGAGAAACGGGACCCTCCCCGGGCATGGTGGCGTCTAGAGGGAGCAGATTAGTCAGGATGAATAGATGGAATAAGAAGGCAGATACAGAGGATTGTATTAGTTCAAATACATAATACTAAGCCTATCTTTATATCATTGGACCATTGACCAAAAAGCCAAACACAATAACATCCTGTACTCTTCCTGGAAACACAATAAATCTCTAAGTCACTCCGTCCAAACACCAATGACTTTTTTTTACGAGGCAATAGCTCGACACAGTAAAGCGGCAAACTGCCATGTGGCAAGCAGACGTTAACAATTCACCACAGAAACACGGGCCAACAGATAAATAACTAGTTGATAAACACGACTGTGTTGCCGAGCACTTCCACCGAGGCAACATGACCTGTTGAACCTGGCGTGAAACCATCAACCAGACACACCTTTTGAGATAGTAACCAGGAAATAATAATAAAGAAAAAACAGCAGGCCCGAACCTTTCTAACAAGATGGACAGCTGATAAGAGGCACAAAAGCTCCGGATGCAATAGCAACTGGAGAACTTTTATACTCAATTTAAAAACTCAACAATCCACTCAACCTCCTCTCTGGCATCTTTCCACATCCCTGGGGGTTTGGTGTCCCTCAGTTGAGCCCCATCAACCCCCCACTGAGGGCAAAGAAGTAAGATTATTCAACAAAAGGGGGACTGAGCTTGCAAAGTGGTGCAGCCTTTTGTCCCAGTACAGGACCTACCTTTTGCTGGGGGAAATGAAAGAGTGGAAACCAGCGACTGCTCGGAAACTTGCATATGCAACAAGAGAGGAAAGGAAACAGAAATTAAACTTGAAAAATCTCTTGTTTAGCCTTTGGGTCAAACTTATGCGTTTGGTTGCCAGTGCTTTCAGTGGGAGGGGGCGTATTTATCCAGTACTTGTTGATCAGCTCGGGATGCCATAAGCGTGAGCAGCCGTTGTGATATAAATAAAACCCCGCATGGCTGTCAGGGATCCAAGACAGACCTCGAATCTGCAGGTGGTAAAACGATAAGCAATAAAAGTGCAGAATAAACGTGGCACTTTGATTGCAACAGCTTCAACGTCCACATCAGAAACCCTCTGAGGAGTTGACGCTCTGTAAGTTACAGTAAGAGTTACAGCTCAGATATATAAGAGGTTACCAGTGTGAGGCAGTCCGTGGAGAGTTTGCTCCCAGAGCCTCTGATGTCACAGAAGTTTTTAAATCAGCAAGTTTAGCGCGCGTCGCCTGGTTTGTCCTTGCAAGACTGCGCAGTGTTAAGTGGCTGAACACCGCACTTCTTAAAGGCTAAAACACTCAGAATACAATACAATCATCTTCTCTGGCCTCTAAACAATCTGCACGACGCGACAGCAAAACGAGCACTTGATCCACACAGTTGAAAAAGCCCAAACTTTTAAGTAGCGTTTCCTCTCCAGCTAAGGTTAGCTAAGCTGCAGCTAGCGTGAAACTGATACAGCGAAGGGGAGCTGCGATTACAAAACACTGAAACATCCCACAAATAGCACACAAACCGCTGTGTAAATTCCGCACAGGATACCTGTGTAACACACCTTGAAGTACAACTACACACAAACAAGTGCTGCGTTGTTTTCTTGGATATATTAAAGAGATTAGTGACCCTAGCCCCATGCTTAGCATAGCATGTTAGCTCGCGTTAGCCTGTGATAATCCTCAGAAGTTCACGCGTTGGCCGGAGATCAGCTCCCAATGGTCGTCTCGGGGTTCAAACAAACCGCCTGGGTGTGATAAACCGGCCACGAACGTCATATCGGCTCCACTGTTACACGTGTATTATTGCTATTTATAAGAGAAAAACAGCATACCGAGCCTCTCCTTCACGGCCGCAGCTCCTCTGTTTCTAAAGTGGCCGCCATCTTGTCGGTCCCTGTCGCGTGGTGTTGGCTCGAGCGCGTCCTCCATACGTGACGTTGTTGTTGTTGTTTTGATGATGACGGCGGCGAGGGTGTTAAATGTTTCTCTAAATTATATTTAAAGTTATATTTCATTTCATTGTCATTTTTACTTCTTCCCAACCTTTGTTTTGGTGTCTATCAGTTTCATTATTGTAGTTTTAAGTGATTTATTTCCATAGTATTCCTGTCAGTTGTTGCATTGTGGTGCCTTAGTGGGTCCGTGTGTAAATTAGTACAGCTAATTGATATTTATTGTGTGTTATGTCACAGTGTCAATTTTTAGAAATATAAATACTAAAGAAACCAAAAAGAAAATCACTGCTCCACACTGGTGGTAAAATAGATGTAGTGACATGTCAAACCGCTAGAGGGCGGTGTTGCACTGTTTACGATCACGTGTCGTCAATCGTATTCAAAAGTAAAAGCCCAAAGCAAAAGCAACGATACCACGGTACAAAACTGCTTCAGTTGCGAGTAAAAGTTATGCATTCAAGGTTCCTTGCATAAACATAGACGAGTATTGTCAGAAAAATATCCTTGAAGCATCAAAAGAATCCATTATAAAGAAATGCCATTGAATCATTGTTACTGTGTTTTTCATATTTCATGTGTCTATATGTTTTTAAACTTCTGCAAAGCAACTCCAGCTGTCAAATGTATATGATACAAGTATGTATGTATATATATTTTGTAGCGGAAAAAGAAAGTACTTATTCAACATCCGGATTGTCGGACTTTACTTTCCAAGACCTGATGGTGATTGTTATAGATTAAATATCTAACAGTATATAAACCCTACTCTTCCTTACATGTTAATTCCTCAATAATAATATACAATAAAATACAATATATAATAATTAAAACAGTGTGAAAATTGAACATTCTGCATAACAGTTTGTTATATTTTGCTTATATTATTTTTCTGCAGGAGGTTTGTACTGCTACGTTTACTTAATAAAAAGTCAGAATTACCTGACGACAAGTGTGTGTGTTATCCTTTCGCCCCGAGGCCCATGCGCTTGTACCTTTAGGCGCTATTTTAAAGTGCGGGATGCAGGTGCAGCGCTGCATGCTGGTTAATGGGGGCTTGTGGCACTCACTCTGTAGATGCTATCAGTGTTTCTGTGAGACAACAACACGCCAAAGTCTGCTGCGAAAACACAGGAGAGGAAGAAAAGCTTGTTGAAATGGATTACCCAGTGTTGTTACCACTACACCATGTGAATCCTTTAATACAGTAATTTTCCCATTAAACACCTCGATGAGGGAATGCTTAATAGCGCCCGAAGGAGAACTTTTTAATCCCAACACACGCAACCTGACTGCATGTGAAGAATCCCTCTCATGTACTGATTAGTGGGGAACTGATCCATACAAGCCTTCTTAAACCCCCTGCTGAACAGCGCAGTGTGGTAATGTGCTTTTGTGTGTGTGTGTGTGTGTGTGTGTGTGTGTGTGGAGCAGAGGTTTGTGTGTGAAAGAGATTAAGGGGCGTTTTTGAGTGACTTAGAGAAAGAGGTATGTGATGATGTGCCATGCGATGCCTGTGAATAACCTCTAATGTTTTTCTCCCTGCATGTCCCCGGGCCCTCGCCGTCGTCATGTCCACACACGCTATAACTCTCCCTCCCTCCCTCCCTCCCTCTTTTCATCTGCACTCTCTCATAAACACACATTTCTGTTCCTTCTGTTACAATACTTCTGAGGACCTCGTGTTGATCCAACTATCTTTAAAGCTGCGTTCAGCAACATGTTTATCTCTCCGTCGTTGACCTGGCCTCGGTGCTTCTTTTAGCTCGTTGTTTTTGTTTTTTTGCATATTTTAAAGTTCGGTTCAATGTCACTTATTTCCATGACTCCTCGTTTTTTCCGCAAACAAGCTGATAAAACCCAGAGAGCTCAGCGGCTCGGAGCAGCAGGACTGATAAAGTTTGCAAGATGCTGACAATCTTCTGCTGCTGCAAATGTTTTATCGGAAGGAAATGCATCAATTGTGTTCGTTAGACCTTTAATCCTTGACAAACAAAGCTTTTGTTGGTTTACTAGAACACATCAGAGAGCACCTTTCAACTGTTGTACTGCTCTCTCTCTCTCTCTCTCTCTCTCTCTCTCTCTCTCTCTCTCTCTCTCAACATAGGGACAAAACATAAAGCTGCTTTAGAAAGTTTCAATGGAATAGTTATGGAAACTTTGCTGGTTTTATCTCTGTTCCTGACGTCACTGTTAAGAAATAATCTGGCAAATAAAATCCCAGTTTCATTCATTTCTACACCTTTTTCTTTAAAAAAAACAGCAACAACCAAATGAGATATATCCTGTCAATCAGTGAGCTTTCGAGGTGCTCGTATATATTACTGTTCCTCTAACATGTGTTGATGTCATCAACCACAACATTTTGTTCTGTTTGAATTACGATGAACGCATCAAGATGGGACTGAAAGAGTCAAAAAAAGAGTCGTAGCTTAAAATAAATCCTTTATTTGAGGCCTTTTTGAAAGGGTTTGTCATCCTGCCCTCACAAGAATACAAATTCAATGACACAGGAGCTCCGCAACCTGTTTTCATCAGCCGGTGGTTTTGATAGTGTCAGTGAAAGGAAGCCATCCCGGTGGTTTCATGGTGGTGTGAACGCAGCTGGATACGCTGTTGGTTTCTGTGGCGGGTTGAAAACGCAGGTGCCTGCAGACAAACAAACACTTCTCCTGGGACCGCTGCTCCGGCTGCACGTCAACGTGACAGCCTCTGATGTTTTAATCTGTTTCTCTTAGGAAAAAAAGAGGGCCCTGCTCGCGTTGCTGCGTGGGGTTTGGTTCATTATAACGCGATGACATCAGGCTCCTTGTTTTCTCGGCGGTATAATAATCAGCAGTAGCGTCTCAATCACTCTGCTATGTCAACACCGGCCTCCCTGTTCTGGCTTGCTCCGGTGATCTCCAGGTATAGAGAAACATTCCTGATGCATATGTGTGTGTGTGTGTGTGAGCAATTAAGAAACAGAGCGTGTGCACGGTTTCTGAGGACAGGGGGCTGGATATCATCAGCTAAAAAAAAAAAACACGTCTGTTTCTGTCTGGTTTTTACGCCGTAATCTTCTCATTTCCTCTGCAAAGTGAATCACAGCTGATGGGATAATACTGACCACATGACCCACTTATCCAGCACACACTTCCTCTCCCTATACCCCTTGAGAAGAAATCCCTCCCCACTCCCCCGCCCTCCCCCACCCACTCTCTCCGGCTTCCCTCGGGACCTCTGGGTGCTGGTGGCTGTGTGACACCCACAGCGGGCCGCGATCCGGCTCTCTCAGGGCTGATGGGTGCTGCCGAAGAGGAGCGCTGTGACTCCCAGGGAGAGGAGTGGAAGGTGTGCGTGTGTGTGCGCGTGTGTGTGTGTGTGTGTGTGCGCGTGTGTGTGTTATTGTCCCCCGAGTCTGCGGGAGCTGCCATGCACTCGGCGGCCAATAGCAACACAAGAATGCTGACGGGACAAAGGCCATAACTCCATTCTATAGCAACACAAGCGGGGCATTGTGCTCACGCAGGCACGCACACACACACACACAACTACACACACACATGCATGTAATCGTCATTACTACAAAAACACACACACACATACGCATATGCCATACTGGAGCAAACTATGCATCTGTGCAAGCGTGCCAAACTCTCATTCATCAACTAGTTTCCCACACCGTGCACCACAACCCCCCCCCCCACACACACACACACACACACACACACATAGAGGACATCTCCATCACGGGCTGAGAATGGCCAGTCAATCTGAGGACAATGAGTGTGTGTAGGGGGGGCGAGCGAGCAAGAGAGACAGTGAGAGAGAGAGAGGGAAGTCCAGGGTTCATGTGTTTGCGGCTGCCTGTTGAGTCTACGCTTCAAGGCCGGTTCCCACTACACAAATACACACAACACCTCCTTCCTGAAGGTCTGTGCTTGAGCAGGTCGTTGAAGAAGTACTCGTGTACTTGAGTAAAAGTACTTGGAGTAAAAGCACCCGAGGATAAAACCTGAATATGAGATGGAAAAAGTCTCAAACGACCACATTCGCCCCTGAAAGAAAACCTTGATGCTAGCTTGTGTGTTTAATGTATCTTTATGTGATACGTTGTGTTTTAATGAACTCTTTTTTATAGCAGTTTTTTGCACAGACACATTGTTTCCCTTTTGCAAGCAAAAACAATGAAGTATTTTCTATTTCCACCCTTTGAGCTGCTCCAGGTCAGCGGTTCTCGACCTCTGAGAGGTCACCAGAGAGAAATGAGACGTCATGAGATGATTAACAAAAGGTTTGTGACACAAGTGTGTTTCCACATTTGAATAATTTCACCTATTTGGGCCTCAGATAGTCTTCAAATCGCTCCTCAGTGGAGCCGCTAACAAGTCATGAAGTGCGCTTTTCTCATCTTTTTAAGCACATTTCCAATTTCAAAGTGGAAACTGCAGAAATTTGTAAGAGAAAATGGAAGAAGCAAGAAGAGGAAAATGAATATTTCCACACTAAAAGCTATAATGACACCTTGAGGTGCACGGCCACTTCAAGAGTTTACCAACTGTTCATTCATCTTTTTAATATCACATCTGTGCGGACTCAAATCAATACATGAAGCAATCACATTCCCACATTGTTTCCATCGGCGGAGGTGTGACTGACTCTCGGCGTCGTCTTATTGCACCTTTTTTTGTTTGCTGCGGTTGAATAGCGCTGCTGGATCACCGCTTATCTTGATACTCCAGCTCCTAATAACTTAACGGAAACACCCATTTATTTACATTTTTGCTTGCCAACTTTATAAGTGGTCACACTTAAGATCGTATGAAATTCATTGTACTTCATACGCTTCTCACGCCATGGATTTAAAATATAGAACGCACCTGAGTGACACAAACACTCAGGTACATGAAGTACGGTTGGTTGAAATGTACTTTGTTGCTTCCCAGCTCTGGCGTGGATGCATTCCCTGCGGTCGCATTCCTCTTCCCGTGTGCACTCGTTCACCTCTTCCTTCTCCCGCTGTCTGGAAAACGGCCTGTCGGGAACGAGGAGGAGCCGTGACCCCTCTGCCACTAATCTGTGAATGAGGAAGCGTCGGGTACGAGAGGCTATCCGGGAGAAGGGAGCAGGAAAGAAGAAGAAAAATCATACCAACCCCATCCGCTTACCTCTGGTTGAGGAGGCCGGGCCGGCAGACAGGTGAGTGACCTTTGACCCGGCCTGCCGCGGAGCGCCGCTCGACGCGCCAGGAATGTGTCCACACCTCTCGGCCAACCGCGTCACGGCGAGCGGGCGAGGAGGCGGTGGAAGACACGCAGGCCGCCCAAACCCAAACAGAGAGAGTGTGTGTGTGTGTGTGTGTGTGTGTGTGTGTGCGGCCCGGCCTCTCTGTTATGGTCTACATTCTGTGGCACTGTGTGAATGTAGGGGAGAGTGTTTTGGGAGCCAGAGTGATGGATGACTTAATCTGAAGGGACACGGGGAGAGTTTGTGTGTGTGTCTGTGTGTGTGTGAGAGCAGGGTGATAAGGATATTTTTGTCCAATTTATGTGAAGTATTTCAAGGCCTGGGCCGCTATATCAACTTGTTGCTGAGAGGTGGAGTTCGTCTGGGAAGAGAGTGTCTCTGGGAAAAGTTCTGCCCGACAACAAAGTTTCAATGACAAAGACAACGATAGCTGCGAAATATTGAAAAACACATTTTCAACAGTTTTAATCCTGTGTCTCTTGTTAATTGTATATTAATCTCTTGTTATATGACAAATGTATGTAAAAACATCAGTCACAAAGTTATTTTTTAAACATAAAATCTTCTAGAAAGCAGGTTAAAAAGTTTGATGACTCATGCTGCTCTTAGAGGTTTTGGGCTAACATAGCTAGTTCGTTTGTTTCGTGTTTTTTTTATATTGTTGCAGAGTTAACTGCACATTTTAACCTTAAAATAAAGTGGTTTTACGTACTCTGGCTCCACGTTTGGCTCGTTTTGCGTCACAATAAAATGTCAAAAGTGTCAAAATGAGAACAAAGTTGTAATCATCCTTTAATATTACCATGTACAAAAACAATTAAACAAAAGGTGAGGGCGAAAGATGAACATAATATTTATATAGATATATACAAATAATACTGTACAAGAGCACAAAAAGGTAGGAATAATAAGGATTTTCTGAATTTAGTGTAATACGAGATGAATCAATACACACAGCGCTGCGTCATAAACATTAGAACGGCAGTTTAAAAAAAAAAAGTGTTCACAAACCTACAGAAAAGAGCTGGACTGAATCTGGACTGCGCTCGTAATTTACCTCTACATTCAAACACTCTCTCCGTCTCTATCTCTCTCACACACACACACACACACACATTTGCACAACAGGCAAATACATTCACGTTCGGGGTAAAAATCCATTCACTCCGATTTCAACACAGGCACACCTGGACTGGCTAAGATTTAACCACCTGTAGTGGCTTGTATGGCTTGTTCAGCGTCACTCTGGGTGCTTTGCACATTATGTCAGAAGAACACACACACACACACACACACACCCACACACACACACACACACACACCCTGCTGTGTGCGTTCAAAAGAGTGTCTACTGCGAATGGAGTGGACACGCACCATCCGCAGTCCATGTCAGGGGAGTCATTTAATGTGTGTGTCTTCCTCTCTTTGTGTGTCCGTATTTCCTCAGTCCATCTTAGGCTAAAGTGCAGCAGAGAGGAAGAGATTCAGTTTCAATGCGAGTCAACGGGTCCAGAGGGAAGAGAAAGCACTCGGCCAAAGCGCTGAGATCCCCGACAGCAGAAGAAGAAACGTCTTAATACACTTGTGTCCTGCGCGGCTCCCCGTTGGACGACAGCGGAGGAATAAAATGGGCGTTTCGTTTCAGTTCAGCCTTCAGAAAAAACCTGTGCCTGTGCGATTCAACACATCCGAGGCCTTTTTGTTGTCCGCGTGTCCGTCCGTCCTTCCGGCTCTTTGACCGTCCGCCTACCAGTTGCAGTCTTTCTTGAGGAGCGTGAGGACTTTGCGCCCCAAGCTGGCTTTCCACGGCTTGACGAAGCTCTTCATGTTGACCAGGAGGCGGCCATGCTTGCGGTCCGAGTGGCCGGCCACGAGGTACTCCAGCCCTGAGGAGCCACGGCAGAGAGGTCAGGAACGCATAATCCATCCTCATGATGTAATGCAACGCTACCGGCCTTCAAACCAAAGCTTCAGACAATACGTTGACTTTTCTACGATTTTTCCATGACTTTTATATGACTTTTCCACGACTTTTCCATGTCTTTCTTTACGACTTTACCACAACTTTTTAATTTTTTTTATAGATGCCTGTATGTATGCCTGCTTATATTTTGAGCGTCTTCCTTTTAAAAGCATATCCATTATTTCAAACTCATGTGTTATATTCATGAACACATGAATATAAGACATTTACAGGACTTTTACAGGTTTTCCATGACCTTAAAAACCCTGAATAAAGGTCTCAACGCTCTACATGTTTGTCATTTTCCACAAATCCGATTGAAAGGTGATCATTTTGTCCTTCACTAGGATTATTCTGTGTTTCAGTGGGAAGTTATTCATGTGTTTTAATGGAAACCTCCCCCAGTGAGTGTTGTCTGACCTGGGTTCAGGATGGGGCAGGTGCAGCCCCGTGCGGTCCAGGACTCGGGGTAAAGCGTGACCCGACCTCGCTGGATCTTCAGCTTGGTGTTCTGATTGAGCACCTTCTGAACTTTGACCTCCACCTCGGCGTGGGAGCCCTTATCGTGGGCCGACAGCACTTTCACCTTCAGGACTGAGAGAGAGAGAGTCAAGCGGAGAAGACTTTGTGTTAATTACGATAAAGCGATATTAAAATCCTTTCGAAAAGTGAAAAGACCCGTGAGAATTCTTACCGTATGCATAATTCATGGTGCAGAAGAGCTTACTGTTGGTCAGGGCTTGCTCTTTGCACTCGCACTTCTCTGCAGGAGACAGAGACAGGTACAGATTAATATCTGTAACATGCCTGGTGTGTGTGTGTGTGTGTGTGTGTGTGTGTGTGTGTGGTCTCAGATACTGTGCATGGCGTCCTAAGAATGCGAGCACAGTGTGTGTGTCCAGTGAGGAATGTGCCTATGAAAGCTGCAGTTACAGGCTGGAGGTGGTGGGGGGTCTAAGAGAAGGGACACATGGAAACTGTCCATGCATGCATGCACACACACGCACACACACACACACACACAGTCTCTGTAACTCACCTGAGTAGTGGAGGGCAGAAAAGAGTTCATCTGCCCTGAAGATCCTCACCGGCTCGCTGGAGTTTCCCTCTAGGTTGTACAGGTCCAGATCAGAGCTGCACAAACACATTACAACATCAGCACACACACACACACACACACACACACATACACACGGGGGCGTGTACATGTTTTGGCAAATGAATACACAAACCTCTGCCAAATTGGCGGTGGCTAATCATGTTGCCTTCCATAAAAAATGATACCAGCGTGTTTCTTTGTTGTGTACAACACAGATTTTGGAAAAAAAAGAACACGGCGGTATCAGGACGGCGCTTCGCTTATCTACATCTACGTGTACATGTACTCCGAGTTTCTCCGATTGCTCACCCAAACACGCAGTCTCCGGTGAAGGGATCGCAGTCGCCGGAGCAGTCGCACGGGCGGCAGCCGTACTCGTGGAAGCCCCAGTATCCCACCATGCACCTGTCGCAGTGGTTCCCGCCCACTCCGGGTTTGCAGATGCAATTTCCGTTGGCGGGGTCGCAGAGTGAGCCTTCAGCCAGGTGGAAGGGCATAGAGCCCAGGGGGTGACAGCTGCATGCTGGGAGCAAAAGGAAAGGAAAGTGGTTTAATAGATGAAGGTATTTTTTTGTACATTTCTCTAAAGACATGTGGATATATCGTACATGCGGCCGTATACGCCGTCCAATAAATAAAGAAATAACACAAAATAATGAAGAAAAGTGCGAAATATATTGGAGGAAACAAAAAAAAAGTCATATCTGGGAGCACAGAGTCTAAAGGTCTTTTAAAAGGACAGTTTGCAAACCCATAAATTACAAATTTATAACTAGTATTTCATCAGTTCTGTTTGTCTGTCTGGTGTTGTTGCAGGAGCTGGTAATACAAAGGCCTCTCTCTTTTCTTATCACACACACATACACACACACACACACACACACACACACACACCTCTCCTGCCCCCCCCCCCCCCTCTAATTGTGTGCTGATAGGGTGTTCTTTAAACAACCTCCAAAAACAATATACTTGTCCACACACACACACACACACACACACACACACACACACACACACACACACACACACACACCCGTGTTTCCACTGGCGGTCTGAGAGAAACCGCTGTCTGCCGTCTACGTTATCGACACTGAGACCCGGAGCCTCCTGCAGGCGGAGGTGTCCTGCACCTCCCTCATAAATCTGTCCCCGGGGAGGAAGACGAGGAGGGAGGAAGACGAGGAGGGAGAGATGAAGAGGGAGAGACGAAGAGGGGCTGTCGGAGCCATTTCTCTGCCGTTTAATGATGCGTGAAGCTCGACTGGCAGCAAATGACTCTACTTACTGTCACCCAGAGGCACGGAGCCCTTGTTGTGTGTTATTAAAGCTCATGAGTGGCTTTAGATTAGAGGAGGAAAAGGTCATCGCTCTGGATGAGCTCTTAATGTGGTGTTAAAGTCCCACAGATGACTGTAAACTAAATAATACGCTTAAGGTCCCCTAATTATTTACTTTTATATCAGGTCACAAGGTACAAATAAAGAAAAAACATCTCATTTTAAATCATTTGACATTTATGCAGAAATATCAGCTGAATAAACTCCAAAGAAAAGTGTTCATGACGGCTTGAAGGTCAGAAATGTCATGATATTATATTATTTACAACGCTTTAAAGACTATTTTCATGCTTTACATGTTGCTTTCATAAAATTTAGACACATTTTATTTTTTATTAACTTTTTTAAATGCACCTATTTAACAATATATACAAACAAATTACAATATATTGATATCAAAACGCAATATTTTTCCTCAAATAAAAAACACAATATATAAAACATGCTTATGTCAGCAAGTACTGACTGAATCATGACATCCATCAACTGCAAAAAAACCCATCATGGCTGATTTTCATCATTATTTGACATCTTTTAGACAAAAAAATATTAAACGGATTAATTCATAACGCACATAATTGTTAGTTGCAGCTGTATGTGGCGCAACGTTTGGGTCCCACTAACTTAAACGACGTGTTTATGTGTGTTTTATGTTATATTTCCTGAATGCCTCAGTAAAAAGGGAGTAAAATGCCACTTTATTTGTCGGGATGAAGCTCCTGCTGTCACTACGATGTCACGGCGAATCAGACGATAAGATAAACTAGAACAAACTGTGTGATATCAACACAATCATAAGGACATCGCATTTATAGACGTGCACACAAGACACACACACACACTCGACAAGATCTCCGTGTGTGTGTGTGTGTGTGTGTGTGTGTGTGTGTAGCAGCACCTTATCTCCTCCATTGTTTGGCGAGCAGCCGCCGAGCGTTAACGATTAACCGAGCGACACGTAAAGTCGAGCCGCGTGCGTCGTCGGTGTGTTGGGTAAGCGCGTGTGTTTACATGTCTGCGTGAGAATTTACGAGCGTTTTAAGAGGGTCAACTACACAACGACGGCTTTGTGTAAATATGTGTGTACAGAGAGGGCTGCGGGAACAATGAAAACCTGACACGACAAGACACCTGCCTGAGCAACGAGACAGCCAACACACACACACATATAGACACACACACACTGTAACTTTCCCCACTTTGGTGTGTACGAGCTTGACAGGAGTGTTTTCTTTCCAGGGCCCCTCGGAGCTCGGTATGAAAGAAATGTTCCTCGCGACGGAGGGAAATTCCTCCATTGTCAGCGGGATTTCACAACCTGTACCTTCTTCGTCTCGAGGGGGGCGTCGCTCTGCGTCTGTCTGTCAATCATCGGCCTTCAGAGCGAGGATCATTACCCCCCTGAGTGTAGTTTACAACACGACCCCCCTGGAATATAAACCCTCCAAGGAAAAGTTGGTGCGTTCGTTCTTTAATTCTTTATCAGAGACGCGAACACGCCCAAACCTTTTTTTTACAGCCTTCAATTGGCACGGGGGAAAAGACATAAAATAATAGGCAATAAACGTATAAAATACAGAAGAGCAACAATGGAACGAGGCCGTATCCTGTTGGCATACGATCCATGCTCGTAGACACACAGGACGGGTTGAAGTTCAACCATTTTTTGAGAAATATGTGAAATAAAACGACCTCTGATTGACACATTTGGGCCGATAGCCGACATAATCCCCCCTCCCTGTATGTTTTTGGGTGCAATTTGACACGTACATGCCGAGGTGAACACGCTCGACCTTGTGCGTCTATCTCTGCAACACATCGTTGACGCAACGCATTCCGTCGCTCGCTACACAAACCGTCACCAAACCCTCTCTTCCTTAATTCTAGCGTGAAACCTCAGTTCGGAAACCCTCAAAATGTCCTCAGGGGGCCAAAAAAGTGGGGCTTAAACTCAAACTGGTCCTCACAAAGATTGCTGTTTACACACACAGACATAGACGTACTGTGTGTGTCTGTGTGTGTGTGAGTCCAGCATACCTGCAGGACTGAGCTCACTGGGTCAAATCTGACACATAATCAGACGGGGAATGTAGCCACCGCGGTGTGTTTATGGATGACTATCGCGTGTTTACTTAAGACTCGTCTCATCACCGGAGGGCAGCACGCCGCGCTCAGACACACACACACACACACACACACAGACACACACAGCGGACCCTCACCCCCCACAACCAATGATTACCCCTGAAGCTAGTCTGAGTCACGCATGAAAAATGGCAAAACAAGCCGGAGACGGACACGCAGGAGTGTGTGTGTTTGTGTGTGTCGAGCTGTGAGTCAAGAGAAGGAATGCCACCATCTGATGATTAACTCCCGCTGTACACCTCGGATGGAGCGTGAGCCGTCTGCTGTCTCTCACACACACACAGACACACACAAACAGGGCCAGGTGCCCATCAGGTATCGGTGCTCTCCAGCACGTCCCGGCTTGCGATCTCAGTTCTCGGCATTCCTTGCGAGGACGGGAGCGCCGTGCCAGCGCCGCGTACCGATGTTTGATGTTATGATTCACGCCGGCAAACATTTTGTCAACACACACACACACGGGATGATTAATTACGCTGTGTGTTCTACACGCTGCGGTTTGCCTGAGAAACGAAGGGCACGGCAACATCCCCGCGTCTAGTGCGTACAAGCGAAATTCCTGAACTCCAAAAGCAGCGACAATGTTCGCACTGTGATGAGCAACGTGTTTGCGTCTGCTGCTGTTGGCGTGTGTGTATTTGTGTGTCTTACGTTTGCAGGAGTCGGGAGCCGTCTGCGGCCTCTGGGGGTCTCTGTAGAAGCCGGCTTTGCATTTCTGACACTGCCGGCCATCGGTGTTGTGCAGACAGTCGCAAATGCCGCCGCCGCGCTGGCCGGACTCGCGCCACGCCGCCCAGTCGAAGCGGCAGCTGTGAGCGTGCCCGTTACACTTGCACTCTGCAGCGGGAGGGAGGAGATCGACACTTTGAGTTGATGTCGCGTTTAACGCACAAAAAAGTTGTTAATTGTCTGGTTTGAATGTAACACATAAAGGTTTGTAGCATCTCATCCTGTCTCTACCATATAATGATGCAGTTTTACCATCCAAAGCTGCAGTGAAAAGAACAGGAAGTACTTTATTGATGAGCTCAATGGCTTCAGGACTGGTTTGAGATGTTTTTGTGGACATTTTAAAGCTTTACTGTGTGTGTGTGTGTCTCTACTGGAACTCACTGCTGTTCCTTTACGAGAAAACCTGCTGGCATTGCAGCCTTGACTTGTGAGTAAAAAAATATATGTGTTCAGATTGCATTGAAAACCCATGACGTTGTGTAACTTTCCCTTCCAAGATGGTTGCTTCTATACAACCAGAGGATTCGCCCCCTGGTGGTCAGGAGAGAGGACGCAGCTTTAACACATGAAGCATAGACTTCTATACAACCGTTTTCATTCGACTCACTCCGACATTCGTGCGGAGCGCCCGTCAGGCCGTCGGCGGGCTGCCAGGGCCGGTCGTTGTGGAGCGCAGTGCAGCGCTCGCAGTGATCACCTGCAGTGTTGTGTCTGCACACACACTTCCCATGGACCTGAGAGAAAGAGAGAGAGAGAGAGAGAGAGAGAGAGAGAGAGAGAGAGAGAGAGAGAGAGAGAGAGAGAGAGAGAGAGAGAGCTCATTAGCAACCGGCCAAAAGGATGGACTGAGGTAGAGATGGAAGGACGGGAGGAACAAAGGGGTCAGTGTGATGGAGAGGAAAGTTTCCCACGTGAGGACGAGCACGCCGAGGGGGGTGGGGGGTTCCTCTCCGATTTTACACTCTCCATTTCTTCTTCTCTCTCTCCTTTCCTGCGTCTCATGGCCTCCTCTTCCTCTTCCCCACTTCCCCTCTTCCTCCATCTCCCTCATACACACTGCTCCCTCGGCTGAAAATTAGTGAATGGACATTGATTGTTTGGCTTCATCACTGGAAACCAGAACGGGCCTCTGGTCTGAAAAGCTTGTGTGTGTGTCTGTGTGTGTGTGTGTGTGTGTGTGTGTGTGTGTGAGAAGAGTGCAAGTATGCAGCGCTGAGAGCACAATAACAATCTCCTTGTCATTCCTGTGAGCTGGAATGCCATGCACGCTGGATAATGATTGAAGGAGAGAAGGAGGGGGGGTGCATGGCATCTGAGGAAGCTCTTTATTTGTTTGCGTTACACCGTGCAACTGCAATGTGGGACACACACTGTTATGCAACGATTGTAGAGGCAGACACACACTGATCGACATAGAAAATAACTGCAAACACACACACACACACACACACATGCAGATTTGTGCATTTGTTTCCCACGGTGTGTGTGACGGTGATCCACACACCGACACCAACACACTGCACGAGCACAGCGGAGACTTAAACACATCCACATGCGATACAGAAAAGAGCCGATATGTCCTCTGACCCCGGATGGGTCCTGCTATGTCGATGCTATGTCGAGGCAAAAACAGCGTTTCCATCACACTAATAGGCGGGAAGCAATTGGGAAGTCCAGGCGGGCGATCTAATGACACGCATGGTAAAAAAAGAGGGGGGGATTAAGTAATTTATGGAAAACAGAGGAGAGAAATGAGTGGAAAAAAAGAAGAAATGGACAAGAGGGAAAGGAAAAGAGCAGCAGAGGCAGCTGGCTCAGGTCCAGACAGCTGGTATTTAAACCCATTTCACATGTTTACCATACCGTGATACGGGACAATTAACACACACACACACACACACACACACACACACACACACACGCACACACGCGATCATGCATACGGGACACAGTGGAGACGGACTGATGTGTGGTGCCAATGATATCGGTTACTTTAAATCTCCCTCTGTGCCAAAAACAAAAAAGAAAAATCACGCAGTTATAGAATCAGAGACGTGTAATTAAACACACACGTGCAGCCAAAAACATACTTTAGGAGGGCGGGGATCATGTTTTGGAGTATTTCCATGAGCATTATGGAACATTGAGGTGCCGCTAAACGCATTAAAACCTGCAGCTGCGGCCTTTTTGTAGCACTTATTCTTAAATTTATAACTTTTACACTGAACCAAATGTCAAAATGTACGCAGCTCATCATTTACGATTGTCTGCAAAAACTCATTCATTTAATTCTCAATATAATGACCCTTAACATCGTGATGGAGGAGAGTATCTTTGGATTTTATCTCCAAGGAACATATAGGGGCTAAAAGTCAAAGTCAAAACGACTTTGACTTTGACTTTTAGCCCCTATATGTTCCTTAATCTGCATATTGTCAATTAACAGGATTAAAACACACAAAAAAACGATTTAAACTTGACACATGATGTGTTTCATATGCTTTAAGTCGCTCCGTGTGTCTTAAAGGAGACATAAACAGGGGAATATGTCGGGGAGGTGCGAGGGAAATAACTGAAAAGAAAGAGAGCAAAGAGAGCGACGTAAAGAGACGCAGTCGGATTGTGAAAAACAAAGAACACACATCTAATTGGACTAATTGCCGCTAACGCTCCAGTAGTCGTCCCCTGGATGTCGTTGTGTGTGTTACCGTGTGTGCGCGTTGGCTTTGTGGCTAACTAGCAGACAGTGTAATCGCCCTCAGACCGCCAGGAGAACCCGCGTGGGGGAACAGGAGCGCACAAAAAGCAAACAACAACAAACACAAGTGGCCTTTCTGTCTGTTCACAGCGTCTGAGCGGTAATGACTCGAGCACGCAGAGGGTCACTTTCACCGGAGATTACTGCACACACACACACACACACATGCACCGACATGCACACACACACACACATACTGACACACACAATCACACACACGTACAGACAAAACACTGCATGCTTAAACACACACGCTTAACATAAACACTCTCACACACACACACATACACACACACAGCCGTACAGACAAAAAGCTGCATGCTCAAGCACACACGCTTAACACACATTTAACACACACACACCACTGCATGCTTAAGCACACACACAAACACATTTACTCAACAAGGTATTTCTCTTGTGTCCTCTCCTTCCTTGTTTCCTTCTTCCTGTCCCGTTACAACAAGGAGCTAGGAACTAGGAACTAAGGATCCTCGTGTTGAGGTCGCTTCACATCTACAAAGGGAGCGGATCGTCTTCCCGGAGTCGGCCATGTTGCTGTGATTCTACGGTAGCCCGGAGCGGTCAAACCACACAGGTATTGTTGTTGGCCCTTATTGTTTCCACGTTACCTGGGGGGCCCGCTGGGTAAAACAACACCTCCACGCCCTTCCCTTCCTTTCCCAGAGTCCTCGGTAATCTCCCATCTTGCTCTCTGCTTGTTTGGGTTCTTACTCTCGGGGTCGAAACCGAGACACAAAACAAACTGCGAGGAAAAGTTATGTAACGTCTGTGTGTTTACCGCCGCCCGCCCCGGTGACCCCGAGGAGATGAGGATTTACTGTTCAAACCTTTAAGTCTTGGGAGCAGTTGGACTAATATTTGCGCTGAAAAAAACCATCATATCTGCCACACACATGTTCTTATTACGATGGCGTGCGGCGGAGAGCGTTACAGCCCTGTGGTCTCAAGACCGCCTCAGAGGATTTTTTTTAAAAACCCTCAAAAAGAAGGAAATCCTTGATGAAAACACTCAGTTGAGCCGCCTGGAATTTTGTGGCGTGGAAAAATAAGAGTCCAATAATTCGCCACAAAAAAAAACAAACCGCGGTGTCAGCAAAAAAAAAAAAAAACCCGCACGCGATCGTCCTCGTTCACTCATCGCGTACGACACAGAACATTTCATGTGCTTCTTATCAGGATATATGTCGGCGTGCAATTTTTAAGGTCTGATAAGCCGCAACGTGTTTACGTCCGTTTATCAAGTCACGCGCTAAAAGCTTTAAAGTTATAAAAGTTAAGACGATAAGAAGTGATGTAATGGAGTTTGTCCATCGGATCGGTCCTAAAAATCATGTTGAAGTCGTAGTATTATTTCGGGAAACTCCTTGTTGACTCCCACTTTCCCAAATCTACGTCTCTTTGTTCACCTGACAGAAGAACAGAGGATTTAGGAGAGAAAGAGAGAGAGAAAGGCCATCCCTCCATCACCACCCGTCCTTTAGTCTGTCATTAAGACGACTGCCAACACAAAGTGAACGAGCCTTGTAATCTTCCTTCAGAGTAAGTGTGGAGAGGTTTGATTACTTCATTATAAATATCAAATCACGCAGGAGAAATGTCGAGCATCGAGGCTTCAAACATCGAGGCTTCAAACAAGAAATAAAAGAAATAAAAGCAGATTTTTTTTGCAGCAAAAAGGGGCCCACGAACTTGGACGCCCTTTCACAATAAAAGCCCTGGCGGTGTAACTCACCACGTGGTTGGTGCGGTCTCTGATGGGCTGGTAGCCCGGCGCCGGGACGCACTGCTCGGCGTGGCCGTTGCAGAAGCAGCTCCCCTTCACGATCAGGTCGTAGATGGCAAAGTGGCGGGTGGGCGGGGCTTCGCGTTTGGAGGCGGGGTCTTTGGCCTGGCAGGGACACGACTGCCGCCGCAGCAGCCTGATCCGGATGTTGGTCACCCTCAGCTGCTGCTGGCCCTCCACCCCGAACGGGTCCAGGGACTCCCACTTTGGGAGGGTGCGGTAGATCACCTGATGGAGGGTGGGGGGGTAATAGAGGGGGGGGGGATAATGAAGCGGGGTTCATACACATTGACCAATATGACTTTTCTACGTCTTTTTTACGACTTTTCCATAACTTTTCCACAACTTTTTACGACTTTTCTACAGCTCTTCTACGACTTTTTTACGACTTTTCTACGACTTTACTACAACTTTTCTACGACTTTTCTACAACTTTTCCATGACTTTAAACCAGATGTCCATGAGCAAACATGTCGTGAAATCTTTGTGTAAACAGTAAAAAGTGATAAAATGTAGTATTTAAACTAACAATGAGGATTCAAAGCATACAGTAAACCTCAAATGACTCAAATGAATGGGAGACAATAGTTTGATTAAAAGAATAAACATTTATATAGATGCCTGTATGGATGCTGATGATATTTTGAGCGTCTTTCTTTTAAAAGCACATTCTTTATTTCAAACTCAGCGTAAATAAACACATGAATATAAAACATAGAAAGCTCTTTTCAGGCCTGGAAACAACCATTTTTAAAATGACTTTTCCAGGTTTTCCATGACCATAAGAGCCCTGGTGAAGTCAAGCCTCCAGTCCTTTGGAGTTTTTTAACTGCTGATTAAGACGTTTTCTTTGTGCGTTCGGCTTTCTTCCTTTTGAGGCTCTTAGACAAACAGTATAAACTCATCTAGGACGAGTTCTCCCTCCAGAAGGTGGAGTTGTTGTGTTGGCTTCATCCTTGATTTACTCCTTCTTTCGTCCTTTGAATACGGTGAAAAAGACTCATGAAATCCCCTCAACAACAACCTGTTCTCTCTCTTTGCAGCTGCACTTCATGACTGAGACGGCCTGGTCGGGTTCATTGACGCTCCTCGTGTCACTACGTCTCGTCACGTTAATGGACGTTTGTTTTGGTTTCACTTTGTGCACCAAACCCGTGACCTTTGACCTCCGTCGCCAGTGACTACGTCCTCACGTGACCACCAGGGTGCTAAGGGGCACCCTTGTGTGAGTGAGTGCACCCAACCCCCCCCCCCCCCCCTCCTTCCTCCGTGTCTGGTCCCTGGACATCCTTCAAATCCAAGATCCCTTTTTATGGGCTGCCTGCCATCGCCGTGGCTACCGCTGCCACTAGCAACCGAGGCTACCCGCTGTTGTCGGGGTGAAAAAGTTGTGTGTGTGTGTGTGTGTTTGTGCACACAACTCTCGCCCGTGAAAGAAATGTGTGTGTTCGCGGCGTGTCTCTTTACAAAAGTGCGCGCCGTAGTCGCCCGCTATCATTGGACGAGTATAGTGTGTGTGTGTGTGTGTGTGTGTGTGTTCGCAGTGTGTCTCATTACAAAAGTGCGCGTCGTTGTCGCCGGTCATCATTGATATCATTGGACAAGTAGTGTGTATGTGTTTGTGTGTGTGTGTGTGTGTGTGCGTGTGTTGAAGAATGCAGCTTTTTGTGTTTGTGTGTGTTTATGTGTGTGTGCTTAAGCATGCAGCGTTTTGTCTGTACGCGTGTGTGTGTCTGTGTGTGAGTCTCTTTACAAAAATGTGCGTCGTTGTTGTGGGCCATCATTGGACGAGTAGTGTGTGTCTGTGTGTGTGTGTATGTGTGTTTGCAGCCATCATTGATATCATTGGACAAACAGAGTGTGTGTGTCTCTCTGTGTGTGTGTGTGTGTGTGTGTGTGTGTGTGTGTGTGTGTGTGTTTTCATTGGGTTGAAGCAAGAGGCAAGCAACAAAAAAACAAAAAAAAAAAAAAAGACCCCATGTGGCTCCCTCATTGGCTGGATGACTGGCCCGAGAGTGTGATGGGAGGAGCGCTATTAATTTCCCCGTTGTTGGAGAAGGTCGCGGGGTCGCGGCATTGTGGGCCACAATTAAGAGAACACGACAAATAGGACGAGGGGCGCCGGTCCGCGGGAGAGCACGGAGAGCAGGGCCAAACAAAGACGGGGACGAGGATCCAGCTCCACATAACTCAGAGCCGGGACAAAAGGCCCGCGACAGCCCGGTGACACCACAGCAACACCAGCACACACACACACACACACACACACACTGGCATGCACATAGACATCGGTTTTGGCTTTCCTTTTTACGCAACACAAATTCCTCGCCAGGCCTTCTCGCAGCTTTTACTACATCATTATGCCTCGTAGTCTTCCTGGAAGTCTGGAGACTGAAGTGTTCGTGTTCGCCAATACGCTGATGAGACTCACATTTACGTCACTCACTACGTTTCAAATCTAGGATTTTATCAGTTGATTTCAAGTGTTAATTGAGTATTATCACGAAATCATGATGAAAATCTATCATTTTGCTCAAACTCTGCTGTTTATTTCCTTTTAAGCTTTTAATACGATGCACATTCAGCTGTTTATTTGTTGTCTTTCCAGCTTTATGATGCAGTTTCTGAGTTTTCTACTACAGTGATCGGTGTCCTCCTGCAGAGGAAAACCTGACTTTTTGATTGACATACTTCTCTTGCAAAGGTGAGATGTTACGATGGATGAAGGCGTGGAATATTTTCCTCGTTATATCTCAACTTCGACAAGGATGCAACTGTACAAGCAACCCCAAAAAAATAACAAAAAATGATAAATCGCTTTGGTTTATTTCTTCAATTCTTTCATTTCCCGGATACACAACGTGCTTTGGTGAGAAACAATGACTATAAACATTTATACTGGCACTTGTTTACAAGGGAACCTTTAACCTTTCGTGAATTCACAACAGCAGATTGAAACACAATTTTAAAAAGGTTATTTTTGTTGTTTACGACGTGTTTGAAAGCTAGGTTATGCTACTTATAATGTTTCCACATATTGAAGTTTTGTCCACCTGCGTCCTGAGGCAGCGGGTTCACTGTGGGCCATGTGTCCACTTCAGGGTCTGAAAAATAAAGTAAGTCTGGCTTAAACAGCCGTAATTCCATCAAAGCGCTGTGGACTGTAATCTGGTAAACAGGCACAATGGGCATTGATGGAGGGAGAAAGACGGAGGGGGGGGGGGGGTGTCTAGCCGACAGTACCAGCATCCATCAGAGCAACGGCACTTCCTTCCCAGCAGACTGACGGAAAGCCGACTGTATGCGTTTATCTGAAAGGGCACGGACAAGTGTGTGAGAGAGAGAGTGTGTGTGTGTGTGTGTGTGTGTGTGTGTGTGTGTGTGTGTGTGTTCGTGGAACTGTGGAAAAGAGAGAGAATATGTGTGTTGGCTGCTCTCCCTCCCTCTCTTCCCTAAGGAGGTCAGACTCTACAACTCTCACATTCTTTCAGCCCAGCTGACCTCATGAATAAGACAAGAAACCCTGCGTGCACACACACACACACACACACACACACACACACACACACACACACACACGCACACACACACACACACACACACACACACATAGCATTATAGGTGAACACGAAAAGCTTTCAGTGCAAGAGTTGACATGCTTTTTATGTTTTTTGCGGGAGAAAGAAACATTTTTTACTGTTCGTTTTCCTCCTTTTCTTCTGGAAATGATCTCAACTCAAATATTTTCATGGATTAATACGTTGATGACTTCTTCAGATAATGAATGAGTCGTTAAGTGTGTAATATGCCGACATACGTCTTCATAAGTATGGTTTCTCCCACTTTTGTTTGAGCAGCAAAATCAAAATAAATCCTATTTACAATTAAAAAAAAGCAGCGAATCCGCTCAACTGCGAAGACAAAAAAACAGACTTTACGCAGCGATCCTCGCTCTGCGACAGCGAGATCAGACTTCAACACTTTCTTTGGCGCTGTGGATCGACAATTAGACGTTAATTTCCATGTTCACACGCCTGAGCCGCGATGACAAACACCCAGTTAGCGCGCCAATGATCTGTCAAGCTGCTACTTCTCAAGTTCAATCATATAATAATATATAATAACGGAGGTGTATATCAATTATTATAAACACTCTGAGAGAAGTACAACCCTGAGGCTCACGCATAGTGCGCAGTACAACTGCTTAGCCGTCATTATAGCTGCCGTACAAACACAACAATAAAAGCGCACAGGAGCCGAGAGCGCGGACAGCTGAGCGCCGGCGGCGGCAGCTGAAGGCCCGCCAGAGCGCCGCTTGACCTCTTTTTAGCCTCTGGGGTCATCAGTTCGAGGGGTCAGAGGTCAACGCTCCCAGCACAGGTGGCAGAAACCAAATATGTGAAGCACGACGGAGCAGAAAGAGAAGCTATGATTCACATCTTCTGGAGAAACACTAAGAAACACAAGCACATGGAGATTCATTTACGATGCGGCAGCGGGATACGGCCCCTCGAGATCGAGGGCCAAGTTAAAAACGATGAAAGCTGTTCACTAAACTGTGTTTTTAAAGGACTCAGACGTTCATCCAGTGAGCGATTCAGGGCGCCAAAGTGATCGACAAAGGGACACAAAAGGTCTTTTATCTTATTAGTTTGATTGTTTAACGAACACCTTTAGCTTCAAAATGAGCATCTTTCTATGTCGGTTATGTGTCTTGTTGTGTTGTTTCATATGGTGTTTTCTGGTGTGTTTTTTTGTCTGTTGTGCACGGTGAACCTCGTCTGTTGTTGTCTGTAGTGACGGATGAGTTTCCTCACTGGGGATTAATGAACTTTTCCATCTAACCATCTATCAAAAAAACGGCTGAATACCTGCAAGAGGCCGTGAAACACACGTTACACATGAGAGCGCTGCAGGGAGGCCAGAGCAGCGCCACACTCGGCATGCGCCTCTATACACACACACACACACACACACAGACACACACACACACACATCTGCCGAGCAGCTCCCGGCACACACTGCTTCAATTAAACATCAATGGGCTTCAGGAAGCCCTCTCGTGCAACAGTCAAAGTACGCCTATTAAACACTCACTCATGCACACACACACACACACACACACACACACACACACACACACTCAAGGCCCCCCTCCCCTCCCCCACCTGGCCGAGCTCTGCTTTCATTCCCGCTCAGACTAAGTGTCTCTCGCATGTTGCGTGACTTACAGCGGACAGGACTGAATGTGTTCCAGTGGGACGAGGTAATGATACACTTTAAACCGTTTGTTAGGCAACAGAGGAGCGCACCGTCTCGTGTTATGATTGACCTAATATGACATAATTAGGCATTCATTCACCGGGAGGCAGGGGGGGGGGAGGGAGCAGGAAACTCTCCGTCACCCTCCTCCAGCGTTTTCACCGCAGGTGTGTATCCTCCACCTCCACCTGCGTCAACCTGCTCCGACCGCGGTCGGATCGAGAGAAAAGGTGGAATTCAACCACTTGATGCGAATCTGATCGACTTCTGGCAGGACGTCAAAAAGTTGTGCGCCTGCGGCGGAGAACACGTTCTCAGAAACCGTGTGGTTTGAGGGTGAGAAATGTCACTTTGGATACTTGAAGCTGTTGAACTTAATTTAACGTTTTGGTAATATAATATACGTCACTCGCCACTTTTTAAAAACAAAATTTCACGTCTTTGTCCTCTTTCGCCTCGAGCTAGTTGCCGACTCTTTCTGGTGATTGATGCTGGGGAGGAGACAGTGTGGATTGCATTTTTAAGATGCCGAAAACAGCTGCTCGTGTTTGCTGGAAATGATGCTGATGAGAGCCGCGAGAATGAACCGGAGAAGCTCCAACGCTGTGGTTACAGACAGATTTAAACATCTGATGTACATCAAGAGGCGCCTCCCTCCTCACCTCTCCCCGGCTGCAGGGATACGCCCCGGAGTATTTGGAGGTGCAGGCGGCGCCGTCCCGTCCCGCTTTCCCCTCCTCCGCCCCGAAGGCGGCGCTGCAGTTGCCGGCGTAGTACTGCAGCATCTTCCACGACCTCCCGAAGTCCTGCGAGCGCTCCAGGGTCATGGCAGCCGGCCTCGGCGAGCGGAACACCACGATGAGGTGCGTGAAGTAGAACTCGGCCTCCAGGTCCAGCTGCACCGTCTCCGACTCCGCCCCCTCGGCCGACTGCCACCAGGTGTTCGGGTGGCGGAAGGAGGAGTCCGACATGGCGCCGGCCAGGTGGGAGAGCAGCGGCAGGCCGGCGTTGCACTTGGCGCAGGCGGCGGCGGCGCAGGCCAGGTTGACGTCGGGGTCGGCGTAGGCGCAGTAGCGCTCGGTGCCGTTGTTGCCGCAGACGGTCTGCGTCAGGACCCGGCGGCCCAGGGCCAGGTTGCCCATGCGCGGGTTGCAGGCCCGGCTCTCGCAGCGAGGGGCCACGCCGGCACGGAAGACCTCCACCGACAGACCTGCGAGGGCGAGGACGGGGGCGGAGGGAGGTGGGAGCAGGGAGAAAAACACACACAAGAGTTCACGTGTGTGTTGTGTGCGTGTGCTCGGGTAACATTCGGTGACTAAACGGCCTTCGAGAGAAAAAGGGAGAAACAAAAGAGAGAAAGCGACGATGTCAAGTGGCGGTGACCCTCAGCTCTAAAGGGTCAGTTCACCCAAATCACACACACCTCGAGTGCTATTGATCCACACGTCTGTCTCTGAGGCCTCTGCCTCCACCTTTAAAAGAGCATTGGGGCTTTCAAATCGCACATCACATACTGCACAACCCTCTGGGACTATTTCTTTGACGGGATGAAGGAAGTAGGCCGAGAAGGAAAGACTCGAGATAAGTAGGAATGTTTTTTTTTACTCCAGAAGTCCCGATTTTACAAGCCTTACCTGAACAAAGAATTACAAGAGAAGAACACTCCCATCTAAGCTGATAATTTTGTGTAATAACTGACAATATTAAGCAATAAAAACATCTTGTTAGTGAGCATTCACAGCCCTAAATTGCTGAAACAACTTCTTTAATAAGCAGGTTATAGGGAGTTTATTGAACAGACGAGTCTGAGTGTAAGCAACACAGTGTGTGTGAGAGTTTGTGGGCGAGCTGGGATCAGAATGTGTGTGTGTGTACACAAGCCAAGTGATTTACCTCGATGGGAAATGTTACGCAAAAGGGATAATAGAGGCATTGTGCACCTGCCTGCAGCCGGCGTGGACTCTAACACAGACGAGGTTTGGCAGCTGGTGCGAGATGAGCAGCGATCAGACGCCTTCCAGACGCTCTGCAAAGCCCCCGAGGGCCACGGTTTCATCTTGCAACCTGGATTTATTATCAACCCGGAGCTCACTTCTGTTCCTTCAAAACATCAGCGGCTTCGCCGATAGACTCTTATTAAACCCCAGAGAGCTCTGGATCCGTGAACTTTTGCACCGAGGGACCTTTTTCTGGAGGGATGTTCTTTGTTAAAGTGGAGTTCATGCTGAATTACATAACTGTCTGTATGTGCCGAGGTCATGAGGGGAAGACTGAGACCTTCCTGGACGGGATCCTCTCATTATTAGGACGTAAACTGATAAATAAAAAAGTAAATTATGACTTTATTTAGTTTTTACAAGAGCTTAGATATACATCATTGAGACGCTAGTCATCTAAAATAGATACATCACAACTTTTTACATTTTTAATACCAAACTTCCACTCAAATATGTGGCAGAGAAGATCAATAAGCCTCTGTATCCCAGAGGTTTATGTGGAAAATGAAGTTTCATACTTTTTTTTGTTGATATTGCATTACATATTAACGTTTTAAAGATGGACTCAGAGGCTCAGGTGTTTCATAAATAAGTAGAAACTTCTCCCTTCATTAGTGACCATAACTCTGTCATTAGGATGTTTATTGTACATAAATACAATAAAAACACACACTCACCTGCATTTGACAGCACGGCCAGGCTGATAGCAAATAAAATCATCATGTCTCCGCGTTTAAATGTGAATACTCCGAGATTACACGAGAAAGGAGGGAGGACAATCCGTGGTGTTATTCTAGACGTCAAAGTATGCGCGAAGATTTCATCCACGGTGGCAAGTGCGTAGGTTCAAATCCCGTGTGGACTTTCCCTTTCACTCAGCTGCGATCCAATAAGCCGATAGCAACTCGTGGGGAAACAACATGACCCCGCACGGCGCGCGGCGTCCCGCTGAGAGAGGAGAAGACCGGACGTGGAGGGAACGACGGGTCTGCCCGGCTCGTCTTCTTCTTCTTCTTCTTCTTCTGTTTCTTCTTCTTCTTCTTCTGTTTCTTCTGCTTCTGTTTCTTCTGCTGCTGCTTCTGCTTCGGGACCCGCAGCGTGTTTCATTTCCCCGCAGTGTGCGCCTGCTCACACCCGCTCTGCCCCGCAGATCTATTTCTAAGGCGCGCGGAGAGAGAGAGAGAGAGAGAGAGAGAGAGAGAGAGAGAGAGAGAGAGAGAGAGAGAGAGAGAGAGAGAGAGAGACGGGAGAGGTCGTGCAACGAGAGCGGCGAGCGGCGCAGGCGGCGGCTCCGCCTCTCCTGCGCCGCTCGCCGCGTCACATTTAAAGGAACATTCCAGATTGTGCGCGCGCGAGAGAGAAGGAGAGAGAGAGAGAGGGAGGGAGAGGGAGAAAGAGAGAGAGAGAGAGTCCACAACCTGCTCCTCTCCATGGGACCCCTTTGTGAGGAGTTCAGGGACAGTCGGATATGGAAGGTGTTTTTTTACTCCATCCAACCAGCTGGAGCAGGAAGAGGTACTTCAGTAAAAGTGGCAATACTACAGTATAAAATACTCAGTTACAAGTATGCACTCAAAGTTGTACATGTGTATTTGCAACAACATGCACATACATTATGTAAGGGGTACTTTAATGTGGCCTTATGGTGGAGGGAAGTCACTATAGGTACAATTTATTCAAATGTTTTGTATGTAAAATCTTGAAGTATAGTACTCGTAGGAAGTATAAAGTACCATCAAATGTCAATATTTAAGTACCCCTTAATATTGTATTACTGCTACATGAGTAGATGTACCTAGTAACTTTAAAACACTGTAAAGGTACTGGCATTAAAGTGCACAATGCACAAGTAATCATTACACTAGTCCAATCTAGAATCACATATATTCAATTAGATGCATTAATAATGTTAAAGCTTGTACGTGTAAGCTATTTGTATGCTGGCTAGCTCAATCTATACTAGTATATCTAAATGTGTTTGTGTTTTGTATTGCTATTATAAATATATGTGAATAAATACATATTCCTGTACTTTCCTCCATCATATTGATACCAGGTGTCCATGGCATGTCGACCACGTGGAGTCTGATGAAAAGCTGATGTGGGGCGTTAATGAGCGCTCACATTTCTGACTAATTGGCTTTGGATGGAGGGAGAGCACACACACACACACACACACAAACATACACACACACACACACACACACACACACACACACACACAAAGTGACGCTGCTGACGTACTTCAGATGTCACCGATTGGTTGCTCGGCTGCAGCTTTTGTTGACAACATTGTTGGTGTCCATACAAAATGAAATATGCACCAATACACTGCAAACTTCTTAATTCCGCTTCTTTCTGCACAACAATGGCAGCTTGATATCCCATTAAAAAAAGCATTCACATGTGATAAAATGATCAGAGCTTTGGGTCCAGTCTGCATGATCAGCTGTGTGCATGCTGCAGTGTGTGTGCCCCCCTGTGCTCAGTCGTGGTACAGACACAGACAAAACACACACACATGGGACGTTTGGAAAAGTGTTCTTTCCGCTGCGGCCCGGTCGGGTCGAGCTCCACTGAACACAGCATGGCTCTGGCTTCTCTGTCTGCTGGGTAATCGGACCGTGACCTGCTTTCTGGGTATCTGACCCGTGTCCAATAAGCAGCGAGCCAAATGAAACTATCTCACCTGTTCGCTGAGTTCTGTCTGTCCGGGTCTCTGCAGAGAAACTAGGATGTTAAACCTCTTAATGCTAAGCTAACGGCCTTCTGGCTGTAGCTTCACTAGACATCTTCTCTGTCTCTTGAAGGGGAACAAACAGGGTCTTCACTGCATTGTCTGTCAAACACTGGATTCTTCTTCACACATCTGTGGAGGTTTGTGAGTCTCATGCTTTACACTTCCTGCAGTTCATCCACTCTGTTAACTTTGGTCTCTCGGCTCTCCTCTGCAGACTTCAAAGGGCCATTTGGCATCAGACTGGAATGATCCGACTGGCTTCTTCCAACACAGCCGTCTTCCTCCTCAGCGTGGACTCCATGGCGTCTGTGATGACTTTGTGTTTCTTTGTGGATGTTTTTTTTTGTCTCTATGTGGTCTTGTCTCATCGCTTTGTGGTTGTTTTGTGTCTTTTGCATCTCTTTCTGGACACTTTTTCTTGTCTCTTTGGACGTTTTACGTCTCTTTGTAGTCATTGTACTTTGTGCCCATTTTGCATGACTTTGTGCTAGTTTTGCATCTCGTTATGCCCGTTTTGCATGACTTTGTGACTGTTTTGCATCCTTTTGATCTCAGTTTGCATCTCCTTATGACCATTTTGCATGACTTTGTGACTGTTTATGCCAGTTGTGTAACCCTTTGTGACAGTTTTACATCCCTTTGTGACCGTTTTGCATCCCTTTGTGAACGTTTTGCATCCCTTTTGGCCTTTTTGCAGCCCTTAATGATCGTTGTGCATCCGTTTGAGACCGTTTTGCATCACTTTGTGATAATTTTGTGGTGGTTTTGTGTGTCTGTGGTTGTTTTTTGACACCTGCTGTTTTTTTAATTTCTTTGAAGTTGTTTCATCCCTTGGTTGTCAATTTTCAACGTTTTATCTGTTTGTGTCTTTGTCTGTCTGTTTGTGGTTGTTTCGTGATCGTTCTTAATTTCTTTTCAGATGTTTTGTGTGTCTGTCATTTTGCATCTCGTTGTGGTAAAAAAAATAATTCTGGCCGTGCCCCATGCTCTGAACATTCACCCACACACACATTGTTGTCATGCCATACCTGACACGGTAACTGACTGACGGATCGGTTAATTACACGGAGGCCGACTCAAAAAGGAGAGAGAAGAAAAATAGGCTAAATGATGTAAGGACATGAGTATTTCAAACATGCAAAGAAAGCTCTAGTGCAATTTCAGAGGAATTTTCTGACAGAACCCAGCCCTTCACTGTAGGAAGTCAGATGTTAGTTTTATTCAAAGTATCAGGTTTGAACTTGTTGGATGTTTTAGTAACAGTCGAATGCTTCAACACAGAAAAATGAGTGAAATCTTCTGACTGTTTGTGCCTGGAGAGAAATAGCTGCCCAGACAGAGAGCAAGCACCACCCAATAATAACAGTCATTTCTCCTGAACAGGTCAGAGTTTATAATTATTGCAATAATCCTTTTGTGAGGTGTGACATATAGAGCATGTGAGCACAGTTTAGTTCAACTCAGGTCAGAGAGACGAACAATGATGCTGGCTGTAGTTCAGAAATGAAAAGTATGACTATGTTTGCTTTAGACCTAACCTTAACAAACTTAATATTGTTTTACCATATTTTGATGCAAGAGGGAATAACACATGTCCCTCATGAAGTAAACATAACAATTACTATAAGCGCTTTAATAAAAATAACAAAAGTAAAAGAATAGGAGTATACATATTATAATTGTGATATACTTTTACTTTGAATTAAACTATATTTTTCTGTTTTTTCTGACTACCAGGTAATAATTTAGAAGCTGGACTTTTACTTTAAATTAAGAATTTTTAACAAAACACATCTTTCTTTAGTTTTTTTCCCACATATTGACGTTGTCGTGTGACCCCCTCGCCACCAGGCGGCAGTGTGTAAAAACATGAACACTACTCAGAGGACAGAGGCTGCACTTCCGGTTTGACGGTAAAGCGTGTGTGTGCTGCTTTGCGAAGTACCAACGTTTCTGTGACGAAAAGATATCAAGTTTATTCATTTTCAGAAAGCTTTAGTACAACAGAAATGGTGAGTAAATCTTATTAATCTGTGCCATTAATGTATTTGATGTTTGGTGCGATTGTGTCCGCCATTGCCGTGTAAAGATAGTTAGCATTAGCTGTGTTAGCTTCTCATTCATGCTTTGGGATGAATGAGGATGCATTTTACGCACACATGCAGTGTACACATGTAATATATAATTACTGACCCGGTAATGAGTTATGATTAACGGTCTGTTCAACGACACATGGCCGTTTACAAGTGGAGTTATGCGGCCTGGTGTTTGAATTTGGCCCGATTTCCGTGCAGACAAAGTCGCACCAAACTCCATTGAAAAAACACACAATTTAACGTTATCGTGCACATTCTTATTGTTAAAAAAATACGTTTTATACTTAATAAAACACGCTCTATTTAAACTATTGACTTTATTGATTGACGTTGTGTGTCGCTAAAGACACTTGCTTGTTTTGGTTGTCTGGCTGAAACGTTACAGAGCTTAATTGACTACTTCCTTTTTGCTGTAAACCGAATACTCTATAAACACAACAGTGCACACGGAGGTGTATAGTTTTATACATTTCATTTAAGTCGGTGTTGGTGGTACTTTTATACAATGCACTCCACATCGGCACTGCTTTTAAGTTGGACATGCATCCAGAAACAACACAGAAGCAAACACATTTGCTTTAAAAAGTTTTGTTGTTGTTCAGAATCCTTTGGAGGAACTAACTAACTTATAGTATGTTTTGTGCCAAATTTACTACGATGTCATCACATATCAGGGAAAAAGCCCCAGATGCATGTCTTCATTCAAATTGAATGAGTAATCTTCCACAATAAACTATATTTGACCAGATTATTTCCAACAATAGGTAATATACAGATGGATGATGTTGCTGAATGTTATCTCATTATCTCACATTGCCGAGTAGCATTGTAAACATTTTATAATGACCTTCCTCATCTCATTTTCTCCACAGAGTTTACCTCTGAACCCGAAACCATTCCTGAACGGCCTCACAGGCAAACCAGTGATGGTGAAGCTGAAGTGGGGTATGGAGTATAAGGGTTACCTGGTGTCTGTGGACGGGTACATGAATATGCAGGTGAGAACAATCCCTTGTATTGTGTCTTATTCTAATACAAAAATAAAATAGTGTGGCGACTTATTGTACAATTTATGAACAGTACGGATGGGCCCTTGACCTTTTATATTTCCACATCTCCCTGACAGCTGGCGAACACAGAAGAGTATGTGGATGGAGCGTTGGCGGGTCATCTCGGTGAAGTGCTGGTCAGGTATGTTGTAAACATAAAACATCTCTTTGTCTTTTATTAAGAACTAATTTGGTAAAAGCTTTTTGTTAATTACTCAATTCTACCTTTACTGATATTCAACAAGGTTATATTAAGTAAGATAAAGATGTTTTTTTCTACAAAAATACAGAAAAAGGTGCCGTATTTGCTAAATCCTTAAGATTTCTAACCTGTGTTAATAATTAACTTGTCAAACAAATCTTTGGTGGAAGCAAATACACGATCCAACTGTTGTGCTTCGGTCTTTTTCCACTTGTATGCTAACCGGTGTGTTTCATTCCCGCAGGTGCAATAATGTTTTGTACATCCGAGGCGTAGAAGAAGAGGAGGAAGACGGAGAAATGAGGGAGTGATGGCGGCGCAGAGGACTCGGTCCTGTCGTGTGATTGAACCTCGTAGTTGAGTTGATGTGTGTTTGTGCGTTCACCATGTGAAACAATTAACGTTTGGGGTTTAGGTTATTTTTCCAAGCAAGCAAGTTTTGAATCCTTATTTTCTTTCTTTTTATTTTCTTTCTACTGTATGTGAGGCCAATTTCATGTTGTGACTTTGTTATACAGACAATAAAATTATTATTGTACCCTTTCTTAAACCTGGTTGCTGTGGTTTTTGCATGTGATATATGACTGAAGTCGTGTATGTAATTATTACAGGTCGTCTGTGGCAGAAGCACCGCCTCCCTCTCTGTCTCTGTCGCTGCACTTTAAACTCTTCTCTTGGGCAAATATTTGCCTGATCCCAAACCTCTTTAAAGCCAGTCCCTCTGAAGTTACTGGCCTCTGCCTTTTTTTTCCTCGGATGAATCAAAATGTCCAGTAATCACAGACTGCTGGTGAAGAACGCTCAACAGGTCGTTCTGATCTGCAACAACGGAGAGAAGTTCGTCACCAAACATGGGATGCAAAATCTGTGTGTGATTGAAAACGGGAGCGTAGTGATAGGGAGGTAAGTTGAGGCGTTTTGAGATTCCTTCGCACCATGTGAAGAGCACGAGGGGGACACTATGTTTAATGTTGTGTGAGAGTGTGAAGAAATTAGACAATTAGCTATAGTTCTCATCAGTGCAGCTGTTCTTACCTGCGTGTTGAATATCAGCACGGCTGTAGTTGATCTGTAAAAATGTAAAAGAAAGAGAATGTAAAAATGTAACGTAATGCACTTTGGCTCCACCTACTGGCTGTAATTGCTCTTTTCAGATGAGAAAACACTAGATTTCTGACAACTTTTCTATAAAAATGTATTATTTTCACTTTTAAATGGTTTGCATGTCTAAATTACACCTTTCTATTTTACATTTTCTCACTGGTGTTTCTACAAATGTTTACTTCCGCTTTAGTCCCAGCTGCATGTTCAGATTCAAGCTGTGCCTTTTTTAAAAGTGACATTAAAGCATCAGATCTCTTTATCCAGCGACGGGCTGATTGCAGCTGTGGGGCCTGCAGAAACCATCCGAGCACAGTATCCTGAATCCTCCTTCGATAAAGTGATCGATGCTGCAGGAATGTGCGTCCTGCCTGGTGAGCGTCGGCCTGTCTGCACAATAACGTCACATATCAGTGATTAGTTTTGTATTAAAAGAAGCGTCTTGTTTTCAGGGCTGGTTGACGCCCACACCCACCCAGTCTGGGCTGGGGACAGGGTGCATGAATTTGCAATGAAGGTAAATAATATTACATATCATTAAATGTTAGTTCCACAACTAAATGCATTCACATTCCTCCCTTTCCTCCCTGCAGCTGGCCGGTGCCACCTACATGGACGTGCACCGGGCCGGCGGAGGGATACACTTCACCGTGGAGCACACTCGGGCCGCCGGGGCCCCGGAGCTGCTGGCCTCGCTGCGCAGCCGGCTGGCCCGCATGCAGCGAGCCGGCACCACCCTGGTGGAGTGCAAGAGCGGCTACGGCCTGGAGCTGCACACCGAGCTCAAGATGCTGGAGGTGATCCAGGAGGCCGGACGCACGCTGCCCATCAATATCTCCTCCACCTACTGCGGAGCACACGCGGTGCCAAGGTATGTAGAGAGACCCCTCAACGACCTTTTGTGTCCTTATACCCCAAATGTCATCACTCTGATTCATCTCCTTCATTCAAGGGGGAAGACAGTTGCAGAAGCCACGCACGACATCCTGCAGGTTCAGCTGCCGGAGCTGAAACGGAGGATGTCCGCCGGGACTCTGAGCGTCCACAACATCGACGTGTTCTGTGAGGAAGGAGTGTTTGACCTGCGAGCCACTCGCTCCATCCTGCAGGCCGGAAAAGACCTGGGCCTCCACATCAACTTCCACGGAGACGAGCTGCACCCCATGAACTCTGCTCAGGTGTCACGTTTACCTGATTTTATTTATTTATCGGGAACTTAATCTAGAAACGTTTGTGCAGCCCGAAGGAAGCTTTAAATTGGATCAACACCTTTTTGTATGGATGAACATTTCTGACACACAAAAAAAGTCATAATAATGACAAAAAAAAATTATGACTTTTTTTAAAATCATAATTATGACTTTTCTGTGTCGGAAATGGGCTTCCATATGTCTGAAACAGTTAAGAGTGTGAAAAATATCAAGAGTCTTTTGCTACATCAGCAAATTAAAACGGCTATATGAATGACTAAAGTGATAAATTAAGTATTTTAAAATGGTGTGTGTGTGTGTCTTAGTTGGGTGCAGAGCTCGGAGCAGCAGCCATCAGTCACCTGGAGGAGGTCACTGATGAGGGGATCGCCGCCATGGCAACAGCGAGGACCGCCGCCGTGCTTCTTCCGACCACAGCGTACATCCTCCGGTACGTCACGACACCGCCAGGAACTTTTGATTTACACAAGTACAAATAAAGAAAAACAACACTTGAGACGTTTAAAAATCCATCTTCTCAAATGTGAAGATTTTCTGCGTGTGTGTGTGTGTGTGTGTGTGTGTGTGTGTGTTCAGGCTTCCTCAGCCTCGGGCCAGAGACATGTTGGACGCGGGCGTCATCGTCGCCCTCGGCAGCGACTTCAACCCCAACGCGTTCTGCTGCTCCATGGTGAGTTCACGCGACAGAGGGAGCAATGCATGATGGGAGCAGCTCGTCATCGTCTCCTGTCTTGTGCCCCCCCCCCCCCTTTCACACCCGCTCAGCCGATCGTCATGCACCTGGCCTGCGTGAACATGAAGATGTCCATGCCCGAGGCCTTGGCCGCCGCCACCATCAACGCCGCCTACGCCCTGCGGCGCTCGCACACGCACGGCTCCCTGGAGGTCAACAAGCACGGAGACCTGCTGGTGCTCAACGCCGCGCGGTAAATTTACCCTAAACTCCCTTCTAGAATTCTAAAATCCCATAAAATATATCTATACTTAAATGTATTGATACGTCCTGCTTGTTCCCTGCAGGTGGGAGCATCTCATCTACCAGCTGGCAGGACACCAGGAGCTGATCCGCTACGTCGTCATCAAAGGAAACGTCGTCGTCGATAACGACAAAACGATGGACCTGTAACCAGAGGAGAGTCGGCCACGGGGCGACTAATAGTGCTGATGGACAGATAGATATATAATTACTTTATTGATCGACAGCGGCAAGATGTTAAAGGAATACTTTGATATGTTTGATACGACGAGAGTCTCCTCTGGTTTGCTGGCCTCTCAACTGTTAGTATTCACGTTGAACTAAGTTTATATAATTAATCCACTGGGATAATGTCATTATTCCAACAATCAAAGATTTGATTGCGAGTGCTGTTAAAGAATGTGAGTGACGACATTTAACCGTTTACTATCTTATCAGTGTGAACAACTCTAGAAACCAACGTTTTAGATAAATATCTGTTTAAATCTACCTCTATACTCATCTCTCTGTTCTGTAATTCAAAGCAAAACATTCCTTTAATAAGTTATCAGTGACGAGAGGATCAAAGAGGCTTTTAATCAATGCTTTTATCTGTAAAGTCAAAGAGTAAAGATTGAACAAGAGTAATGACATCATCGCGTCAATGAGTGTCATCACGCCTGAAACAAAACACGATCACATTTGTAAAGAGTGCTTTTATTGAACATGTTAGTACACAATGTTTTTTCTTCCTTTTTCTAAATGAAGCCTCACACTTCCACACGAATCACATATACTTTACAAAACAACATTAGCAGTGATGATTTTCAAAAGCCGACTAATAAAAACTAGTTCGATAGATGGAGGAAAACAAAGTGAGATACAAGGCAGTAGTGACACGCATGAGATCTGGCTTATTACAATAAGCAAAGTCACGTGTTTTATGGAACCGATATTAACGAGTTGAAATGATAAACGAGCGTTGACCCCGTCAGGCTTCGTACTTCTTGCTCGCGCGGTGGATCTGCTGGTAAAGCGTCATCGAGAACGCCATCCCCAGCAGCTGGAAGAACACAACGGATTGTGTTAAAATAGAGCAAGCGCAACACAAGCAGGGCAAATATTACAATATGCATAGCATAATATTGTAATATTGTGACATTTTCTATGACAAATTATGCAATAATATTTGTATTACTGCGCCTTTTTCTTACGGTGTAGCATACTTTAAGCCGTTAGCATGTATACTTAATTATTTATTATTTAAAGCCTCTTAATTTGAATTTGAGCATCAGCTAAATAAACTGTTTGCTCTGGAGCTGCTCACCTGTATCACCAGCACACACATGGCGATGGTTCCCAGAAGGTGTTTGTTGTCATCCAGCCACTCCTCCACCTTCTCATAGCAGCCCTGAGAACACAACAAGTACTGCACATCAGAAACTATCCTGTTCAAGTCCCAAGACTCTTGCTTTAGTTGTTTTACAGACAAATTATAGTCACAAATTTCAACAAAAAAAAATTCAGGGATGACTTTTAAGGACTTGTTTGCTAAAAATCCAAATAAATAATCCATTTAAACATATTTTGTATATCTATATAACTATTTATCTATATATTATATATACATGTAACAAAACTCTCTGATGAGATATTAGAAACATTTCAACCATCAGTTGTTACCGTTCACTTGCAATGAAAAAGGTAAAAACTACAGAAACACTCAACTGAAGGAATAGTTTGACATTTTGGGAAATATTGTCTTTCTCGCCATGAGATGGAGAAAGAGAGACACTCACATGTGTACAGTAAGTGCTAAGCTACATACCCGTTAGCCACCTAGCATAAAGGTTAAATTAATCCACCTCACTTGTTAAAACATATATTGACAGCGAGCTTTAGCGATGGCTGATATCCCTGTTTCCAGTTCCTAGTTGTAGCTTCAGGTACAGGAAACACACATCAAAGTAGCGACAATCACCTCAAACATGGACCAGAGACCAACTTTAACAGCACATTTAAAGACTTATTAAGCACAGAGAAGCACACTGACCCGCGTCCAGAAGGTGTTGGAGGCGTTGCGTCCGCATCCCGGGAACAGCTGCTGGCAGCAGCGGTCAGGAACCACGCTGTCGTGCAGAGCCGTGTACCAGTCGTTGTGGTTGTCCACGCCACAACATCGCCACTGGTGCACGGAGCAGGAGGTGAATGCATGAATACGTTATTTAAAAATAAGAAAAAAAGGAGGCAGAGATTGAGGCGGAAGTCGGTTGTGTGCTACCTCTCCCTGTATGGCGTTCCATGCGTCCCTCAGCCCGGCGTTGTTGTCCGTGTTGTACAGCACGAGTCCTTCTTTCAGGTCCCGCCTGGCGTTTTCGCTCACCTGGACGAAAGGAGACAAAGAGGTGGATCATGGGACATGTAGTCGGGGCTCAACCACAGCGGGAGAGGATCGTCGACAGCTATGATTGTGCGTTTCACTCAGCGTTACCTTGTCGGTGTAGACAAAGAACAGGATGAGGAGGATGAGTTCGGCCAAGAGGATGATCAACAGAACGATGAAGAACTGGAGTAAAAACAAGAAAAATGTACGATTAAAAGAGTTCAACATGAGCAGAAACACGCAGGATACAATACATGTTGCATTCATAATAATGCAAAACAAATAAATATGACGTTCCTACTCAAAAATACTTCATTTAACAAACTCCAACCCTTTTGGTGCTGATGCTGACAAAATAACACCTGCCGTACAGTTAAAGACACATAATGTCACGACATGTGCTCAGGTGACGCCGCAATGCATGATGGGCGTTGTAGTATTCTCACACTCAGCAGCAGGCACTTGTTCTCCTTGATGGCGCCCAGGCAGCCCAGGAACCCCGTCACCATGATGACGGTGCCGAGGGTGATGATGAGGTTGGCGGCGGAGAGCGACGGGAAGGACGGCGACAGCGTGGCGAAGCTGCCCTGAGACACCGACAGCCACACGCCCACGCCCAGCAGGCCACACCCACCCAGCTGGAAGGCAAACATGCAGGAGGGAGTCAGAGACTTCCTGTTGATGCGACGATAGTCAAACTATTTTATTTAGTCGGCAATAATTACCCAGAAGAGCAGGTTGAAGAGGAAGAGCATGTATTTAACGCAGCAGATGCAACCACGAGCCATGATGGAGGAGAACGGGCACTGCAAGAAATCATGAGAAAAAACATTAAAATGACAACATTCAATTAAAAATTACAGACCAATGGGATTCATGTGATGTAATGACCATATTTAGACATTGTGGCAGTGTAGTAGCAATGCATAGTGTATAAAGATACAAAGAGAAACACTATTATCATATTTTATCATATAGCAATACTATTATCATGTTTTTGTGCAATACTGCTATATTTTTATATTGTGTGCCTTATTTATATTGTAATTATAACCTTTTTTAGTTGTAATATCAGCTCTTGTGAGCTCTTTATTATTATGCTACTATAATATACATCACTTCTCAATGTTATTGCGCAATTTCTTCTTTTTTTGGAGGGCAATTAGAGGTTGTTTGTGTTGCCCCTGATCTCAAACCAGACAATCTGCAGGTCAGCAACCTCTACGTCACACTTTCTGTAAATATTTTGTTCTCACAGTCACGCTGAAAGCACACAAACACACACACACACACACTACGGAGGAGAGGAACTCACCACTTCAACTAGCAGGAGAACGGAGAAGCTCTAGTTGTTTACCTGCAACACAGAACGCAAACATTTTCACTATCATGTATATTGTGTACACAATACATTTTTTGTGTTTTAAACTGGAAACTGACAGTACTCACAAATACTGTGTGTTTTTATTGATTTCGTCAATAATGGATTGAAACAAACGCTTCAATCTTTATCAGTATTCATCTTCTGATTATGTTCTTGATTGTTTGGTGATAACAGATTTAATTAAGAATCCTATACAAGTATGTAGATTCAAAACAACACACAATTGTTATTGTGGGAAAAGACAGCTTGAAAGGAAAGAGTTGGACTTTTAAATCATTAATATGCATGTTGAAAAAAATATCTATATATGCATACTTATATCAATAAAAAATAAATGTATATATGAAAATAAATACATATATATGTTTACGTTCATCGTCGTGGCTCTGAAGTTTACCTGTAATTAATATTAATGTGCTATAAAACATTTTCTACCATTTTATTATTAAATTATCATGTTTTTCTGCTCGGTCTCGACGTGACGTCACGGGACTGAACTTCGTTTTTTTTTTTTCTTCACCCCTTCAAAAAAAGTTTTGCGCGAAAAAACCCGCAAAAATAAAGCGACTGCTTTATTCGCGCTAAAAGCCGCAGAGTTGACACTCTGCGTGACAACCAGACACGTTAACGAGTTTAAATCGCAACTGTTCCCCTGAAGGCCGTGATTGTTTTCACGCGACGAGGGGGAAACAAAAAAAAAGAAAAGAAGAAGAACGAGGGGACGGTAAAGCTCGCGTTTCCTACCGTTCATGAACTCATCTCCACCGCGACGTCTCAGGATTGAGGGGTTCGCATCCCGCCTCACAGCATCGCGCTCCTCGGCGTGAAAATATAAATCCAGCGGTCGTGAAACGGCCGTTAAGTCGACTCTGAAGTTTCGTCGATGGCTGGAGAACAGGAGGAGGAGGAGGAGGAGGAGGAGGAAGAGGAGAGGGGGCGGAGCACGGCGGGGGACGGACCCGGGGGTGGAGGCGTGTCTGTCGGGGAGGCGAGAGGGGATCGACCGGGCAATGACCCTGGATGTTATAATAAAAATATACTGATAGATTAGTATTTTTCTCAATTAATCGATTGCAACTTTGCTTTGTGTGAAAGACCATTTCCGCCACAAAAAAAAAACACATTATGACCACAAAAAAAAATCATGACAAAAAAAGTGAACAAAAAAAAAAGTCATGACGAAAAAAAAGTATGACCAAAAAAAAAGTCATATGACAAAAGAAAAAAAGTCTAAAATTTTTTTTTTTTGTCATACTTTTTTTTGGTCATGCTTTTTTTTGTCACTTTTTTTTGTCTCACTTTTTTTGTCATAATTATATATTTTTTGTCGTCATAATTATGACTTTAATTTTTATTTTTTTTGTGGCGGCAATGGGCTTCCATCGGTTTGTGTAAAAGTTATTCAAGATTACCGAAATCTTTGCCAATACATTTTTGATGATTAATTTCATTTGTATGTATATCCGATATACTGTATATATATATGTAGTATAAACCTGTCACATCATCCACACACAAATCCCAAAGTCAAATAGGACTTTAATAAAAGGTTCATCATCATAACATTAATATAAATAGTTAAATACGTAACTCCGAACAGAAAACATCCAAATAAAAATACAAAACATACAAAAAACATTAAAAGCATGTTTCTCGTTCAGTTGCCTTCCTTGAGCTTCCGCGGCGTTAAAGCAGGAGTGTGTGTTCCTGTTTATTCGAGGAGGGAAAACAGTTTTTTTTTCCAGCATAAAATATTTTCCGGTGAAAACGGAGATCCGTAGAAAGGACACACACAAGGAGGAGGAGGCGGGTTATGACATCACGGCCGCTCCTCCAGTCCTCCCCGATTCATCCCAGGACCCATCGATCGCACTGCGAGGAGTTCAGCTGCACAGACTCGCAGCGGTCGCCCGCCTCGTGCTGCAAGACACACACGACAAAGACGTTAAAACCTATCAAGACTCCGCACGGCTCCTCGATGGATCGCCATGAAACCTTCAAGCTTTCCAGAGGATGACCTTTGGCGACCTTTTGACTTCTGCAGTGTCAGAATCCTGCAGTGCAACGCGCTCAGAGTCCCACCTTGTTGGCGATGGCCCGCAGCTTCCCCAGCAGCGAGGGCTTCTTGGTGTAGACCACGTCGTCGTCGGGTTCCTCCCCTTCCACCAGAGCGCAGCTGTCTGCGGCCGGCAGCTCGCAGTCCTTGTTGGCGGACATCACCAGGCGGGAGTACTTGTACTCCAGTCTGCACACAGACCACAGGGACGCCGTCATCCAGAGAGACAACGCGTTATTAGCGCAGTGTGACGGTGTTTAAAGGCTCATACCAACACTTGCTGACATTGCAGTCATTCTAAAATAGCACTCAAATGCGTTCACTTTTTTCTTCCCTGCTCTAAAATCTGCGAAACCGGAACTTCTTCAGACCTCTACAGCGCCTTCAAATGACACAATGCACTAAGTAGAGGAGAAAAACACGGGTTTGGTGGCACACAACTTTGATAAAAGGGTCACAAAAAGCTGCCGTCAAACATTTAAAACCAAAGACTACATGACCGCTGAGCTCAGCGGTGGCGTTCCTCTCACCTCTTGTTTTTCTTCCAGAAATAGCAGGTGAGGGAGATGAGGAGCACGGCGACGAAGGCTCCGCCCCCGACCCCGACCTTCAGCCACAGAGCGATGGCCTCGCACGGAGAGGAGCTCCTGGGAGGCAGCGGCGCTCCTTTGGTGCACAGCTTGGGCTCGTTCCACATGTACAGCGTCTCCTGCAGAAAGCCACAGGCGGAGGATTAACTCATTATTCACTAAAATGAGCAGAAGTGTGTGTTTTTGCACGAGAAGGAAGATCTGACTTGGTTATAGGATGATGCACAATGTAAATTTACATTTAGTGTAATTTTAAATGCAAAACACGAACCAACCGGCGGGAGGAATCTTCTTTATTTCACCGCCATGTTTCAGCAGAGGAATAATTCATCTTAGTTTTGATAAATGGGATTTTTATATGGTTTATTTCTAACAAAAATGTTTTATTTGTACTATTAAATTAGACTTTTATAAAGGCTGTTCCTTAAGTAATTATTTATAATTTCTACGTTGGATAAACATTTGCAAAAATAGTTTATTCGTTGCTTGCAAATTGAAGCTATTGTCACACATTTCCTGGTTGGATCGGATCCTTATGCGGTCATGTGACAGAGTGGATGCAGGTGCGTCACCTGAACGCCTCCCTTGCACGCTCCCTCTATCCGGTGGTAGTCGTCTTCGGCGCAGAGCGGACAGGCGCTGGCGCTCTCCCACAGGAAGTTGAACGTACATCCGTCGCATGTTCCTGCCGGACAGGAGCTGCACAGACAGAAGGTTGTGTCCTATTGTGTAGCGTGTTCAAGTCTTTTAGCATTTCCAAAAGCCTGCAGTGCAAAATATGCGTATTTCATGTATATTACAGTTGTTTTTTACCTCATCTAAAGAAAGTAACATGTCTTTTTTACCCCATCTCGTACATAGAGTACATGACAACACACCTGGGCACCGCCAGCTCTCCTCGTTCAGACTTCTCGGGGTTGCAGCGGACGGTGATGACCGAACTGCGACCCTGATCGCACGAAGCCGTGGCCTGCGTGGACCTGGAGGACAACAGGGCGAAAAGCTAACAAACAACAGAAACACACACTCACACACACACAGACACACACACTCGCTTACTCTGTGTCTCATGCCGTACCTGTAGAAGAAGTTGATGTCTGGAACCTCCTCGCGCTTTCCTGGAAACAGATCCGGCGCGGCGTTGACCCGATCCAGGACCGAGTCCACCGTCGCTCCTGGAAAAGAAAACAGTGCCGACGATATTAAAAAAAAGGCGACGTCACGTCTCACGAGGCCGATAATCTTAAGAACGAGCGGGTCGTACCGATGAAGGAGTCCGCGAGGCTGATGGACTGGGAGGAAATGGCCATCCTGAAACCCCGCCCATCCGCCGGGATGATGGTTGATTGACAGGTGAAGCTGTCCACCGAGGTGACCAGCGGAGCCGAGTCGCTCTGGTCGTCCTTGACGGACACGTCGGTGACGTTGTCTGTGCAGACGGCCGCCCTCTTCCCCTGAAGCACACACACACACACACACACACACACACACACACACACACACAGGCACATAGCTGGAACATTACCTGTCAGTCACTCAATGTTTTGCTTTCATACAGGACGGACATGGCGAGTCACCTCGTGGCCACACAGGCTGATGTTGAACAGGTGAAGGTACTTTGTGCCTTTAGAGGTGAAACTGGGCCCGATGGTCAGCGAGGCCACATCGCTCAGCGGGCTGAGGTCAAAGGTCAGAGTGCGGTTGTTCTCCGTGTGGGAGAAGGAGCAGTCGCTGTAGCAGCGAGAGTGTTCCTGGAAGAAAACAAACACAACATATAGTGACTATATAAATATACATACAACCAAATCCTTTTATTACTGTGATTCACATGAATCTCTTGGTATGTTAACATGTTTTAACATCTTTCTCGTCTCCTGGACAAATTGTAAATGAACCTTCGGGACAATTATGAACCTCCTGTGGAAGTTTACACATCATTTTGTGGGTTTTCTTTGTTATCAGAATCATGAATGAGTCCCATATGATTATTATAGAAATTATAGAAGTCTTAGTAGTCTTTTGTGGACCAACAAGGACACACAATCCCAAGGTTGAGAAACGGTGGCTTAGACAAAACACTCTATTGATATAGGACTGGATATCAAACATATTTTTTTGGGTCTCGGATTTTACAAACTTGTTTAATGATGCTTCAATCAGAATATTACTGACGAAAATGTTGGAAATTTTAAAACAAAAACTGTTGAGTGAAAAAAAAAAGAAAGTTTTTTGTAGAAAAATTCACTAAGATTTTCAAAATAAGAGCTAAAAACCAAGATTGTTTTAGCATCCCAGAGGAGGCTACGTACCTTGTTGCTGATGCTCCCGGGCCCGCAGGCGACGCACGCATCCTGGCCGAAGGTGTGGCGTCCCGCCAGGTGCGTGTTGGCCGGACACTCCTGGCACCGGTTGGTGTTGGTGTCGATGTAAAAGCCGGCGGGGCAGGGCACGCAGGATGAGCCGGCCCGCTGCGAGTTCTGGGGCACGAGGGCGCAGGCGCGGCACGCCGACGCCACCCCGTCCAGCACGTTAGTCACGCTGATGGAGTACAGCTTCACCATGTCGCCGACGTACCGACGCACCTGCATGCAGACACGGGGAGAAGTACATTCATGTCTAGATGATGTCATACAAGTTATTTACACTGTCATGAATACATCTATGCTTTAAAAGTTGTTTGTTTTTTGATGTTAAGCAACACAAACACATAAAGAAAATGATTTAGTAATTCAAAATAATAAATTAAATAATAATTCAATGTTTTACTTGTCGAAAAGAAGAAATTCATAATGAGAATGACGTGGTTATTGTAAAAAACTCTGCAGAATCGTTCGTGAATTTGTAAATTTTTGGTATATTGTCGAGTTTTAATGTTGGAAAAAAACATCTTGAAACTATTTGAAGCTATTGCAAACTAGCTTAGGCTATAAACAGTTTCATACTAAACAATTAAATCAAACCCTGAATAAATAAAATGTCTTAAATAAAAATGCTAACTAACTAACTTCTATTTTCACAATGTTTTTGTATGTTTAAAAAAATGTAAAGTATGACCTTATAAAGGGGCTAGATTCAGAATTTAAAGGATCACGACCTGAAAAGCTAATTCAGGAGCTAATTCCAGGATTTCTAGACAAAAACACGACTCGCTAACTTAACTACGTAATCAATGAATCCAGAGAATTAAATCAAGAGGCATGACATTAAAGTGAAGAAGGTGTGTGTGTGTGTGTGTGTGTGTGTGTGTGTGTGTGTGTGTGTGTGTGTGTGTGTGTGTGTGTGCGTGTGTGTGACTCTTACGTCCAGAGCGTGGTTGGTCCTCTGGAAGGCCCAGGTGAACGTGACCGAGGCGTTCCTGGTCATGCTGTGCGAGTACGACTGCTTCACCTTGCTGCCTTCCCAGGACTCCACCACCGTGGTGCTCTTCCTGTTCACATCCTGCAGGGGGCAGCGCAGTAGTAGGAAACTATCAAGATGTGCAGAACACTGGAGGAATAAACTAATAACCACCTTTCTGCTCCACACACACACACACACACGAACAAGCAAAGCACACACCATCATGAAGTAGAGCTCACAGTCTCCGGAGCAGATGGTCTCGAACACGAAGGTGATCCAGCCAAACTCACCGCCCGTCATGCCAGAGAGGGAGGCCGGGACCCTGTCGCCAACAAACACAACACAAAGGCAGAGATTTAGTGGACGCAGACGCATGTTCTCTTTCCGTCTGGTTTGACTTTGGATGAAAGAAAGGGACTCAGAACCCTCCAGATGTCCGGAGAGAGAGAACACAACACACTTACTTGAAGCCGGGCACGTGCAGGCTGAGGATGAGGTAGTCGTTATCTGAACTGCCGGCGCCGCTGCGAATGTGGTCGCCTGCCACGGCCCATCCTGATGAACAACAGAGCGGACGCACACACGCTAGAGCTCGTATGAAGCACATGTATGACGCCGTTTTATTGCATAAATCTATACATGTGAGTGTCTGATTGGGGATTCAAGGTGGAGATAACAAACCACCACAAAGTCCATTTAAGTAGCTTCATCAGTTTATATATATATATATATATATATATATATATATATATATATATATATATATATATATATATATATATATATATATGTTAGCTGGTAGGTAGTTGATCATTCACAGTGCTCACCATTCATGTCGTCACACTTGGAGTTGCCCACGTTGAAACAGGAAGTCTTCATGGTGGACGGCAACACGTTCCACCATTTATACTCGTAACCCAACACCGGCTCTGTACCTGCAGGGCACTCCGTGCACACTGACACACACAAACGCACACAAAAGCTTTATTTAGAGACACAACAAAGGTATGTTACGTTTGCACAAGAACCATCTTTTCAGGAGTTGACCACACAGCCGGGTCGCCTCTGTTTGGTCGTGTAAGTAGACTTTCCTTAGATAAACACTGATTTAAAAAGCTCTGGTTGCATGGACGCCGCTCCAGGTGCCTCGGTGGAAGGGCACGCCAGGTGTGCGCGGGGCGGACGTACCGTAGGTGCCGTCCGAGAAGGTCCCAGGTGGGCAGGGCAGGCAGTCGTTGCTGTTGCTGGTGTAGTAGCCGGGGTTGCAGGGCGGGCAGGGCTCCCTCTGCACCGTCGTGGGCAGCGCCACGGCGCCCGTGACGTTCTCCACGCAGATCTTGGGCTCCACCCAACGATACAACACCTGCGTCTGGAACCCACAGAGGGTTTGCATCGCTCAAATACTTTCAGACTCAGATGCATGCAAACTATAAATAGTTGAACATCAGGCTGACTCAGCGCTTTTCAGCGGGTCAAGGTCGTGGACGCACGCCAGCGGGGTTGACTTTGGATCAGGTGACATGAAAAACGTTAACGAAGCTTTTCATCATTTCCTTTCTCTTCACATTGTGAGACTTCTCTAGTTTCTGATGAAAGGAAATGAAAACACGAGGCCAAAGACTCAACAACATAATGTGGTCTTTATTGTACTATTTTTAAATGATGTCTCATGCTATTACACTGTTTATTGTTATTCACCTCGTCAAATTCCGATAAGGAGTTGTTGTTTTTTTAATGCTGAATGATTTTTTCCAAAGAAATGTGAGCACAAACATAAGATTTAAAGGTTTTTATGTGATTTTCTAGTTAAGAAATATATTTTTTTAGACCTGATCCTGTTATACAATAGAAAAATCTCATTTTGTTGTAATTGTCTATACATTTCAAAATTGTGTAGTTTCAAACCCAATTTTTTTGCTTTGTTTAGGAATGGTAATCAAGAATTTAAAGGAAAAAACACCAACTCTCTAGTGTTTGTAAGTATGTGTGTCCTTTCGTACTGAAAAGGTGAGGCTGTGTGTGTGTGTGTGCGTGTGTGTGTGTGTGTGTGTGTGTGTGTGTGTGTCTGTGTGTGTGTGAAAGGTAAAACACGTGGATGCTGCTGACCTTCCCTTCGCTGTCGCAGGCCGTGTGGATCTGGAAATAATCCTTCTCTGAGCACGGCGGCCTCACTTTACACTCGGCCCATCCCTCATCTGAGGAAGAGGAAGAGGAGGAGGAGACGATGAAGATCCAGGTCACAGTGATGCAGAGAAAACAACCTTTTAATGTTAACGCATATCTTTTGGAGTGCAAACCGTTTCATTTTATGACGAAGAACTATTATATAAACAGCAGAGTTCAGCCAGTAAAGTAGCATAAAATCAATTCATATATATTATCTTTTTTAATTACAGTTTTAAAAAAAAGAAAGTTGAATATTTGGGTTTTTACTTGGTTATCAGTTTACAAAGAGTTCATTATTTCAATAAAATTACTTCCCAAGGTCAACATATTTGCCACAAACAATAATAAACAAATTACAAAGACCAATATTATTATTATTAACATTATTAAATTTGGTTTAAGATAAGTATACGAGTAAAAAATACTAGTATCATGTACTTTTTGAAGTACCAGCATGATATTAACCCTCATAAATCTGGTATCACACCAGCTCTATCACGTTGCATAAAAGCAAATCAAATTTTTGTTATCATGCCATAAGCCGTCAACACAAAGCACACGTGGTGAGAGTGACTGAGGCCGGCGGTTCGAGCTCGTACTCCGGTACGTACGCGAGTAGCGGTGCTCGGGGCAGCTCGCGCAGGACGACGCCCCCTTTGTGGAGAAAGTGTTGCTGGGACACGGCTGACAGGACGAGGAGCCGGCGGCCGAGCTGAACCAGCCGGGCCGACACAGGAAACACTCGGATGTGTAGGCGACGCCTGGACACACACACACACACACACACACACGGACCCACACACGCTATGAAATAGCATCGTTAAGGTCATGAAGGCTTGATTGTGTGTGTTTGAGTTTGGCGCCACCTTGGATTTGGATGTTCTTGAGCAGCACGGGTTTGACCATCTTCCCTCCCACCAAGATGCCGGTGGTTCTCCAGTAGAGGATGTTCGTACCGGACTTCAGATTCACCTAAAGACAAACACAACATGCACAGGGTGAAGCACGCACACACACACACACACACACACACACACACACACACGCACACACACTAATAATGCTTACTAACGCGAGCAGGGTCAGATACTCACTGTGTGTGTGTCCCACTCTCCATTGTTGGTGGTTTTAATCCACTTCTGGTCGTCGGTCTGAGCCATTTCCTGACACTGCTCGTTCTGGACCTGAACACATGTTGACATGTTTGCTTTTAGCCAAAACAGCTGCTTCTCTCCCTCTTTTATTAATAAACCTGCACTTATTAATTTGCTAAAATGTCCTCTGTCTAAGAATAGTGAGACATTTTGGTGAATACACTCATTGACGGAAATTAGATGAAAAGATTGATACCACTTTTATATTTGTCTCTTTAATATGAAGCTACAGCTAGCAGCCCATTAGCTTAGCTTAGCACATAGACTGGAAACTAGTGGGAGCAGCTAGCAGGCTAGCTTGTCGCTGCTGTGACGCTACCAGACATTTTTACACCACAGAGGTTTTGCATGAATAAAAAAGATATGACATAAATCAGTAAAGTTTAGAGGTGATGAGGTTGATGTTGTTACTTTTGGACAGAGAAAAGCTAGCTAGTTTCCTTCTGTTTCTTTATGCTAAGCTATTTGTGGATTGTAGCTTCATATTTAGTGGTTAAGCTAAATTCAAAAATTGTCTGCCAATTTCTTTACCTTTTTTTTCTTAAGATAGAAAAGCTTGAAATTGTATTTACACAATCAATGCACCCTAAAAACATGTAGTTTATTAAAGCAGATTTAGGTAAATCCAGGCTAATTTCTGTGGCATAATAATAATAAAACACCATTTAAAAAAGCCAATATCAGCTTGATATATTGGTAAATGAATAGAGTGTGTTTTATCGTATGAAGCCTTTAAAGGCACTTACATAGAACTCAAAGAAGATGTTGTTGTCGGGGAACTGGTAGGTGAAGGAGATGGAGCCCTTCTTCTCCAGATGGACGGCGTAAACCAAAGACACTGTGCACTCGTCGCGGTTGGACTCCAGATACACACCCTGAGGCGTCCATGATGAGCTGAAAGAGAGAAAAACACTCAGCAAAACAGCTAAAAACATCAACGGCTGGACACCCAAACTTGGAAGGGTCGTGCTTGCGAGCCTGCGTCACCTGTTACACGCCTGGAGGTCCTCTCCACTCGGCCCGGGGTCCAGGAAGCTGGCCAGGTTGGTGAAGCCGGCGGGGATGGCGTCCCATTGGTCGAAACGGAGGCCGCTGCCCAGCGAGTACGAGCCGGCCGCGCACGGCGTGCACTGCTGCGTGCTCATCTCCAGGAACATCCCGGCCGGACAGGAGAAAGCTGTGAGACGGGGAGAGGAAAGAGGGTCACGTCGACATGCAAACACACACACACACACACACACACACACACACAGATATGTGAACACACACACTTACAGCAGTCTGTTCCTCTGGTTGGAGCTGGAAGGTCTGAGCAGGAGTTCGGACTAAGCGGGATGGCGACCCTCCATCGTGACCCTGTGCTGTCGCACTCTGTGTACTGGTAGTAGTAGTCGGTCTGCAGAACACACACACACACACACACACACACACACACACACACACACACACACACACACACACAAGGATCAATACACCATCCACTGGATCACTTCGATCCAAATATCTTCTTTTTTGCAGCCATGAAGTTGGATTCACATAAACGCACAAAAGCTGGTTTCAAAATGGTGGCTGACCTCGATCACCACGGCAACAAACCCACTTGAACAGTCATGGTCCGGCGGTCGTCCGCTGAGACGATGTGACATTATGCTGAAGCTTCAACCGAGAGAACATTTATTTAGAGGAACATTTTGTCTGAAAGCAACTTAATGAGCTGCTTTCAATCGCCATAGAAACAAGAGGTGAAGATGACAACAAAAAGTGGGTTTTTATTGTCCTTAAATGAAGTAATTGTATTATATTACAGGTTATAAACTTGCTTTCAATGTATTAACCCGTAGAAAACTGTGGAACTGTCTCCAGACCTCCTTTTCCCTGTGTTTGAGTCGTCGTAGGAACCCTAAATTAATTCCAATACTTGTGTTTATTGTATGTATATGTTCAGCAAAGTATATGCTGAGAATGTATATCTGCAAAACTTTTAAAAGATATTGTGATCATAACTATGAACATCCAGCATGATATGAGCCAGATTCCCTAAAAAAGTCTCCTAGAGCGTCAATAAGACATCTTTTTGGAAAGATTAAGACCTAAAGAATCAGAATCTGCAACAAAAATCACAATAAAACAAAGTCTTGTTCTGTTATGAAGGAGTTTCAGTCAAAAAACTGTGTTCGGTTCAAAGATACGTCATATTTTTATATGACATATTTTTTGCCAGAGGATTGTCTGAATGGGGCATGCTGGGACTTAAAATTGGCAAGGGAGGATTTTCTTGCACGGTTTCCAAAAAGTTAATATTATTTCTCAAATTGCCTTGACGTTAATCTTCAGGTATTTTGCGGTGGACAGTGAACACATTTACTCTTGACTCACTCTACCTTTGGTTTCTAAGTAAATCTGACCGCATTAAAGCTGTAAAACCTGTAAAAGGAAGTTTTGGTTTTGAACTTTTAACTGTCCGAAGCTTCGCTCTGGCACTTCTCCATCTCCTCTCCCCCGAAGCTGCAGCTCAGCTGAACAGATGAAGCAGAAGCTCTGACATCCAAGTAGCAGCTAATTACACTGGATCAATCCCAGAGAATGACCTGCGCCGGGGGGGAATGATCAGAGATGGTTTGCATGGAACAGATAAGCTTGAGCTCCTGCAAACACACACACACACACACACTCGTGTGAACAAACAAAAGGGGTCGGCTGCAGGTGCTAATGGGTCCAACGGTGACACTAATAAAGAGCACATAGATGTGTTTCGCTGGTTTCCCGGGTGACTCACGCTAGTTGTCATGGAGACTGATGGGAAGAAGCAGGACGGCGACGGGAGACAGAAAAAATGTCGACGCCGTGACGAGCTGCATCCTCTCTCCGAGTCGGGAGATTAGGAGCGGAGGTTTTTTAGGGGGATTTGTTTGGACAACAGGGAAAGATGGATGCTAATCTTTTTTTTTTCCATCTGCTGATATATTTTGTATTGAATGTCAGATGATAAAAGCATCGCTCTTAAAACAACAAAAACACATCCGGATAATCTATAAAACAAAGATACACCTGTAAATTAGACCATACAGGTACAAACTCACTCGACGTATTTGACTGAATTCAACTGACCACATCGCGTCTTTTTACTCTGTAAACATGACAGAAGTGTTTACTGTTCATACTACATAGCATAATATTGTTTTGTTTATCTTTTACACACTGGTGTTTTGTTTAATACATATCTTTATGCATTTTGCAATCTGTATTTTGTTGTAACAAACTGTGAATTTAGTTGTACTAAGCTTAATAATAGAACAATTGGATTAACCAATACAATATAATGTTGTAAATTAATTTTAAAAAAACTTACTCACGTGGAATTTACAAGCTACCCAGGAGATAAAATTACATTATTTTCATCTTTCCCAGCTGTAACATTAAAGTGATGAACACAGTAATGCATCAATAAAGACTATACTATGTATTGTTCTGCACAATGAGCTTTCTTGTGTATATGTTGATGCTAATACTCTAGTATTTTTACTTCATGTTTAAAGTACAAGATCTGAATGCTGTTAGCTTTGGTTAGCATTAGCATTTTAAGCAGTCAGAAGGTGACAAAATCACCTAAAGCTAAACAAACTAATATTGTTTGTAAAATTCAGACACAACTTAACTGTAAAAACTACATGTAGGGTGCGCGAAACTGCTTTTTAGCCTAAGCTAAGCTAGCAAGCTACTGGCTAGCTTATTATTATTGAATGGGAAAATTATTTGAAAAAGGAATTAAAGATTTAAATACATAAAAAAGATTGGATGTTTATAAAATATTTTTCAAGATTTAAATGAGTGTACATAAATGTGGGTGTTTATTTAAAAGATGTAAATATTAAAATGTTTTTTGACATACATTGTGTTAAGATGTGGATGTTTATTTAAAACATTCAAAGATTTAAATGAGTTTTTACATAAATTGTGTTAAAATGTGGATGTTTATTTGTTTATTCAAATGCAACATCCTCATTTTGCCTGTGGGCTCCATGGAGAAGCTGGATAACAGAAGCAGCATTGATCCGGTTCTCGCTCCCCATCAGCGGGGGATCCTGGTCCTCGCTGGCCGGCAGGAGGCTGCCAGAGGACGGATGCGCAGCCAGAACACGCGTCATCTCGGTCTGGAGCGTGTTTATCAACATCAACCACATTTTTAAGCCGATCAGCTGCGTGCAGAGCACCGTGTGCTCGTGCATCCAAATGACGGATGAGTCAATAAATAAAGATGGAAAACGACTTGTTGTGGGCTGATTGTAATTGTGCATCAGAGAGGAAGCCTTTTGGGATCTAATGTGGTTGTTAAATTCTGCCTGTTCTTGATTTGATCACTGCATTAAAACATGGGACACACACTAGTATTTAATAGATGAGAATAATGATTAAACAAGTAGCCTCAGCATATCAGGAGATAATAATGGTTTAAAGCACTCACCTCAAGGCACGGCCGCAGGTCGGCGGACACGCATGACGTGAGAGCGGTGATGATGAGCGCCAGGCAGCGGGGGGACCGGGAGGCCCACGCCGGATCCCGCATCCTCAGCTCGGATCACAAACAGCCGGTTGTCCGCTGACTGGAGCCAGAAACATGGACCAGGCCGCGCGGAGAGCGGGTGTGTGTCGGCGTCATTGATGCGCTTCTCTCGCGCACCCTTCACCACCCACAACACCATCAAGACAGACAGCGTGAGAAGCGAAATAAAAGCACTTCCGGGATTGACTTTCAAACTAAAACATCTGTGTTCGTGATCCTCAGAATAAAGAGTGAGAATAAAGATTTGAAAAACGAAAATATGTGGTGCAGTATAGGCTGATGTAGTATACTCTTGTTATAATTCTGATTACCTATATTTATAATTTATGGTGTTTTTTTATCTGCATGACTTAATTATTTATTCTGCCGCATTTTGCAATTTTTAGCCTAATCATTGTTTAAGGAAGATGCTATACGTATCTGTGTAAACCGTGTATACTGATAATTTATGATCCAGATATAATTGTTCTCTGTTGATCAGTAAGCTACTATTAAACTTGTATTTTTGTCAAACAATTAAACATGTGTTGATCCAGGTTTTACAAAGTTTTTAACATCTGTTCAGATACATTTTAATCGTTATTTGTTCATTTAATTTGTAAGAGATCGTCTACAGCATTACACATTAACGTTACTATTTGATGTATTGTTCTAAAATCATCTTAAATATGCATCAGCGTCTGCGGCATCTGCACACAATTTCACCACATATGTTATAAAGTTTTATAGTATTTCTACACAGAAACTGCATTTTAAGATCCTGAAATTATTAAAGCTGAAGAAACTATATGCTGTTATTCATAAAAGTGAGTTCACAGCTCCTTTAAGTTTCTTTACAGATGTAAATCATTAACACAAGTGACGCTTCGAGTATCTTAGAGCATCCTTTTATGTAAATATCAAGCTGTACGCCTTTATTTTGAAGGCTCCACCATCTGTCTCAGCCGGGTGAATTATTGGTCTCTTCACTTCTCTCTCAGATAAACCCTCAGACAGTGACGCCAGAATGTGACAAGGCACGTTATCTTGATTGACAGCTGGAAGTAGACAATGTCCCTGCTGACAAATCAGTAGACTGCGAGCTGGAGGTCAACACTAAAATAGTGCAAAACAATGCAGTTCATGATGATGCATCACAATGAGTATGAATCCACTTTCAAGTGTATGTCGTTCTGGTAAAAGCAATACATTCTCATAGAAAGCCTGTGAGAATTAAATTAATCGAACAGTTGGAGATTTAAAAAAAATATTTTATCTTCATTTAATCATTACATTTTTTAAAATAAAATATTTACAAGAGGCACGTTTTTGTGCCATGTCAGTAAACTCGGGACATTGGTTCTCCAACTGAACGTTTTATAGCATTGTGTCTAACGACGTTGTCTCATCATGTGGCGCTATTGCGTCCATCCACCAGCAGGTGGCGGCAGCACACAAGCAGTGCTACAAAAAATATCCCCACGAAGAAGAATAAAACCCGGAAATGACGTTCTGGTGAAGCGCAGAATCAAAACAGTTGAAATTTGACAGCTTAACACTGCCCCGCAAAAGTCTTATAACATGGGAAATGTGACTGTCAGCGTCCGAAATAAACTACCGTGTTTAACTAACGGCTAACGGATAACGGCAGTTGCTTCATGGCGGTCTACGGGCTCAACATGACCATATATAGACCGGCCACGGGGCTCCCTCGCCGGTGAAATGTAAACAAGTGTCTCGCGGAGGAGGCTGGAAAAAAAGGGGGGCAAGCAAAAACAAAAGCTTGGAAGATAAGGTAAAACAACAACAACAATAAACAAAACACGCTCTCTTCGCCATGTCATCTGAGCAGATTATTGCCATCGTCATGGATGACAAGATCTACGAGGTGAATAAAAAGAAGCTAATAGAGAAGAGCGACTACTTCCGCGCTCTGTACAGCTCCGGGATGAGGGAGTCCACGGAGGACTCGGTGCAGCTGCAGGGGCTCAGTGTGCCCGGTCTGGAGCTGGTCCTGGAGTTCATCAACACCTCCAAGGTCCAGGTGGTCAACGAGACCCTGGAGGACCTGATTGAGACCGCCTCCTTCCTCCAGGTCACCTCCATCCTCAAGCTCCTCACCTCGGAGATCCGCCTGGACAACTGCGTGGAGCTGTTCAGCCTCTCGGAAGTCTACGGGACTCATGACCTGCGCCACGCGTGCCTCAAATACATGAGCTGCTACTATCATCCCATGCTGCGGCGGCCAGAGTTCAGCAGCCTCCCCTCTGCGGTCCGAGAGCAAGTGAGGGAGATGCGCATGAAAGGCACCGCCACCTTGGTGGCCATCGGAGACTTCACCTGCCTCTCCCTGGACATGCCCGATCAGGATGAACCCTGGTCCATGCTGAGGTACGGGGAGGTGGAGCAGCGCTGGAGACCTCTGGCAAACAACCTGCCTCCAGACATGATCAACGTCAGAGGATACGGCTCAGCTGTCCTCGACAACTACCTGTTCATAGTGGGCGGCTACAGGGTGACCAGCCAGGAGATCTCTGCTGTGCACTGCTACAACCCCTGCAGGAACGAGTGGAACCAGGTGGCTCCACTCAACCAGAAGAGGTATAACATTTCCTTTGAGTTCAAACATCAGCAACCTGCTGTCGCGTTTCCCTGACTGCATCCTCTCCTCCAGGTCCAACTTCAAGCTGCTGGCTGTGCAGGGCAAGATGTACGCCGTCGGAGGCCAGAGTCTGGGCACGGTGGAGTGTTACAGCCCAGAGCAGGACTGGTGGACCTGTGTGTCCTCCATGCCCGACCCGCTGGCCGAGTTCTCTGCCTGCGAATGCCGAGGGATGATCTACGTCATGGGAGGATACACTGCAAGAGGTGAGCTCATATCAGTAGAGAGGGACACTAACACATACATTTACAAACTGTGGCACATTAAAAAACCATCAGAATCGTTTATTGCAGAGTACGTTGCACATACGAGGAAGACATATTGTAAACAAACACACATTTGTACATTTGGAGATGTAAGAGTCAGAGTCAGTGGGGGGTCCCTGGGCTTTGTGGATGAAACCGGCTGCAGGTCTCGGTCCCGTTGGACAGCATCCTCCCTGCTGTGTATTATTTTTATGACAATGGCGGGTGAGATCAAGATGTTGCAGAAGCTTGTGCAAGACATACTTGGCACACTTGGTTTCGTATTCTTCTTCTGATTGAACAACTTATTGGTGGTGCTTGTTGCGCTCTGCATGTCTTCTGAAACAAGTTTGACATCTTTGCGTTTTCAAATGTTTATCTGTGTTGCCGTCTGACAGACAGGAACACGAGCGTCCTCCGCTACTGCCCCGCCTCCGACAGCTGGGCGGTGTTCCGCAGCTGCTCGGCGCACATCCGCAAGCAGCAGATGCTCTCCGTGGAGGACACCATCTACCTGGTGGGCGGCTACACCCACGAGCTGCAGTTCGGCCAGCGGCGCCCCAGCCAGACGGAGGACGTGCTGACGGTGCAGTCCTACAACGTCTCCACAGGCGAGTGGGTCCAGCTGAAGGAGAACACGTCCAAGTCGGGCCTAAACCTGACGTGCACGCTGCACAATGACGGCGTGTACATCATGAGCCGCGACGTGAGCCTGCCCACCAGCCTGGAGCACCGCGTCTTCCTCAAGTACAACATCTTCTCCGACGCCTGGGAGGCCTTCCGGCGCTTCCCGGCTCTGGGTCAGAACATGCTGCTCTGTTCGCTTTACCTCCCCAGCGTGCTGTGATCCAGAGAGCTCATGGGAAAAGACTCAAAGCTGGTGGAGCCCATGCCGCGCCGCACCGCCGCGCGCGCGTGTGTGTGTGTGGCTCGCTTGTTCTCGCACACAATGGGCCTCTATGGCGTTAGTGGGAACAGTGTGCGGGTTGCCAGGTGGAACGCCCTGTGACCTTTGTGCCTCGACAACAAAATAAATAGAAAGACGCACTACATTGTACATACTGCTGTGGATGCAAATACAAAAAAGCTACAATGACAAGTATGAAAAGTGATGAAGCGCCATAACAACCAGCCCCAGTTTGTGCCTCTCGCGTAATAACGTTAAAGTCACAGTGGAAATAATTTAACCATCTGATTCAGATTATGTCTGCTGCACAAAATATATATTTTATTTTACATATATATATATATATATATATATATATATATATATATATATATATATATATATATATATATATATATATATATATATATATATTTTCCAAAGCCCAGTCACCTGACGGGTAGCAAGTATTATTTAATTGTGTAGCAGACGATTATTTTCTTATCCAGATGGGTGTTGTTTTAAGATTCTGGAACAATCTGTTATTTAACAAACCTGGGATTATTTACATGCCGGGTGGTTAGGCTAATGCTATGCTAACACATAAACCAACCCGGGGGGCTACGCAACCGCATGCTTTTAGATCTACGGGTCACATTATTCCCAATGTTTACGGCATTGGCGTGAACCCGTTTATCCAAAACTCACTACCAACCTTAAAATATCTCGGAAGCGAAACACACATTTCCTGTTTTTATGAACTGAACATAGATAATCATAAGAAATGGCTTTGGTTTTACACTGTCAGTGTTCTGCTACGAGAGATTCCTGGAGAGTTGTGGTGATGAGGAGTGTGAGAGGGAGCTTAACCTGGTGTGTGTGTGTGTGTGTGTGTGTGTGTGTGTGTGTGTGTGTGTGTGTGTGTGTGTGTGTGTGTGTGTGTGTGTGTGTGTGTGTGTGTGTGTGTGTGTGTGTGTGTGTGTGTGTGTGTGTGTGTGTGTGTGTGTGTGTGTGTGTACTTTGCACAGTCTTATTTTTCCAGAGATACACGAACCTAAAGCTTAAAGCGCAATTCCATGAAATGATCGATGTGCCTTCTGCGACCTCAGTTAACGGAACGTGATACAAAAAAACAAAACAAAAAAAGCACAAAATGCAAGATTTTGTTACATTGCCAGCAACTGACCAAAACGGCTGTGTTTTGATTCATATTTATTTTCTCTGCTAAAGCAGATTTGTTTTGTTTTAACGAAGATACACTTCAGTTCCTTGTGTAAGGAACTGAAGCCTCGAAGGTAAACTTATTTCAGGTTCTCTCTGCATCACTTATTTGTTTGACAGTTTGGGAGTTAAGACCATGATAATAAAGACGATGTTCAGGGGTCTGTTTTGCTATTTGATCTGTTCATAAAGCACAATTTCTGCAATTTCATACATAACAGGAACCCACACAGGGAACAGTCTGATCATAACAACATCTGTCGTGTGACATCTTCAGGTATCGAGAGCAAAGACAACATGTCTGCGTGAACAGACCTCACAAAGTATCACAAGAGAGTGCTTAAGCCTGTAAAATTATGACATTTAATGATGATGAACGGCATGATTTTTACAATTGCTTTCATTATTATCTAAAACAAGAAAAAGTCCAGAAATGGCACAAAATGATGACTTTTTAAGACTGTATGTTTTGTCTCAACCCAAATATTTTACAATTTACAGTCATTTAAAACAGGAACACTCAAACATGACGGAATATATTTCTATATGTTAGCACCAGAACTCTTGATACCAACATCAAGTGGATCTTTAAATATTTATATTTTAAAACTAAAACTAAAAACTCATTCAGTCTGGCTTTTATGTAGTGTTTTATTTATTTATTTTGTGTTATTAAGTCTGATTGTATAGTGTTTTACGTGTTTTTATGCAATGGTTTTTAGTATTTATATATATTTTATTTATTATTATATTTTGCTCTAATCTTTAAAAAAAAAAAAATCAAGGGCGACCAGCAGGTGGCAGCACATGCTTTCTAAACAATAAATATCTCAGCAGGTTCACAGTATCTTCTGCTTCACCTTCACAAGGACTGTCTCCTTCAAATAAATAGCATATATTAAAAAACAATGTCTTTCATTTTATGTATTTCATGTATTTCCTCAAAGAATTCGCTCCTAAAACACAAAGAAAAACATGAAAATGTATAAAGTTTTTGCTCTCACAGGAAAAACCCCTCCTTACCTGCAGGCTGAATCATCTGCGTTTTAAAATATGTGTCATCGTCTAGAGGTCGCCAACGCAGATGGATTTGATATTTATAGCCGTCGTTGGCGTGGATGGCTGAAATTGGGTTTCTCTAATTCCCGCTGTGGAGGCAGAGTGGAGATCAATTGTTGCCATCAGTGATTGTGATTGATCCTCTGAGCGGGGTCAGAGCACATGGATGTCTCTCCCACACCTCCGCCGGGATGCTGCGAGCCGTGTCGGGCTTTAAAAACAAGATAAAGAGGGACACAGTGTCACTTTATGGGACTCAAAGATGCAGAGAACCTGCTTGTAGCTGCATATAGATGACAGAATATTTGTGTTTCATGCAGCGCATGCAGTGCTTTTCATCACCGTTTCCTCTGCTGAGAGCCAAGTGAGAAAATGTGGAGGTGAGCATGCGTCTGTCGAGTGTGTGACGGAAAGAGGAGGGCTCAGAGGAAGGGGAGAGAGAGAGAGAGAGAGAGAAAGAGAGAGAGGGAGGGAGAGAGAGAGAGAATACACTCCAGAAAGCAGAGATGTGAGTGTGTCAGAGCCAGAGAGAGAGAGAGGGATCCAAGGACAGACGGCACTGAGGGGAAGAGACATCCTACACCACACATCTCTGTAACAGACAAGACAGATCTTGACATTGGGAGGAAGACGCATGTCTCCATCAGAGGAGCGCTCAGGACAGGATAGCTCCCAAAGCTGCTGAGACAAACACATGCCAAGGACTGCACAGAGAGAGAGAGAGAGGGAGGGAGAGCGAGAGGACATTTCAGTGAGGACAAAACAGGGTGGAAGAGGCACCAACTGCAGGTTTATTTCTGTGGCTTAAGAAGAGCAGCTTAAAAAACAAACAAAAAAAGCTGTCTGGAGAAAGAAGAGGGGGGTTTCTCATCCACTCTGTCTCTCGCCGTCTTGCTGCAGAGAGCTCCCACTCCTGTCTCCAATAGCCACCGAGGAAGAGACCAGAGGAGCTTTCACGGCGCCCGAGACCATGAGCGAGGCGAAGAAGGGCGAGCTCGCCATCCGGGATAAAGCCATCCTGCACCAGCAGAGGCGTCTGAAGCAGGCCACCCAGTTCTCACACAAGGACTCGGCTGACCTCCTGCCCCTGGACGGGCTCAAGAGACTCGGCACGTCCAAGGACTTGGTGAGTGGACTTTGAGAGACTCTAAAGCGGCGCTCGAGGGCGATCGGGGTCGTGATTGATGTGGTTGGGAGAGCTTGAGCCAGGTGCCGAGAGCGGGAGTGGAAGCAGGTAGACGGGAAAAAATGGAAAGGTGTCCACAGACGTGATTGATTGTGAAAGAATACCTCGCTGATTGCGCTCAATCCACAATGTGTGAATCACGATAGAAAGGGTCCACTTCCACTTCATCATGTGGAGGGTCCCAATTAGAGAGGACGAGGAGAGCGAGTCCACGTTGCGGCTACGTTTCCCGCCCTTACCGACCACGTGCAGCCTCGTGTCCATGGATCACGCTCGGACGAACGGTTCCGTCTCAAGCTAAGATACGTCTTATAGACGTGAATATTTTAAAGGTTACATTGTATTTTGCATTATTTAGCACCTTATGTAGTCTAGAAAAGGGTCGACGTGGTCATGTGATTGTAAATCTACAGGAACTGTTGCACAAACTAGTTGACGCTGATGCAAAGCCATGGATACAAAATGTGTTTCAAGCGTTGTTTCTTCCTCGGTAAGACCTACATCGCCCACAATGCAACTGCGCTGCCAACAGCTCAGTCGGTCAGGCGTGTTATGCTAGTAGCGGCTAATGTAGCCCGGACGAGGAGCAAGCTACGGAGGTCCAAGATCACTTCTTTCAAACTCCACACCAACAGATTCATTACTTCTTTTAAAACGTTTTTAAACTTGTAGTGCTCGAACCAAACCAACGCTGCCTCAAGTGACATCATTTGAGGTTTTTCATCGGTGGGGGAGAATCTGCTTAATTAATGGATTAATCATTTAGTCTAATACATGTCAGGATAATGTCAATGCCAGAGTCCGAGGTGACCAACAGCTAGTATGAAAAAAAATGCTTTAAAAAAACGGAACAGCTTTTTTAAATCATATTTTGCAAATCTTTGATTGATTAATCGACCAACGGTTTTAGCTCTAGAGGAGACGGCCTCTGTTTGACTCGTGAAACTCGAGTATGAGCACCAATACGCTCCTTCATCTCCTGCATTAACTCGCAGACCCGATAAGGAAGTCGAAAGGTTCATGAAAGATTCAGAGTCTTGCACTTTGACAAGAGGAAGGAAGCGTGAAGTCAAACAGCAACAGAGCTCTGAGCTCAAACAGAGAGAAGTCATCACACATTCAGGAACACACACACACATTTTTGACATATAAGGATGAAAGACATCTCCAACCTCTTCCCTTCCTCTTCCTCCAGAAGCCTCATAAACCGAAGCCAGTGTAAACTCAGGAGGAAACTCCCCGTAATAATCTGAGCAATTTATTACTCCTGCTCTCCTGTGACACAGTTCTGGTTTTCATGGCGGCGTTCCAGAAACCCCAGAGCGCTCCAAGAACCTCCACGCCGTCACTCTGGCACCGCTAAGCGGCACCGGCAGTGCTGGGTGAATATCACATGCATGCATGTCTGCCAGGTTTTAATACCAACATTTGCTGCTAGAAAAAAATATCCTACCCTCCTCCTCTTCCTCTTCCTCCTCCTCCTCTTCTTCTCCCGCTGAGTCACATCTTTTTGTGACTGACAAGTGTGCCGATAACAAGTCGACGGTATTTAAGGTATAATTATTTCTCGGTTTCAGTCATGTTGTTGGCTGTAATATCTCTACTTTTAGACGGATCGTCATGAAAATTGGCGCACATGTTCATGGTCCCCAGAGGATTAATCTAAAGCTGCTTTCCCACTCGCGTCTGGCTTATGCCTTTATTAGGAAATGTTACAATCAGCATTTATTCCCAGGACAAATGGCCTCCGTAATCGGCATTGATGGACACATGACCACCTGGTGGTAATCTCCGCCCCCTTTTCTGGTGCGATGCCACGGAGGCCGTCAGGAGAAGTGAATGTATAATAAATAGAAAGAGGCATTTGTTACTACTTTGGGCCTGACATTTGTGGGTTTCGAGTGGAATATCTCAACAAATATTATGGATTGTCATCCGATTAGATTCAGACATTCATGTAGATTCATTTGAATAGCTTTGGTGGATCCCTTCATTTGTCATGTGGCACCACCGTCAGGTCAACATTTTCATTTGTCCAATACTTTGACGCCATCTTGGATTTTGAGGTCTGGGTTCGGTGGTTGTTTTTCGAAAGACTTTCCGAGTTCAGGTCGAAAGGTTCCCGTCTTCCAAGTTCACGTGGATGCAGAAATGATCCACGAAAACGAGAAGTTTGAAGGCGTCGTCTTGATTTGTGCTAACGTTAGTTTGCTAACATGCTAAATGCCAGACTCGTAGGGGTTTGGCAACCCGAAAATACATTATTATTATTCATTCTTCACACAAGATAAGGTTTGGGAACCTTTCCTTGCCTCTGTTTGTAAGACAATCAATCAATTTGAAGACATCGCGATGGGCTTCGGGACTATTTTTGACAGACAAATCAAGAGATTGTTTGATTAAGAGAACAACAGAATAGTTGCAGCTTTATCTACACTGCTTCCATTAAGCGCACACAAAAGATGTCACAAAAGTTTAAATGTTTTGGGACTTCGGCGGCTCTTTATTAAACCAAAACTCCGCGTGTAAACACTATTAAAGATTCAAATGAAAAAAAGATAATCCAAGTCACGATAATAGTCCCTGAAACTCTTTTTGATTCATGCCGCGTGAGGTTGAACTCGTCTCTCTCGTGACTCAAGCTGCAGGCCCGGAGCGCTCTCCTATCCTGATACCAATTATCTCCTCTCGGATAGTTATCTGAAACACAATTTCTGGAGCAGATGTGGCCGACGGGGGAGAACCGCATGGCGCGCATGTCGTCTGTAACGAGAGATTTTCCACGTGTCGGGGCGCAGTCCTCCTGTATCTCTTCTCTGCAGCCGCCGCCGCCGTCTTTCAGGCGCTGAATGGACACTAAACGTGACGAAAGCGCGATGCGTTTGAGGCGGCAGAACCCTCGCGGGTCCAGAGATGAGATCATCGGGCGCGATAACGCGGATTCGCTTGTTTGTCTGCAGGTCGTTTGACTGCATTTCCATTTTCCCTGTTGGATTATAGATTTTTATTTATTTAATTACTGCTGAAGAACGAATGTTTTCCTTCCGGCTCGTTGCCTCCTTACACCAAAAAGGTCACGTCTTGAATGTGAAACGCTGACAATAACAATAAACCATCGTTTAAAAAAAAGATATGATTCATTACTGGAAGCTTGGTGTTTCAATCAGGATGAAGAAATCGGAGGAGTCGCCCCCTAGTGGCCATTAGAAAGAATGCAGGTTCTGTACTGTACATTTGCTTCACTTTTCAGTTCCCGAAAAAGAGGTTGTCGCCTGGATTTGGCAGAATGGAGTTATTTCGTGAATGCAGACTTAATATTTTAACTCCATGAATGATTACCTCCATAAATAATTCAACTTAAGATGCATATAATCATTTTTATGATCCATTTTTCAAGCGAAACTGCCAAACATTGACTGGTTTAAGCTTCTCAAATGTGAGATTTCTTTTCTCTGATTTCAAATTGAATAACTTTGTGATTTTAGACATTCAGCCGTCGAAATAAGCAATTTGAAAATGTCTTTCTAAATAGGGACGATGACCAAATAGCTAAGCTAAGCTACCTATCTCGTCCAGTTTCATACTTAAAGACACAACGAGTGGCATCAATCTAATCATCTAACAATTTGCGAGAAAGCAAAAACAAGCCTGTTTCCCAAAAAACATCGAACTATTTTCTTAAAACATAACCGAATGGCTGCTACAGAATAAGTAAAGATGGCGGACGCTCTTCGGTCTCCATGTCACACACAAACCCTTGTGGCTGTGACCTCGTCTTGCCTCCTCCTTAATTTCTCCTCGCTGGCCTGTCCGGTGTGTAATCCAGCAGCAGAGCCCCGTTACGTAAGAGTGAATTTGTTTTTGCTGCTCTTTTAGCCCGAGGTCCTCTTCCTCTCAGCAGCATCATCCTCACTCCGGCCATGTTGCGCTGCACAGTTAAGTGGAGCAGTGAGCATGAAAAGGGCAGAAAATCCAGCGCTCTAACGCAGAGCGATGGAGGGGAAGGAGAGAGAGACGGATGGAGACGAGGTCATGGAGGATGCACGGGTTTACTGGGGAGGATTTACGTAACGCCATGCAGGGCTTTGAGCAGATACGTGGGTGTGAGATGTAGGAACTGCAGAGAAGGAGAGTGTAGCTGCGCGTGTTTGGGTTATTGGGTTGGAAACATCAGGGCCCGGTTACAATAACACCTGAGCTCAGCATGAACAGAGTTGTTGCGCAACCACCGTGTAATCTCACGGTGTACACGCTCAGAATGAGGAAGATGAATGTGAAAGAGGAAAGATGACTCTCAAAAATGACCCCAATCGGATGTCTTTCATGTCTGTGTTGCAGCTTCCAACATTAAAAAAAAATATTATGTCTAATTGAACACAAAACACAGAGCCAGGCTAGCAGTTTCCCTCTGTTTCCAGTCTTTATGCTAAGCTAAGCTAACCCGCGGCTGGTCACAGTAGTCTGCAAGAAACTAAGTAAACGTATTTCACAAAAAGACTATTCCTTCATGCAATGAAATATCAGCTAATGTGTAAACTGCACTGTCGTCAACGTACATGTTTTTAAAATTGTAAAAAAAATCATAAAGACATGTTTGTTGCCGGAAGCGTCAACAAACATGGTGTCCACCTCGTGTTGCTCTACGTGCTGCAAACGGAGAAGAAAGCCTCTTTCAGTTGTCCGTTTGCTCATGCGGCTCTCTTACAGACGAGTGAGTCTGAAACCTGTGTGTGTGTGTGTGTGTGTGTGTGTGTGTGTGTGTGTGTGTGTGTGAGTGAGTGAAGGCCTGCCTAATCGACAGCTTGCAGTCTCAAGGTGCTTTCTGAGGATGATCAAAAGCTACAGAACTGGGCTCACAGGAGGAACTGAGCTATTTAAGAGCATTAAATACAACTTAAGTCATGATTTACTAAACATTCTGTCCAAAAAAAACATTTCCTAAATATAGATAAACCGCCGTGAGGAGGCGTTGTACTATCTCCTGTCCTCAGAAAGAGTCCTGACTTCACACGAGCAGACGGCGAACACCAGGTTCATATTTTCATAAAGATTCACTCGACAAACTCGGTTGTTTATTTGTCCCCCAGAAGGCAAAGTGGGCGCTTCAAAGAAGAGCAAACACGACGATGTCACTCAGTGTGATCGCCGGGCTCTGGGGGAGGTGGAGGGTTCGGTTCTTCCTGTCCCCTCCAAAACAAACAGCGTTGAAGCCGGGGGTTCGGGGTGTATTATTAGCTCGGGGGAACCATTAGGTGGGCTGGAGAGAGAGAGAGAGAGAGAGAGAGAGAGAGAGAGAGAGAGAGAGAGAGAGAGAGAGAGAGAGAGAGAGAGAGAGAGAGCGAGAGAGAGAGAGAGAGAGAGAGAGAGGGGTGGGGGGGAGGTGGAGGTTAGTGTGAACCCGTCGCTCTCCGTGGCATCTGGAGCTGTGGATGGGTGGCAACGCTTCCTCAGCTGCTCCCTCGGAGGGGAGGAAGCAGAGGGAGGCTAAAAATACACGAGAAAAAACAAAAACGACAAACAGGAGAGGAGACTCTGAGACAGAGAGAACGAAGAAGAGGAGGAGGAAGAGGAGGAGGTGTTTTTGTTCATTTTTTGGTTGTGAAAAATGACACCTCGGCCACAAAAGTAGCTTAAAATGTAATATTGGTGTTTTTAATTCATATGTATGAAAGGGAAAGTTCAAAATTAATACCTGAAACCGAAAAAAAATCATAATTTACATTGAGAAAATAAAACGTCACATTCGGAAGCGTGATAAATGACTAAAATAATATTTATTTTACCAAAAATTGTTGTTTCTGTTGATCGACTAATCGATTAACAGCTTTAAGTCCAAGTCATCGGGATGATTTATGAAGTTATTGTTAAAAATAATCAACATTTTGTTAAATCAAGACCTTAAAGAAACAAAAACATTTTGCTTTCTTTTCTAAATTAGTTTAGGATTTCTTTCTTCTTAAGACAGAGCCCGTCTTTGTGCTAAGCTAACGAGCTTCAACCTCACAGCTTTAATTAGCATATTAGCGTGGTATCGATCTCCTCATCTGACTCTCACGGTTTGCGTTAAATCAATAACGTTTATCGACACAATGCAACAAAGTAACTGCAGTAAAGAAACAGCTGACTTTGTCTTCGTAGCGTTTCACGCTGGAGACGAACAACGGCCTCCTGAGTGACAGTCCTGTGTTTGTTTGATGCTTTGATGAAAGAGCAACCAGTGGATCAACTCATGAAGGAAGATAAACACATCAGACTACACGTATGGGACCAAAAGCTAATTGAAGAATCGCAGCGCTAATTGGTGACCGCGTCTGTTTTATTACATTGATTAATTACTTTTTAATAAAATAATTCATTCATTCATGATATAGTGAAGAGACTGAACGCAAAAGTAGGAACGCAACAGAGGAGCACGGAGAGAGAGAGAGAGAGAGAGAGAGAGAGAGAGAGAGAGAGAGAGAGAGAGAGAGAGAGAGAGAGAGAGAGAGATCAGGAGGAAGTGGAGAGGCGGCAGATGTGGAGCTGCTGGAGGCGCCCGGACGGTGCAACAGGAAGTCAGCCGGGGGGGGGGGGGGGGGGGGGGGGGGGAGAGAGAGAGAGAGAGAGAGAGAGCTGCCTGTTGCAGTCAGATAATTAGTCCACAATATGAAGCCTCTAATCTGACTCGCAGAGGGATAAATACAGAGAAGAAGAGACAGAGAAGAGGAGGAGGAGGAGGAGGAGAGGATGCTGGGTCTTGAGGACTGGTTTGGACTGGTTATCATGGTCGGGGGTCACCGCAGGACGCACATGAGCAACATCAGCAACAGACCACGAATGAATAGACACAAAGGAACACCGTGTCCGTCAGAAAAACCTGCTCAATATATCAAAAAGCAGACAAAGTCCAAGTGCCGTGAGGAGAAACATCTCTATGATTTACCGCTGAACCGTCACAGACACATTCGCTGAACGTCGCCTGCTCGCAGAATCGATGTTTCTCTGGCGCTGCAGACTCCAGAGCAGTCTGAAGCAACAAAGACCAGACGCCGACCGCTGAAATGAAATCACATTGTGTCGGTTCTGTCAATCAGATTCGATCTTCGCTTCCACGAAGTCCTAATGAGAGCTCGGAGGAGGAAGACTCGGCCTCTCCTCCTTCGTCTCCAGGCCGTGACATCGTTCCTCCTCCTCCTCTTCCTCCTCCCTCGCCTGTTGAACAGAAACTCTGCCGTGCCTTAATAATAATCAATCCTCATGAATATATACAGACTCACCCACTGAAAGACGCACGCAACCCTGGATTTGACATTATTCCCCCTTTAATTCATGTTTTTCCAATTGGCCCGAGAGGATAATGAGTGTTATTCCTGTAAATAAATGTGTGATTTATCCAGTGAGTGCAGGTGGAAACGAGGTCAACTGGTTAACACACGGAGAGGAAGAGGCCGACAATAAAACACACAACAACACAAATCAACTCAAAAGAGGAGCTGCTGATTGAATTTGATTAGTTCAGGTGTCAAGGAGCTCAATGTGAAGAGGAGATTACTTTATTTAAATTGTTTTTATGTTACGCTCGCGGTTTGAGTTGTTTTTATGAATGAATGAGATCAGTGGAAGGAAATAGTGATTTTCAATAATTGTAATGGGAATTATAAGGAGAGGATAAAAGAGGAGATGAGGAGAAAGAAGAATAGAAATGGAAGAGAAGTAATAAGAGGAAGAAAAGAAAGTTATGAAAAGGTGATGAAAGGAAAATAGAAGACGACCAGAGGAGAGGAATTAGAAAGGGAAGGAAAAGAAGTAAGAAAGGAAGGAAAGAAATCAGGATGGAAAGAGAAGAGGAGAGATGGAAAGAGGAGAGATGTAGAGAGGAAAGGAGAGATGTATAAAGGAAAGAAGAGATGTAGAGAGGAAAGGAGAGATGGAAAGAGGAGAGGTGAAGAGAGGATCATCACTTCCTGTTGAGGAGCTGGACCACAGCTGGAGCTCGAAGGGGAACGAATGGACGAAAGAGACACGATGTGATCACTGAGTTGTTCTCCAGCTTTCACAGGAAGAGAGAGAGAGAGAGAGAGAGAGAGAGAGATTGTATGTGATCACTTCTCAATGACCTGGCAGACGGTCAGAAATGACTTCTCCTTGATCTGTCGAGGTGTTGCATTGAAGCTGCTCCACCTCGGAGGCGTCAGCGTGAGGAGACACCATCACGGTGTCGAGGCCTCTTGGGACTCGATGCTTTCTCTCATTTATTGTTCCATATTTCTCCTCGCTGCGCGCCGCTCAGCAACCCATGAAATCGTCCTTCATTTAAATTCAAGTCAGGAATACTTGAACGGCAGAATCGAGCTTTGCCAAGTGCAGAAAACATTAAATAATGACCAGTACTGTGAGACTCTTTTCCATCATTCTTGCGTCTACACAACCGCTCATCAAAACAACGGCATCGACGGCGCTTTCTCCAACTGGAACATTGTGAAGTGAACCAATGTGTGAGCGCACAGCGGCCGCCAGACCTGTTGATTGTGTTTGGAAAGAGGTGGAGGGAGGTGGAGGGAGGTGGAGGCCACTCAAAGCTGCTCGACAGCAGAGGGGAGGCAGATGGGAACGTCCGTTTTGTCAACCGAGACACTTAAAAGGACGACTTTATGGCTCCACAGATGCCGGTGTTGGCTGGTGAGGCGGTTATTCAGCCTGTTGTCGGCCCGTTTCCATGAAATCTGACTTTCAAAATGTCTTAAATTAAACTTAAACTCACAATGCTGCAAAACCTGTGGAAATAAAAACATGCATCAAGAAATGAGCATTCAGGACACAATACCAAATAAATACAATTTCAATGCATAAGGAAAATACAATAGTGTGGAATAGTAGAGAGTGTGCGTTAGCAAACAACATGGCCGCCAGGCGGAACGCCGTGCTAGCTTCCTTTAATGTCAGCTGACACTGATGACCTGAAAGCTGTCGCTGGAATTGGCTTTCATGACATGATTATGTGACCTCAGGTAGTTTGAAAGGCAATTTATTTCCCCTCCCACTGAAAGTGAGCAATTCACATCTCAGTGTGTAATTTCGTGAGGAGGAGGAGGAAGAGGAGGAAGAGAAATGCCACAGACGATGCTACGCTAGCTTAAACAGCAGCACTTAAAACCACCTGAGCGTCCACATGTTAAAGTGGTCTCTTGTTACGGTGCGATGGCTCTTGTGAATCATCTAAAATGACAGACGACAGCTTTACATAAACCGACAGCTTTACACTCACTTCACAGCAAACAAAGATGGCGGACGCTCTCGTATCGGGAAGAATCACAACGTTGCAGCCTGTGATCTAAAGTGTGACCAATGTTTGTGTGTGTGTGTGGATTTACTATGAATGTCAGTGCTTAAATTAATATACTATATAAATCAGCAATCTGCTTATTCATCCATTTAAAAAGCTACAAATCATTTGTAATCCAATGTGTTAGTAAGATTTGATGCACACAGATGCTCTCTTTTCCAGTTTTATCATCGTTTATGGAGTGACAATTTTGAAAGTAAACTTTGTGCAGCCTTGTGTTACAGCTTTGCAATTAAACCACAACACACATTGTTCCTCCTCACAAAGCGGCTGCAGAGGAGGAACCGGCCCCATTTCATCCGACACCTTAATTACTGACCTCATGAAGTGTAGCTGCATTTCTTAGAAACTGACAATGCTGAGAAATAAGTGGGAAGGTACTCAGTTAAACAGAAATCTTCTGGTAATTAATGTTAGCAGTACTCCACCTTTAGTGTCCTATGCTCTACTAATAGTGTGTAACAGTCTGTATTATTGATTAATCTGTTGATTATTGTTGATTTTCTGGTTTTTACTTTGGTCTATGACAAAACTATCCATCCCCGGTCCTCTGAAACCAAATTGACGTCTTTAAATGTACCCAAAGATATTCAATTTACAGCAACTTAATGGTCTAGAAATGCAGCAAATCTCACGTTTGAGGACCTGTAACCATAAAGTCTTCCTCAACTATGTATCAAACATACTAAAAACATGTATTGGTCCATTTTTTTTCTGGTAAAACTGGACTCATCTTCTCTCTCATGTCTCCCGCCTCCAGCAACCTCACAGCATCGTCCAGCGCCGCCTGATGGAGGGGAACATCACGCGGCTGCGAGGCGAGGCCCGGGACGCCAACGGCCGGATCCCCTCCCCGCTGGCCGACTCCAAGGACGGACCCGCCGACGCCGAGGAGAGGAGCGAGAGCACCGCCGACGACTCCACGGAGGAGAGGGAGTCCCTGGAGGAGAGCGAGAAGAGCCTCCGGTCGGACGAGGAGGACGACAGCAGCGAAGCCGGAGCCCGACCGCCGGCGGAGAAGACGGAGAGCTCCGCCCTCCTCGCGGCTCTGGTGGTTCACTGCAAGGTACGGCACCTCGCTCGCCAAGCTTTGACCCGTTCTACTACACCGCACGAGCGCTGGAAAACAAGAGACAGTGCCGCTCTGTGCCCGTGACTCATCCCTCGAAGCCCACTCTGTGTTTATTCTTCCCCTACAAAGCATGAAAAGCTTGGCAGGACCAGTGGCTGTCTGGTCGGAGCAGAACAACCGAGAGCGCTGAGTCATGGTGACCGAGTCCGACCCGGCCAACGCGTCCACATGGGTCAGAACAAAATCAGCGCTACGAGGGGCTTGAAAATCAGGACAAAAAGAAGGAAAACTACACGTTTGAATCGGGGTTAACAGTTCGTGCAGCTCTCTCGCTTCAGGCCTACGCAAAAAAACACTTCACAAACCTCTGCTTTTACCTCCGTGTGGCTTCGCTGAATCCTTTTTAATCACAAAGGAGTTGTTTTTCTTTGTGTTTTACGAGCTCCTTGTCCTCAGTGTGAATTAGCGGCTGCAGTGAAGACGACAGCAGTATGCACACATCGGTGCTTCAGGACATTGCACAGTGGACGAATCGTTGCATGACCAAGCTGACACATCTCTCTTCACCTATTTCCTGTCAACTCTCCACTTGCTGCTATCAATAAGAAGGCAAAAAATACTTTTCACTTAGGATAAGGGTTAAGATCACGGGCGTTCAAGGATTTCAGTTTGGCTGAGAAGTACTGACTCGAAGTCTGGGCTCACTTAATCATACATTTCCCACAATGCATCTAAATAGGGCTTTCAGTGAGCTGGTAAACGTCCACGTCTCTGTAACTCCTTATCAAGCTTTTCCAATAAGAAACAACCCCTGTTGTCCAACAGAGTCACATAAAAAGAACAACGTTTCTTTTCATGGACGCACTTCAACAAAAAGGACTTTCCTCTCTCAATTGTCCCTCTTGTCGCAGTCAAGATGAAATATCTTCATCTCGTATCGGGCTCGTAACATATTGGGTGTGGAATTAATGCACAGATGCTCCGACTCAAAATGACACCAACTTTTCCAGAGATGTTGCCGGTGGACAGACAACCAGTAGATAAATATTACCAATATTGAACACTAAGAGATAAGATAAGAGCAGCGAGGAATGACACCAAGGACGGAGCCAATATTATCCCAAGAAAGAAATCAATGCGGTGACCAAACAGCGTCCGTTCCCCGCGGTGTTAAAAGTTCGCAGCACGAGCAAACCTCTTCAGACCTTTCTGGTATGGATTCAGCGGTTTTGCCCTGTTACTCATTGTGCTTTGCTCGGTTGTGTCATCAACTTATTAAACGCGAAGCGTTCCTTCCGTTACTCATTCGCCGGCTATTTTTAAACTGTAGGATTTCTGCACCGCTGGGACGGAGACAAAAGAGCCGGTTTGTGAACCTGCTGATAAGCCACGAGGACAAAGGAGGCTCAGTCCAGCGAGCGAGGGTCACAACACGGCTCAGGGACACTGAACGTGGTTATTTCCAAGGGGAATATAGACTTACTTAACACACTAATAGGCTGAAAGGTGCTAGATGTTAACCTTCCAGCAACCTGTGATACAAATGTACAGTTACAATACAATGTCTATGAAATATCTGTGAAAAAAATCGTATAGAAGCTTTATTCCCACCTTCATTCATTTGAGTTACAAACATATTTTTCTCTGCACACAAATTCAAAATGTCCAGTGGTTTGCATACTAGTTTGATTGGATCAAAGTCTCTGGTGTTCGTCACTATTGCACTGAAAACACAGCTCTCTCGTTAGCGTCGCTGTCTGTGTCACTGGGGATTTGAAGGCTGTCGGTAGCCTGAAACTGCTGCTGAAACTCATCCTCAGACTGATAACAATTTAAATATACAGCAAAAACTGAATGAATCCCACGCCGAGAACATGATACATCTTCGCGAGGATGTGAAGAAGTAGGAGGATTAAATAAAGAAACACTTGACACCTCAGTTTGGAGATAAATGGCCGTGTCCTTGTGCCGTCTTACAGGACAGGAAGGGTTTAAAAACACTGACGGATAAATTTAATGAAGTAGTAGTGAGAACTTTGACCTCGTTCCTTTAATAAAACTCCACTAAAACACTGAGAACGTTGCTGCATCGTGAACTGCAGTTCACCTGAAAGCAACGTTAAGAAGACCAGAAAGCAATAGCAATGAAAGAGTGTCCAGTAATGTATGCGATGCTCTTGATGTTGCATATAATTTATACATGGAGTGAAACGCAGTTCACAGTGTGGGGGTGGCACCTGCTCGCTGCTTCTCTCACATGCATGCAGCTGCACCATATGTTCTGAATGCATCCTTCATTCTACCGTTAGTCTGTTCCCACCTACACACACACACACACACACACACACACACACACACACACACACACACACGTTCCTACTTGTGCACAGGATGCAAACGAAAAGAGAAAGAGGACATTACAGGCAACAGCTCCCATAAACCGTCACAATCTGTCGCGCTGTCGGTTCCTCTGGTGACGGTGGAAGTCAGGAGATGTTTATAAATGTAAAACCACCTGCTGAAATTATGGGAAAACGTGATTTGTTTTTGCGCAGAGAGTTTAATAAGATGATAATAATCTCATATAGTGAGCTAAATCAGTCACGTTGGTGGCAATAAAAGCAAAACAATGAGCCGAAAAGATGTTGATAAGCTCTGCAGAGCTGCAGCCGCGAGTGATATGTTCTCTGGTTTTGTAAACACGAGCGACTCCTTTCATTATTTGTCATTTCATTGCATCGCGTTATGAAGAAATACGATGTTTACGGCGTGTAAATGAACAATGCGGCTTGTGCACGGGTCACTTTTCATGCCCGTGTTTGCTCGGATTAATGAGTTAAATGCACCTGTGACTCGCTTGGTTAATATTTGATGCTCCGGTGGTGCTTTTGAGAACATTAAGTCTTTTTAAAAGTCAAAGTGCACACAACAAACTGAACCATCAGCATGTTGTCAGCAGCATGAACGTAACACATCAGCTAACAGTGAAACTTTAGTTTATAATTAACTTGATTATTAAGTGTTGCACCAAACGCCTGCAGCATTTAACACACAAATAGTGATTTAAGAGTCCAACACAGACTCAAATGGATAACTTTACAAACACAAATCAACATTTGAAGAAAAACTTAATAATAATCCCCTAAAAAAATGTTTTACTGCTGCTTTGGAAACACTCCAGTGGCAGATTTGTTTTTCTTGCAACTAAGTTGATTAACAGGCGACTGAGTTTATTTCTCAGTTTGGCAGTTTCAGTTTGGCGACGTGGGAGCAGAAGGGATTAGTTGAAAGAGAAAAAAAGAGATCAGTGGTTTTCAAAAGGCTCCCCAGAGTTGTGTGAATGTGTAAATGTGTAGTTGTGACTCTTAGCTTCCTCCTCTGTCTCTCTGCAGTGCTGCGAGGCCGACGTCAACGCCGCCATCGACACGAGCAGCAAACACAACCACATCTCCAGCTCCTGCTGCCGGAGGCTGGGGTGAGGAACACACACACACACACACACACACACACACACACACACACACACACATGCACGCACACACACATGCACACACACACACCCATGCAGAAATGCACATGCAGACACAAACACACACATGCATGCACACACACACACGCATGCAGACACACACACGCATACACGCAAAAAAACACACATGCAGACATGCACACACACACAAGCAAACACACACACACACACACACACACACACACACACACACACATATATAATATACGGAAGCATGAAGCTCTTTGACAAAAGTAAACACCCACACTGATAAATAATGAGTTTTTTTCAGTTTTTTACTGAGAAGTAGTGAAAGTAAACTCAACAAAAACAAAAGGAATCATAATAAAATGAGCTTTCAAAGAATTTGCTCGAAAGAAATACGCTTTGAGGATTTAGTCATATCATAAGCTCTTAAGGCAGATTTTTAATCCTGTAAGTAAAGACATCGCCTTCGTCTTGGGGAGCGATATTTAAATGCCAAATGAAGCTGGGTCTTTAGATCAGAGTTAGAGCACTAACTCGTGACATTTTGTTCTCATATTAAGTTGAAATCTGCTTTAAAGGTTAATATTATAATATCGCTGTTCTGTTTGTCTGCGAAATGCTCGTTAACAAAATCAGCACAAGCGTTTGATTGAGTGACACACGAGAAAATCTATTTCTATGAAATGTAATTAAATATTCCCTCTATGTGTGTGTGTGTGTGTGTGTGTGTGTGTGTGTGTGTGTGTGTGTGTGTGTGTGTGTGTGTGTGTGTGTTATTAGACTGGTTCCCGTTCAGGACAGTTCACCGTGCGGTGGGAGCAGCTCAGTGCTGAGTCTGCAGCTGCAGCTCGGCAGACAGACGGTCCAGTGTTCAGCCTTTGTCAAAGGTAGGAATCACACTATATATATATATATATATATATATATATATATATATATATATATATATATATATATATATATATATATTGTCTCCAACCAGCAGCTCTGTGAGGCCGTGAATGCTAACGTCAGCATGCTAACATGCCGCCAACACAATGAAAACACGCTGACGGTGAGCAGGTGTAATGTTTACGACGTCCACCATCTTAGTTCAGTGTGTTAGCATGCTAATAGGTTAGCATGTGTAAGGCCCAGACTCAAAAGGCCGAGAACTGTGCACATCCGAGCTGTTATAACCTTGTGTATCCGACGAGCAAACGATGAGACAAACCGCAAAACCTATGGCCACGATTACAAAGCTCCATCCTGAGAGGGACAGAAACGGGTTCACCAAATGTCACGGCAATCCAATCCAACAGCCTTTAAGATATTTCATTCCAAACCACCAATGTGAAGGTCACGAGAGCAGAGAAATATGAATTCACCCGCCGCGGCGTCTCTTTGGAGATTTTGTTTAAAAAAGATTTAGAGCTGGATATGAGCTCGTCTCTGTACTTAACATTCAGGCAGCAAATCCGGTCTCGTCTCCTCAAAGCACTCAAGGCAGAAATAACCATTAAATAAAAAGGACAGCCGAGGAGAGAATAATATGTTAAAGCAGTAATCAAGAATATTTTCAGGCAAATAAATGTCTGTCTATCTTTTCTGTCACTTTACATCGCCGAGGCAGCGCAATAATGTTGCATGAAAGCGGATACGTCGTCTGTGTCGGGTCCTTTTCTTGAAGAAGTGGAAGATAATTATCATGATCTTACAGATTGTACAGATTGTAAAAACATAAACTGGATTGAATTGAAGTCATCATGGATGAGCAGACACATGAGAAGCATCGTGCCAACAGGAAACCAACTTCATCAACAGAAAACTGTTTCATGAGACAACGCGGTTATTGATGCTTCAGTACAAATACATACAAACAATCTGATCAGATAAAAGAAGGAGAGGAAAAGGTCATTTGCATCAATAGCCATCTCTAGAAGTGAAGTTTATTTTGGTCATCACAGAGCTTTCTTTCCTTTTAAGGATTTTCTTTTTCCAGTTTCTTCTAATTTGAGGTCCATAACATAAATTTGTTTTTTTAGTTGAAAGAAAAATTGTATTTCATACTTCACAGAACTTTAGAACAATATTATTAACCATGAATGTATAAAATATTAGTGGTTTTGCAGAGTCTAACAAAGCTACAGTCGAGATTTTGTTTTTATAAAGTCCCAAACATTTTTTTTTTACCAAAAATGTTTCTTTTGTTTGCTTTGTCTTTCCATTTTTAGTTTTGTTCTGTCTGTCTCTGTCTCTTCCCCAGAGTAAAGCATCTAGAAAAGCGTTATATAAGTTTGAATTATCATCATTATTATTATAAATATGAAGCTACGGCCAGGAGAGCTTTAGCTTAGCTTAGCAGAAAATAGGGATAAAGAAGTCAGCCAACCAGCGCCACTTAAGCACTAAATGACACATTACATATCGTTTTTACACTTTGGTTTTTGCACTAAGCCGAGCAGATACAAGGTGTTAATTAGTGAGCTTTAGCGGCGCCGGTGCAGACGAGCTGTTTCCCACTCTTTCTAATCCTAACGTCAACGAAGCGAACCAGCTGCTGGCCGCCGCCTCGTGTTTACTGTCCAGACGTGAGAGTGGTGTCGAACTTCTCCTCCAACTCTCAGCAACAACAAAACAAAATGAATTCATGAATTTCCCAAAAAGAAACTAAAGTATTCCTTCAAAGTCAGATTATAGTTTCAGAGCCTCAAACCATGAGTCCTTGCTTTAATTTTCTTTGACTTTCCTCCTTGTTATCTGGTCTTCACAAAGGTAGAAGAGCGAGACAAAAACACACAATTATTCATGCTGCAGGTCTCGTCTGGACCTTGTCCTCGATTCCTCCGCTTCAGCGAACGAATAACTCAATCCCAGACTCTTTCACAGACATTAAATTCTTACTTTGGCACCAAAACTCTCACATTGCTTCTTCAAAAGCGCGTCCTCACAAGTATAGACACTTATCAGCAGTCATTAACACAATACTACCACTAACACTGTTGTTGTAGTGGAGATTTCCTCTGGATTCAGCCCAATGCATGCAGGTTCAAATGAGGATGTTCATGAACGGGAATCGTAACGCTTTCAGTTTCCTCTCCTCTCATCTGTCATTTCTCTTTTCCACTTGCAGAGGATGAGGCGTTTGAGCTGTGTCTGGGTCTTCACACTCTGTTGGAACTCAAAGTAAGGTCCTCATTTGCTTTGCTAATATTTTTAAAAGCCTTATCTTTTGGTGTGTGTGTGTGTGTGTGTGAAACGGCTTTTTAAAAATAGGCAAAAAAGACGAAAAAAAAAACCATTAAAAGGGGAAAGATGGAGGCACACGTTCCTAAAAGCAGCTGCACTGTATTTAGTGTTATCTAAAGGGAAAGGCTGGTGGTATTTTAGGGTCCCGCTACCTGCTGGATCCCCACTGTGCAGGTAAAACCCAGATAAGAGCGAATTGAGGACATCTTGTGAGCTGGAATTGTTGAAATTGCACATATGAAAATGCAATTTAAACCTCATACCTCCTGATGGCGTGCTCTCTCGCCACGAAGCACGTTTTGTTTGTTTGTTTGTTTGTTTGTCAGCAGGATTATGGGAAAACTACCGGCCTGATTTTCATGAAACCTGTAGGAAGGGTGTCACATACACACTAATTAGAAACCTAATCCATTTGGTAGCGTATTCAAAGCCTGTGGCGCATTGCACATGTGTTTTTTTTTATCTCTTAATGACCTTTGCCGGAGGCCTGAACTCTCAGAGTGCCCCTCTGGTTCCAGTATTACGTCTGGTTAATATCCTCCCAAAATCAAATTAAGGGAGCGACTTGAGGGCATTAAGGCACATAACCTCTTTTTTCTTAATTTTGTACATTAGCCCTTGAGGACTTTGTAATGTCAGATGAACATTTATTTCCCTGTGATGAGCCAAGATTCCATAAACACAACAGTAATTAAATATGATTACTGGCTAAATCCATCGTTAACATACGGACCGCAAAAACAACTCATGCTTACTTTCTACTTAAGGACTCGGATACTACAGACGTCATTGTCTCAGTTGTCCCCCATGTTGGGAACCGCCGATGTGCCACTGATTGTGCGTTTCCTCTCTCAGTGCTGCCTGGACCTGAGCAGTCGGGTGCTGAAGCTGCAGGGCTTCGGCGACGAGCTGCCCTTCCTGAACCCCTCCACCGACAGCCGGTGCCAACACGACACCAACGAGAACCTGTGATCCCCGAAAAAAAACCTCCACGGCGGCGACCGCTTTTCCTCAAACCTCGCCCGGTTGCAGCAACGGCGGCGCGAGTCCGATCCCGGCGGCGCTCGCACGCCGCCAGACCGCGGACGAGCATCCTCCGCCGTCGTTCTCCAGTTTACATCAACGTGTTTGTAGGACATTCGCCATAATTATCTCTTATATTAAATTAGTTTAGTTTACACAGCGGGGGATGAGCTAATCTCTATCAATCTAATCTTTTTGATTATATCGTGCGTTCAAATCCGATTCCTCAGCTGAGATGCTCGGGTCCACTGAGGCTCTCTAAAAAGGGAAGACCATTATAATCATTTGACGTGAACTTTAGTGGATTATTTTGTGATTTGGCTGTATAAAACATTACTTTAAATCATCAAGTAAATTAAAAAAGTGTTAAATTGTAAATCATTTCAGTTTAAATGGTGTCAAAGGAATTGTTTCATACTTTGGGACGCATGCTCGTTAATTTTTACTTGCTGAATTCAATGACAATATGACGGATAGCCGGTTAGCTTAATTTAGCTTAGCATAAAGACTTGAAACGGGGGGAAACGGCTAGCCTGGCTCTGTCCAAAGGTACCAAACCTACTCGTGTCTCCAAAGCGCACTAGTAAACTTGTTACACGTTTGTTTAATTCGTAAAAACACTGAATACATGAAGTTTCACGGTGAAGGAAGTCTGCTAAAATAGTGGAGCTGCTAGCATATAAACCCTCACGCGAGCTAGCACTTTCATCACAGTGCTTGCACCGATTAAACCGTTGGCTCGTAACCTTTTATGACCGACTTGTGGACCAAGTCAGACTTTACGCTAAGCTAAGCTAAGTGCTGCTATCTCTAGCTTCATACTTAACGTACAAACAGACGTGACAGAGGTAGCATCTTCTCACTGTACTCTCATCAGGAGCATCAATAAACGTCAAAAACGTGTCGGTACTCAGGATCCCCTTTTTAAAAGGAAATCTTTTGAGAAGTTTTATGAAGTCTTTCGTAATTAGTTTGGATCCGGCTACCTCTTTAAGAGATGAGGACGGTTTCTCGTCTCGAACTTTAATTAGAGATCTGAGGAAGACGCCACCTCTTCTGACGTACTTCTATTCAGCGTCGTAAAGCCCCGTTTCTTTTTTCTTTCCGCCCGTCAGAAGCCCGATGTGGTTCAGTTTTCCAGGAGCTTCACTCCCAGCCTGTCACAGCCGAGACTGACTTACAGTAGTTCCTCTCATAAAAATAGACGTCCGGCCATATTTGACTCAGAAAACATCAGAAACATTCCATCTGCATGACTTTGTAAAGTTCTGCCTTTGTACAAGTTTGCATGTTTGTGTACTAGTCTGATTGTGTGTGTGTGTGTGTGTGTGTGTGTGTGTGTGTGTGTGTGTGTGTGTGTGTGTGAGTGTGTGTGTGCGTTAGGAGTCAACGCACTTTATTTTTTCTTGTTTTTCATGCCTTGTTTTGGCTTGTGTTTCACATGAGGGAAAAAGTGGCTTACGTCCATAAATTCCCCCTTCAAACCGGTCCACCGAGCTCCGGTCAGAACAAAGCTGCCAAAAGCCGACTCCAGCTGCCTTCCCGCTCCGCCTCTTTCAGGAGATCTCCATCGCTCGGCTGAGGCGGCGCTCTCTCTCTCTCCGTGCCGATGGCTCACACCCTCCTCTTCACGAAGCCGCTATTCTTTTGCGCGTTCATCACCTTCGTTTCTGGAGCCGACGTTCACTTTTGACGCCTCGTGTTCGTCACAAGAAAAAAAAAAAAACCCCGACTACAGCGCCGCCTGCCTTTCTAGTCTCAAGAACTGCCTCGGATCATCCTGTGCTTTAACAACACCTGAGCCGTGCCGTGCTGTCTGACTGCGCCACCGTATCCACCTGACCTCTGAGGTCGTCCACACGTAGATGTGTTCCTCTTTGATGTCTAGTGACCTTCCTACGCCGTGTGAGAGCAATCGATGTGTGACAGAAATTTATTTTTGGTGTTTCTCTTCTTCTGAACAGTATTTTCTCTGCCTAATAAAAAATATGTATTCTGGCTAACTCTGTATTCATAATCTTAATATTAACTGACAAGGCGTGGAGGAGCGGTGGGCCCTTTTTTTGTTTTGTGGACGCTTTATGTGAAAGGGCAGACATTTAAAAACCTCTAATCTCTCGTCTGTCTGAGTAATGTGAGCCAGCAGACTGGTTGTGGGAGGGCTCCGCTGAGCAGAAGATTTACTGGACCTCACATTGATTCCCATGGTCAGTACTTGCCAAACACTCCTGTTCTGTATGTGCCCTTCGCTGGTGGAGTCGGCTATATAAAGAACAGAGAAAGCAGATGTTCCCACAGCATCAGGGGGCTTCGACAGCTGACCCCATTTGACCGGTGAAGGCTAGTGGCGAGGGTGCAGATTGCAGCCGACTGAATACTCCTCTATTCAGCCCACTTGTAGCGTTGGTTTCCCTTTCGATCATTACAGGTTGGCATTGGGCGCCAGTAAGAGGAACTTCTAACGTGTCATTGTTAGTGGAAGCTACCTGAAACAGCTGGAGGGTTTGGCTGGATAGCATGCTAACGCCGCTACAAAAGGCACCAGATATACAAAATACATCAAACCGAACAGATTTTCATTCACTTTTTCCTGCCATCCGTTCTTAAATATAAAACCAAACACTGGCTTTACCGTGTTTGCGTGTTTGGCGTTGGATGCCAAACAGAAGAGAAAGTCAATACAGTTTCTAACGTGTCATTTTTAGTGGAAAGCTACCTGAAACAGTTGGAGGGTTTGGCTGGATAGCATGCTAACGCAGCTACAAAAGGAAAGAAAGTAATTTCTGTAACTTATACGACTCAAGTCTCCCTCTGAGTTGTATTATTATATCACTACATTGCAGATGCCACTGTGACGAGCACAAGAAACACTAGACGGCTAAACTAATGAGACCAGGTGGGAAACCTACAGGTAGATAGACAGCTACAGAAATGAGTCACCACCAAACAAATCTTTTTGTTGTTGTTGTTCGGGGACACATCTGCATTCGATTGGTTTTGACGCGGCTGTTTCCTGTCAAACTGCATTCATCTTGTCAGAGCTGTCAGCCGATGCTATTTCTTTCCGTTCGGCCTCAGCGTGACAGCCGTCGGCACCGGCAAAGCCACGGGGGAAAAACATCACAGGAACATGAAATTACAGCAAACCTTGTTAGCGAGGATCCCACTCAGAACGCCCCTCCAAGCCGCCCTCGCGTTGCACACCACATCCTGTTAAAGCTGCAGCAGGTAACACCTCTTGCACCATTAGTCACACACTCTCTCAGAGGACGCACTGCGTTTGTTCTTTTCTCTTCTCGTCGGGTGTCACGGGTGTGACAAAAGCGCAGCAGCTGCTTGGTTTTAAAAAAACACAAACGGCTCTCTTGAGACGTCAGAAGAACCGTAGATGTTGACTCTTTGACCTTTTAAGTTGAGCTTCAGGCAGCCGCCGACGCTCGATTGTGTCTGAGCGGTCGGGCCGTTGCATAAAGCGGCGCGGAGAGGCTGTTCTCCTTCAGAGGACAGATGCTGAATACAGATTGGAGTAGAGAGGGCAAACCGATCTGCAGGCGGGAATGACTAATATAAATCTGCACCCAGAGGAGTACAGGCCTTTCAGTGCCCACGACGGGTAGACGTACAGTACACTGCCTGTGTGATTAACCACCCGTGGTATTGTATTTATGGATAATTATTGAGCGAGTAAAAAAAAAAAAGACTACGTATTTGTTATTGTGGTCTTGTCTCTGCTTCTAACAATGCAGTCAAGGGCACGTGAGGGTCAGCCTGGTGTTATTCTAACATGAAAAGACCAAAACCAACAGTGTGTTAGTTTATTGCTCGATATTTCTATGAATTCCCCACAAGCACAAACAGTTATAAAGTGTGCAGAAGCTCAGTATTTATATAACTGTTTTCTATGAGCATTTCAAGGACAATCTAAGTTACAGTATTTTACACACAAAAAAAGTCAGAGGATCGGCACCGTTGGTGGGATTCATCATCTGGGGGATCATGAACGTCTGAACGAAGTTTCCATACAAGTGGAGACGCTTTCAGTCTGGAAACAAAATGGTGGACTGACCAACCGACATTGACCTCTCGAGCGCTCTGCCTCAAAGTGGGATTTGAACCCTTCACATCAAACTCTAATTCAGCAGTAATTTAGCTCTGAGGAAACCGTGTGTGGGCGGGAAAGACTTTTCCTTTGTCGCAGACCTCAAGAGCAGCCAAACTCCTCCATCCAGACCTCATCAAAGACGTCGTGTTTACTTTACCCGTCTCCAGAAATAGCTTTCTATCTCTTTTTTTTGTCCTTCATCTCTATCAAGAGCATCTTCTCCCTGCATCTGCTGGTTGAAGGGTTTCACACACAGCAAGCAGCGCCAGTGGGCTTAATAAGCTGAGCGGGAAGGACCCGTGGGCCCGAACCCCTAGAGAGAGGAGTCGGGGGTGAGGCGAGGGGAATATTGATCAGACCAGGTCCTCTTTGGGGAGGCGGCTGTTATGCAACGTCGTGCCAGTGAGTGGGAGACGCTTCAGAAAGAATCACATAGAAACTAACATGCAAATAGAGAAACGCAAGTTATTGTAATTACCTCTCACTGAACTGAACTGTAATTATCCTTCATGCCAGCATCCAAGTCGTAATTATGACTGGAAAACTGTTTTCTGAAAGCTACTGTGTATCCAGCTTGGCACTGGAGATGTATGGCTGTGAAAAACCAAACAAACATGGACGCCTCACTGTATATTACCAGGCAGACAGGTGACGGCAGGTCCTCCGATAGGCTCCTAAATCAGCGACGACACTATTTCTGAGGGAGAAATACGACTTATTCTCAACCAGCCTGTGGCATAACTGAGTCTGTACTAAAAAACAACATTTTAAAATGAAACCCACATGCTGTGGGATTAATTCAATCTTTATTTTTCCACTCATGCTTCATATTAATGTGACGCAGAGCCCAAAACAAATAAGCCAGTTGCGGTTCCTTATTCCAGAGATCAAAACACAGCAATAGAGTGTGTTACATAAAAGGAAAGCAAACACTCGCAGGGGCTCCAGTGTGTAATAAAAGCAGCCAGTCAGATGGAAATCCTCTCTGCATCTGCGGAGATAAAAAACCGCTGGCTGTTAACGCCGCCTGGTGTGCTGTTCATCCTCGGCTCTCCCCCCTCGGCGAGCGTGAGGGGGATGATGGAACCGATGAAAGCCGCGGAATTAAGCTCGACGTGGACAAAATTGGACGCTGTTAATCAGTGGTGTCGGTTCCCTCAGCGGCTCGGAGCCCCTTGATGGAAAGAGATGGAGCTCATGTCGAGAACCACACACACACACACACACACACACACACACTTTGGAGGCTCCAGCTGTCTGTCAGTCAGGATCAGATCCACTTTACCACACCCAGCACCCGCTGCTCCACCGGGAACGCTGCTCATGTGAACTGGCAGGAAGGGTGGAGGGAAATTAGTTATGCCGCACAACATACGGTAATTATGTGACGGCACGGCCGGAAATATGACCACAATGAACCCGTTTCAAGACCAGTGGTGGAAGAAGTACTCAAGAGCCTTTACTGAGGTCAAAGCACCAATAAAAACATGTAAAAATACGAGATTACCAGTGAAAATCCTGCAAAAATGTGTTTAGTAAAGTACAAAATATCAGGGAACAAGTAATCGTTCTGCAGAAATATGACCCTGAAATCTCCTTTTCCATGAATTGTATATCGCTCATCGTACGTTTTGTAAATAACTCGTAACATTTGTAAATGTGGTGCAGTAAAATGTCCAGTATTGAACAATGTAGTGGATAAGAAGTACTAAGTAGTATCAAATGGAAATACTCAAGTAAAGTACTTCGAGACCACGCAGCAGGTGTTTTCGTCTCCTGCGCGGTTCCAAAGGGCCGTTCCCTCAAAGCCTGAACATAATTATTGAAGCAAAAACAGTCGGCGCTGCAGTTTGTGATTCGTGGCCATTGTGCTGCAGACGCCGTGTTTAAGTGGACGGCGTCTTTGTGAGCGAGTGAATCACAAGTCTGGCTCAGCGGCGAGTGAGCATTCAGACATAATAGCTGCATATATTCATGTAAACGCAGGTTTGGCGTGTTCGGGTAAACGGGTCGATTGATGAGCACGACTGAGTTCAGATGCGACGAGACCTGGAAGACTGTTGGAAACGCTCGAAGAAATCACGACGAGGAACGGAGACTCAACGGTTTGTAAGATATCGTGAGGAAACGTCCGACATTTTATGTGCGATTTGCTACGAAAGGATCAGGAAACGTGTCACTTTCTGCTCGTTACAGACAAGTAGACTTAAAAACTTCGTTAGGTTTAGGAAAAGATCGTGAAATAGTTTGGTTTAGGAAAAGATTGTAAAATACTTAGGTTAAGAAAATAATCGTGAAATACTTGCATTTAGGAAAAGATCGTGAAATAGTTCAGTTCAGGAAAAGATCGTAAAATACTTGCGTTTAGGAAAAGATCGTAAAATAGTTCGGTTCAGGAAAAGATCGTGAAATAGTTCGGTTTATGAAAACATCGTGAAATGCCGAGTTACTTTAAGGAAATAATCGTGAAATACTTACTTAGGTTGAGGAAAAATAAGCCACCTCACATTATTACCTATTTGAGTGAAGAGGAACAGGAAGGAGGCGTTTGTGGGAACCGCGACAGCGAAGCGGGGTCAGCACTAACGACTTCATGACAACACGTCGCCTGAGCGCCGGCGGTCGCACACATTCACAGAACTGACAGCGAGGAGGGAGGAAGGAGGAAGCATCCTCTGCTCCAGGAAAGGAGGAAGGAGGCATCCTCTGCTCCAGGAAAGGAGAAAGGAGGCATCCTCTGCTCCAGGAAAGGAGGAGGAGGCCGGTGGTGCTCCAGGACGGGAGGCTGTCGGTTCACGTTCAGATCACAGAGATCTTCTTCTTTGGAGCAGCGACATCGCTCCTTCAGTGTGGGATGAGCTCATTATGATGCCTCCCCTGCTCAGTTCAGCGTTATACAATATGGCTTTTATTATTTGTATTCATGCAGAAGTTGTGTCATTCCTTCAGGGGTCAATGTAAAGCTGCACCACAGACGCTTCATATTGCATTTTAATTAATGAATCTGACATCCAGCCGAGGCTGCAGCATCCTTTCATAGCGGCGCATGTCCAAAGCCGCCTGAAGGGAGCGCGGCGTCACGCTGTCAGTTCTACAGACGGGCTCCTCGTGACGGCTTCATTAGCATTAAAGGCATCGCACGCGTTGACATCTCAACCTTTTGGCTTGTGGCCTCGACAAACAGAGTCCGACCTAGAAAATGAGAAAATGAACAAGTGTAATGAACTCTTCTGTAAAGAAATCAACATGAAACACAAAGTAGGGTTAACATTGTGTAACACTGAGTCCAAGGCCTCATTTTGAGTCAAACAATTAGCATGTTAGCATTTAGCTTAAAGCAGCTTAGAGCTGCTCGCATAGACTTTGTCTTTAATTAACCCTTTTACCCTTTTTAGCTAATTCATACGGTGTTTACTGGATAAAGCCATCATTTAAAAAAAATAAAAATAAAATGGAAATAATCTGCAAAAAAATACAATATTTAAAAAAAATGCATTTGCATTTTTAATTAAATAAATAATAATTAAATAATAAAAAAAGAAACATTGAAATAAATAAAAATACATGTTAAAAGTATATTAAATAGAAAATAATTTAAAAGATATTTCATGAAAATAAAATAATATTTGGAAAATGAAAATAAACAAATGAATAAATTAAATATTATTATTATTATTAGTAGTAGTAGTAGTAGTAGTAGTAGTAGTAGTAGTAGTAGTAGTAGTAGTAGTAGTAGTAGTAGTAGTACAATTAAATCTGTTCCTATTGGTTAAGTTAAAACTCTAAATCCACACACACACACACACACACGCACACACACGTATCAATTCAAAAAGTAATGATTTTTCCCCCTCCATTAGTCATCAAAATGGAGAAGAATATGAACCAACAGAATTGAGGCCATGACATCTTTCTCCTTGAAATGTTGCTCTGGTTCCATGGAAACCTTTTATGTCCTGAGAGAAATGGATACAGAAATAAAACACGGCTCCAAAGACGCACAACAACCAACTCCCCTGAGACGATGTCGCTCGACCCTCCAGATGCATAACAACGCCTCTAAAAAGGTCAATCTGGGCTTTGATTGAACAGAGGGAAAGATGGCCGCAAACACGCAAACACACAGAAGGTCGGCGAGCTCACGTCGAGGCCGTGACCCCCGAGCGGACGCCGTGTCTCTGGGTCAGACGTCTGAGACGGAGCCAGGCAGGGTCCATCGTACCGACGGCTCCTCTGGGGAAGCAGCAGACCCGCCAGAGCCACAACGCGACCATTCATGGTCATGAAGTCAGACCCACGGAGCAGGAATGCTCACCGCTTATAAGGACAAACCGCGCGTTGCCTTTAGGATGAAACGGAAAAGAAACGAGCTTCCTGTTTGACTTTAACCTCTGTGAGGTGAACGTATCATTATCATAATAAAGGTTAATATAACCCACAAAGCGCGGCTCGTTTCCAAAGCTGGAAAACATCATTAGTGCAAGAACACTCATTAAAAATGTTTGTTACACACTACATAGCACAACTTTTACCATATTGCTTATGTATTATATAAATATCTTTGTTATATCTGATTCCCTGATCCATTTCATCCTGTTATAGTAGTTTAAAATATGTATTTTGATATTATATATACTACCTTCAATCTTTCATCATTTACTATATTATCTTGTCTTATTCTGCATTTATATCACATCTCTATACTAATGCAAACACACTAAGTGTACGCTGTCACTTTACTTTGCAATGTTTGTCTCCTTATGCTCCTGTATATAGTTTAATATTGTACTCCTTTTTTATGTATTAATACACTTTATAATTAACTACACAAAAACTTAAAATGTACTGACACAGGCTGAACGCCAACGCTTCACTTGATATTGGGAGGATTCAAGGTTTAGGTTAGAAATACACAAAAAAATGGCGGCATAAACGACTTGATCTCTGGAGCTCTGGGAGCACTGGGAGCACTGGGAGCTCTGGGAGCGACTCCCACAGGACCTCGTCCTCTAAAGGGCAGAAAACTCCAGAGAGACGAGGACACCTGAGCCCGCTTTACCCTTTACAGGAAGACGCGCTGATCTATATTGCATGAGGAGCGCCGTACATTCAGGCGCTTACGCGACGCTCCCGTTGGGAACAGCGGGAAAGAAAAAGCAGGAAAAAAGAGCCGAGTTTCCACTCACAGACTCGGACACGATGTTTTTCATGTTCCCTTGCAGCAGATCACCTGAACCCGACCGCCAATAACGAGACCGGCAGCGCAGGAGACGGACAACCGGTGTTTATTAACAGAGTATTTACAGTCAGACGGCGGCGTGTTGGTGGGAGCGCTAAGTCTGGGAATCCTTGTAGAGAACGTCGGCCACCAGAGAGCTCACCGCCGCCCGGTCGCAGGTATCTGAGGAGGAGACACAGACATGAGACACTCGGCGTGGGTTTAAACCTCGTACCTTTTGGTAGAGAGTCCCACGAGTTACAAAGTTTAACGTGGTACATTTACAGGGAAGAACAATCACACTCATTGCCTGAGATGAAAGTGGAACATTTCAGAGGAAAAGATGAATAAATTCCCACGGATTTGAGTATTTTCTTGCAAAAATCTCACTTTATTTTCAGAGACTAATCCTGTTTTTCCTCTCTCAAACACAACTATAATCTCAGACATTATAAATATATCTTCTCAGACATCCCCCTCCTCCCCAGCTCCATATTTTACAGTACTTGCTACCCGCAATGACCCAAAAAAACAGCTTCAACCGCTGTGGATTCGAGTGGAAACCATCTGATGATTGAACAAAAGGAGATCATTTTTATAAATCGGAGAAAGGAGAACTCTCTCAGACTCTCCATCGTCCCCCGTCGGCTTGTCGTCAGGTTGTTAAAGAGAATGAACAGCGGGGAAGAGAGCTGCAGAGCTGCTGCTGACATTTCTATCAGGTCACAGCAACACCTACAGTACGGGTCCTCTTTGTTTGCAGCTGTGTGACTTTAATGCCAATATGTTTTAATAAAATCGCCTGGGAACTTAAAAACGTATGTTTTGTCGCTTAAATTTATGTTCTCAGGTGGATAAAATCTGCAGACATACAAAGCCAAACCTCACCTCCGGTCCACGCTCTACATATCAGGCCCATTTTTACATTTTTATTCGTCTGCATTTGTCTTTTTTTCTTCCTTCTCTCCTCTACTTCTCGTCCCCTGGCTGCTACATCACACATCTTCCTCACAAGGTTTTAGGTAACAGGCCTGCAAAATGTATTGTGCACCTTCACGACGATTAACCGACCTACTGACCGAGTTTCACGTCGTGTTGGGAGAAGACGAGCGGCTGCCTCGGCTTCTGTGCTCGTGGATTAAAGACTTTTCGGCACCGTTGACAACTAAGTGACCAAACCAAAGTGTATAATAATAAGAAAAGTTGATTGTTTAATGCATTGAAGTGGAGCAGGATGTCGTTTAGCGGTCATGTGATCGGTTCATGCATCAGTATTCGGGTGTCACGACTCGATGGCAAACAAGTTGACAACAAGTAGTCGCTCATGTCACGACGGCGACAAACAGAGGGGTCGTCGGTGCGACTCCGCAGCCTCCCGATTGGTCGGACTTACCGACTCCCAGCGCCTTCAGGTGGCTGCTGAACTCGGGCTTCTCCTCCAGGACGCGCAGCATGTCGGTGGACTCCATGCGCTCCAGCTGCACCTTCCAGTAGATGTAGATTTTGTGATTGAAGCTGACGTACACCAGACAGGGGCTGTTCTTCCCCTCCTTACACGTGTACTGACCTGCGGCCACACACACACACACACACACACACAAAGAACACACACTGAAAAACGACACTTACATAGACGTGTTTTTCACCCAACATGTGGCGGGCGGCGCTGTGATTTACTGTGTTTTGTGAATCCCAATGAACACATCAGCAGCCCGGATACTAATGTGAGTCCTTGTGGACGAGCAGGCTCCCACACAAACAGAGAAACCAGTCTGATCTACCTTAATGGTCCCACAGAGCTGGCAGACAGAAACACACACACACACACAGATTAAACAAAGTCTCCCTCTAATCCACTTACGACTGCAGATGTCATATTAGCTCCTTCAAATTGACTGCGGCTCGTTTAAACGATGCAGAAAGATCTGAAAAGGAAGACGACCGGCTGAACCCAAAGCTCAACGTCGCCACCTAGTGGTGCCACGAGGGGCCTGACATCACCAGGTGCAGCTCCTGCTTCAAAGCACAGGAGGCCGGAGACTCACGGGAGGGAATCTGACCTGATATAAAAGGATCATTTAGAGAGAGGACGGGGTCGCTCACCGGCACAGAAGGCGTTGACGTTCTCGTCAAACTGGAAGCGCACGACGGTCCGATTGTTGTCGATGATGTAGGTTTGACCGTCCCAGGCGCACGCCACCACCTCCTCTCTGCCGTCTCCCTGGAGGACAAGAAGGAATTTAGTTTAAAAGCTACACATCACTGCAGGAAGGTGAGAAGTCAAACCAGCAGAAGTCAGCACATCAACGCTTCCAGCTGCTGTTAAATAAATACCCCCTGAAAAAAGAATATATATACATTTAGCTACAAAAACTCACAGTAACGTCGAGCTTCTGCAGCGCAAACAGCTGATGATCCACCTGCACGGACCACAGCAGCTGCTCCGAGCTGTCCATCAACTTCAGCGTCCCTGAACATGAAGGTAGAAAGAGATTAAAGTCTGAAGGTTTAATGTCGTGAACAGAGCTCAAGAGGCGCCGAGACAAAGCGCTTTCTGGCAAACCCCGATTCTGATAAAGCTTGTTTTTAACGGCTCCTTTGGGAAATTAAATGTTTAATGTTTTTTTCAATGTGTGCAGCCGACAGACACAATGAAAAAGCTACATATCTATCTATCTATCTATCTATCTATCTATCTATCTATCTATCTATCTATCCATCCATCTGCCGTGACTTACCATCTAAAGTGCAGAGAGCAAACAGCCCACATTTAGAAGATTCCTCTTTAGAGCCTGATGAAAAACAGAAGTCAAATCAAAGGTTAGATCTTTTTTTTAACTATAACTTATGAGTAACTTCCACTAAATGTTCATCTACTTTAAAATAAAAACTGACCTTTACTGATGCTGCCGATCAGATGAGTGGAAACGTTCTTGTTGTGAATCCTCCCGGTGGTCAGGTGGAGAACTACATCTCTGGAAGGCCCCTCGCTGACAGCACAGACATCAAAACCATTTAAATCACAGTTTCTGGGCGTTGAAGCGTCTGTAACTTTTAGTTTTTTTAGGGGGGGAGAGAGACAGCGTTTACCTCCCGGGGGTGGGAGGGGCTTCTTCTCCGGAGCCGCTGGAGTCGTGTTGGGTCCAGGAACACAGCAGGATGGCGTAGCCGCAGCCCGGCTGAGACACCATCAGCTCCGGTAAACCCTCTGGACCCGGGTTCACCGACAAGCTGTCCACCTGCACCCCACACACACACACACACACACACACACACACACACACCCACACACACACACACAAACACAAACACACACACACATTTTACTGCTCAATAAATGACTGCTTTTCGAATTTTTTGTAGATTCATTCAGGCTTGACTTATCAATTAATCAACTCATTGTTTTGGTTCTTACACTGTTATGCAAGCAAACTCTTCTTTTATGTAAAAAAAAAAAGTATATATATATATATATATATATATATATATATATATATATATATATATATATATATATATATATATATATATAACTAGCTAAGAATCCTTCATTTAGACCACATACATGTGTAGAATGAAAGCCTGATGAGATGATAAGATGACAATATGATGCTGCTGATAATCAATGAACCATGAATACTGTTGGATTATCAGTTCATACAGTCAGTGCACGTATTGAAGTATGAAACCAAACCCTTATTGACGAGCTCCAGTAAAACTGTACCTGGCCCTCCAGAAGCCACTTCTTCAGCAGGACCAGCTGTCCGGATCCGGGCTCGGCGCCGTCGGACGGCTCCTCCCAGCGGAACGCGCGCACCACTCGGTCCGTGTATCCGACCACCAGCTCGCAGCGTCCGTCTCCGTCTGCGGACACAGGTGTGCGCGCGCACGGCGCGGTCAACTTTAGGAAGCCAGACGCACGAGCCGCCTGCAGCAGGTACGTACGTCAGGAGGTCATTTACCGATGTCGCTGATGAGGATGACTTTGGTGTTGGCCGGAATGTGCTGGGTGAAAAGAGGCTTCTGGTCCTCTGCGGACGTGAACTCGTGCTGACTGGAGGAATCCGATTTACTGGCGGCGGCGGCCGTCAAGTCGAAGAGGTGGAACCAGCCCTCCGCTCCGACAGCGACCACGAAGTTCTGCCAAACGGGGAGGGGAAAGAAACCACACCATATTGGGAACGTCACAAAACAATATTCATGAAACGCTCCAGAAGAAGGTTTCATAACGCACCTTTCCTTTGTTGCAGACATCTCCGACTGCAACGCAAGTCAGCTGCCAAACAAAGACACGCCATGTGAGTGAGAGAAACTAATTATCTCGGTGAGATCGTTAAGCGTTGCCTCCAGTTTCTACTGACCATGCCCACGCAGGTTCTCGTCACCCAGGGTTTGAAGTCGTCGTTCTTGTACACGAGCAGCTTCCCTTTGGTGTCGCCTACGACCAACTCGTTCAGCTGCAGAGGATGGAGACAGACGGCTATTTTACTTTACTGTAACGCCACAAACACTGAGAAGAATACACTGAAAGTTAGACATGGTTTACGTCCTGACATTTTGATTTGAATTGATGAATCATTTATCTTCTGGTTTGTCAAAAATAGTTAAAGGGTAATATTGTAGAGAGGCCACAGAGATGTGTTTGTATGTCGTCTTATGCTTGTTTGTAAGGAGACAAAAACAATCATGACGAAAGGCTGCATGCACAATGAATTCATGCTCCCAACATCTAAATATTGAGACATTTCAACGTTTCATCTTCATCAGATTTACTCAATCAGACCAAAATGTTCACATGTAGAACTGATTCTAGACAAGTGGGTTTTATAATGAAGCCATACTAGCAATGACATCAGCACATACAGATCAAATCCATCACTAGTTGAAAAGATGCAGATATTGATGACGTTTTTTTTGTCTGAGCAACTGTCCAAAAAACCCCAAAGACATTCAAATATACGACAGGAAGAAGAAATAAAAGCCATCCAGTCTACAGAAAGTCTTGCTTTCTTACACCAAAGTACATGCATGTGTTGAGCATTTTTAAAGGATGCACTCAATCTGTATCCTTGTCCAGGTTCCTTTGGTCCTTGCTGGACAAACTGGGAACAAACTGGGAACACGTAATTCATGAAACACCGTGAACCGTCCTCACCGAGTCGTTGTCTGCATCGCCCAGACAGATCGCGTGAGGAAACAGAGTTCCTGTGAAATCCAAACTGACTCGTTGAACGTAGTTCAAGGACCGCATCACCGTTATCGTTGAGTTTCTTTATGTTAAAACCTCTAAGTCACGCTCAAAAGAGCTAAAAAATACAAAAAACCTTTAAAAAGATTATTCTAAAGATATAACAGCGTAACCTTCATAACTAAGTGTTTTCCAAAAAATGTATTTTTGTTGAATTACTTGAAAGCCCGTAAATATGATTAAATAGACGGTTACATGGCTGTAACGTTGCTTGCTACTTCCTAGTAAACAAAAGCACGTGGTCTTATAAAGTACGGCAGCTCAGTTGAGACAAACCGTCTATTTCGCGCTTGTTTTAACGCTGCTGAGTTCACATACGTTATAACAGGTGGTTCTAGGTAAGTGAATGGATTATATACAACTTACTGCTGTTATTTCTTATCTATATGTGTCGCTGAATCAGAGGAGGAAGTTGAATAGTGTGCAGTCTGTACGAGTCTTTAACAAACGCTCTTCTGGTGTTTCCTGTGCTGCCATCTGCTGGTCACAGGAGGGAAGCGCACCACAACTTTAAGGATTTTATGGACAAAACTGCAGTTATGAAATAAAAACTTCAACAAACAGTTCCCTGAACCCGATTTTAATACAGCGATACTTTACAACGGAGTCATTTCATTTATTACACAACAATTTTTCATTCACTTTTCAGCATATGTTTCGTAGTTATCATAGAACAGCCATCAAAATGATTTGTATGTAAAATAATTTAAAATTACAAACATCAAATACAGGACTAAACCCAAAACATTTTGCAACCTTTGTTTAGTAATTTACATTCTGAAAGCCATTTTCACTTCTCTCTGCATCGCTGAGCGTAACAGAAGGAGCTCTCAGGTCACTTTAAGAAGTCTTACAGTAGAAAACAAATCCACCTTTATAAGAGTGAACATACTTAAAGATACTTTTTATGCTCATGTTTCAACCCTGAAGCTGTTTGAGTGACACAAATGATTACTGACGAATCATATTCAGATGAAAACAAGTTAGCAAGAGAATTTCTAAACATAAAAAAAGAATCAGCCAGTTTGATTCACAGGAGTGATGATCAGAGGTGCAGAATTTTTACCACCATGATTACGTTCAGGACTGAAGCATGGGAAGAGTTTCTCCTTCAAGGAGCAGCCAGTAAAGGAGTAAATAAGAGCTGCAGCTTCTACGTCATAGAAGGAGACCAGACCTTCCTCATAGTCCACAAACACCCCCACCTTCTGAGGCTCAGACTTCAGGGAGAGAACAACATGAAGGGCTTCACGGGCTTCATACTTGTTTCTCAACCATATAGTCCAGTAACCATCTTCAGGACTCAGTGTGAAGTGTCCCTTCCTGTTGACAGACTCTCTGGCCACTCCTAAAGTCCATTCAGTCTTTCTTTTAACTTGAACCTCAAAGTAAAATCTGCCTGAAGAGAAACTCTGCTTTCCCAGGACTAAAGCAAAATCAGAAAATCTCTCTTGGTTGTCCGGCAGATTCTTCCTCACATCACCGTGATACACTTGTTTCCCGTCATCAGACAGGATGAGTTTAGCATGCGCTGTATCAGGATCAAGAGTCACATCCACTGCAAACTTCTGGACTCTCTTCAGCTCATCCTCAGCAACCAGCTTCTTCATCTTTTCACTGAGCGTCTCCTCCAGCTGAGACACAGCTCTCCTCACAGTCCCCTCATGTGATGCTGGAGGAACACTGACCTTTGTCCAGTCCTTGGTGGGTGGTGGGAGGTGGATGTTTAGGGACTGGAAGCTCTGGAGAAGGTGGAGGTGGTCTTCAGAGAGGGAGAGCTTCTCCACCTCAGTGCTCCTCTTCATCAGCTCAGAGATTTCCTGTTCTAGCTCTTTGATGGAGTCTTCAGCCTGTTTCTTTGTGCTTCTCTGCTTCTCTTCTATGGTGTTGATGAGCTCCTTCAGTTTTCTCTCAACAGACTCCTTCAGATCAGTGAAGACCTGAACACCTTCTGCTTTCTCTCTGTCTGCATCTTCCTCACTGAGCTCCACGACGCGTTTGACCTCCATAATCTTCAGTCGTCTCTTCTGGATCATCTCCTGGATTTCAGCCTCTGTCTTCTCCAGCTCGACCTTCTTTGCTTCATATTCTTCCTTCAGAGGAACAAACTTGTGTGTATTGTGATCTGAACAGATGCAGAGCATGCAGACACACGTCTGGTCGGTCTTACAGAACAGCTCCAGAGGTTTATCATGCTTCGTACACATCCTGCCTTCCAGGTTCTCCACAGGGTCCATCAGCTGATGTCTCTTCAGGGCAGAAGTGGTCAGATGAGGCTCCAGGTGAGTCTCACAGTAGGAGGCCAGACACACCAGGCAGGACTTCAGGGCCTTCAGTTTGGTTCCAGTGCAGACGTCACAGGGAACTTCTCTTTGTTTGGACTCTTGTTGCTCTGAGCTGCTGCTGCTGGCTTTCTGTTGAGTCGACTGTCTGAACTGAGAAACCATCTCACAGATGAAGGTGTTGACCTTCATATCCGGTCTTGTGGTGAAAACCTCTTTGCACATTGGACACTGGCACCTGTCACTGACATCCCAGTGTTTAGTGATGCATTTTTTGCAGAAGTTGTGTCCACATGATGTGCTGACTGGATCAGTGAACACATCCAGACAGATGGAGCACAGAAACTGATCTTCAGACTGCACATTGCTGGCAGCAGCCATATCTACACACTGAGGACAAAAGACAAAGTGTGAATACAAACGATTTAAATACATAATTCATCATTAGAAATGGAGTTTAAATTGACTTTTCTTCCTGTAAATCTTCACCTAAGGCTATCTGACCATGTGTCATAATGAAATGAAAACAGAGTAACTTCCTGTTTGATTCGAGCTGTGAGTTTTGTGTTAAATTATTGAAACACAGTAAATATCATCAGCTGTCACTCACCAGTATTTTTGGTCAGCTGTTGAGAAAATCCAGACGAGCAAAGTGTAATATTTCTTTCGACAGAAACACAGAGATTTGTCTCGACTGTCGCTCTGACAAAACATTCAGTTTCACTTCAGGAACGTGACGTAGAGGCCCCGCCCCTTCCCCAGAAGCCCCGCCCTCTTCAGCAGCTCTGTTAGGCAGGTTGTGTTTCCTCCTCCAGGTTGAGGCTGTTTGCGTCACTTTACAGTCCAGTGCAGCTCTGCAACGATCTTCCTGGCAGTCACAGGTCTCTGTGAAGCTCTAACCTCCGCATGTTGTACTTATTTCTTATCTTTATGTGTCGCTGAATCAGAGGAGGAAGTTGAATAGTGTGCCGTCTGTTCAAGCCTTTAACAAACGCTCTTCTGGTGTTTGCTGTGCTGCCATCTGCTGGTCACAGGAGGGAAGCGCACCACAATATACACACACACACACATATATATATATATATATATATATATATATATATATATATATATATATATATATATATATATATATATATATATACACAATATACATATATACATATATATATATATATATATATATATATATATATATATATATGTGTGTATACACATATATGTGTATACACATATACATACATACATGTGTATATATACATACACATATATACATATATATACATACATCTATATACATGTATATATTATTTATTTATATACAAATATGTATTGTGTTTAGTTTTTCTTTTTTTAAATGTTTGTACCTTTTAACCTTTTGTAAATTCCTAGTATTAAAGTTTAGTGGCCTGCAGCGTGAAGTCCCTCCGTTGTCCGCTAGAGGGCGACATTCAATCACAACTTCTCATGTGAGGCAGAAAACAAGACGCCGAAGAGGAAGGAGCTGTTTACACAAACACCTCACAGGAGTTCACACAGAAAACACCACGAACTCTTTGCAACAGTTGGATGGATTGAATGTTTCTCCTCTTTTTTATTTCCAATTTATCACACATCATTAATGTCGTAGTCAGTAAAAACATTTCTTTAAAAAAAGAGCAACTGCTCAACGTTCGTCTTTAAACATATATCTATCTATATATATTACTAATGGTGCACCTACCGAAAGAAAACAAAACACTGGCAAGAAAAACAGTTTTTTAATGACAAACAAATTGAAAGATTATCGCTGACGTCACACACAAAGATGCTCTGGATGATACGGGTGCTCGTGAGTTTTTCTTTTATCGTCTCTCCACAAAGCGAACTGCCCGAAAAGAAAAGAGAGAACTACAGAAAGTGGTTAAAGGAGAACTCGGGCGCCCAGATGTCATATTAATTATTACACTCGGCTATGACTGGAAAGCCCCTCGAAGAGAGAGAGAGAGAGAGAGAGAGAGAGAGAGAGAGAGAGAGAGAGAGAGAGAGAGAGAGAGAGAGAGAGAGAGAGAGAGAGAGAGAGAGAGAGAGAGAGTCCTCACAAAGCGCTAATTGGACTCTGGAAGCGCAGTGACGGGGCATGGATAGGTTTCAGAAAGCCCAGCGATGGTGGAGGGGAGCAGGGGGAGGCTGAATGAACCCACGCTTCTTTTCTAAACTCTCTTTCTGGGAGGAAAAAAAGGAGAGAGAGAGAGAACAAGGGGGAGGGAAAGAATGAAAGTATTGGTGGCGGTGTGTGTGTGTGTGTGTGTGTGTGTGTGTGTGTGTGTGTGTGTGTGTGTGTGTGTGTGTGTGTGTTGGGGGGTTGGAAGTTTTTATTTATGTCACTGTCGACGCCAAAAAAAGTGCACAATTTATTACAATCACGTCTCCAGGAAAATTACGCACAAACAAAAAACATCTTAATTTGGATTTATCTGTTAGTGCGCGTGCGAGAAAACACACACACACACACACACACACACACACACACACACACACACACACACTTTACCTGTATGCACGTGTGGAAAGTCACACGAGAGAAGTACTTCATGAAAAAAATTCAGTTAAATTACGCGCAAACATTGTTTCCCTGTTTCACTGCACGTATCACGCCACACGCACGCGCAACCTGCATTTTGTTCTTTCTTTCTTGGTTTCACGGCTCACGCACGCGCAATCAGAAACCAAACTGAGAGAGCACCAGAGTTCAGTCTTAGTTGTTTTTTTGTTCCGCGCTGAAAGACGTGTTTTTAAATCATTCCGCACTTTTCTTCCAGAGAGCGACATTAATCGGGAGAGCGCAGCGCGTCCGCGTTGCTACTGTACGCGCACCGGGTGTGTCCAATGCGACACAAAGCCTCCCGCTGCCCGCGTCTTGAGGGGCCCTCGGCGGATTCGCGCTCCTCCGTTCCGCCTGTGCGCCGCGGATGATCTGCTCTCACCACAAGTGGAACATTCGGCCTCCTGACGCACAATGAGCTCCTCCAACGCGCGCCATTCAGACGCGTCTGTAACGGGGACAATGCAGCGAGACCGCGCGCGAGCGGCTGGACTCACGCGCAGCACCGGGAGCGCGAGAGCTGTCTTTCAGCACCACACACACACACACACACACACACACACACACACACACACACACACACACACACACACACACACACACACACACACACACACACACACACACACACACACACACACAAGAAACCAACAACAGATCGTTTTCTCGTTCGGAATTATGATTTTATTTTTTTTGGGATGCAAATATCTTACATTTCTTTTTAAGTAAACACAAACAAATCATATATTCTTCTAAACACAAACTCTGAAATTCCCATTCTTGTGTATTTTAAAAGCGGTATGACGTGTGGTAGTTTTGATATCACTTGTTGATATGAGACTTCCAGTCCTCTCTGAACTTTTACAAACTCCATGACGTGACTTTGTTTGGTCAAAAGTTACATTATTTGTCGGTGGCTGATTCCTAAATGGTCCAATTAAAGTGTTTTTCGTGATATCTGGCATCTAAACTAATGACACAAACTATTAAATATACCAAATACACATGAAAGCAACATATTTGTGTTCAATTTGTGTGTTGCTTTGGGACACACAACACTCAAACTCAGTCATGTTGTGGACTCTGAGTTCCTCTCCGCTGCGTCGATCACCTCACTGACACTGAAAAGAAAGAAAGAAAGAAAAAACTCACCACGGACTGTTTGCTTAGTGCTTCAAGTGGCACGCGTCCGGCGCGCGCAACGCACCGGCACCGGGGCAGGAGCCCAAGGTGTATCCACGCGACCGGGGGGCGTGGCCAGCCGCCCATCCAAACGCATTGAAAAGCAGTGGCGTCTGTCCTCGAGGACTCATAGCAGCTTTGAGGAACGCGCGAGGCAGCAGCCCAGTGGATCCCCCCCTCCCGCCCACTCACTACAAAACAAGTGCACGGCAAACGGCCCCACGCCACGTGAACGGCACGAGCGGGACGCACCGCCTCGAGACTTTGGGTGATTATTTATATTTATTTTGTAGTTGTGTTTTTTTGGTTTGATTTTCCTGGGGAATGGACTTCACAGCCAAGATGGAAATTAGCGTCAGCCACCACCACCACCACCACCAGCAGCAGCTGCTGCCGCCGGCTTGCTTCTTCTCCTCCGCGCCTGCGCAGAGCTGCGAGCTGAGCCCCGGCGCCAGCAGCCAGGGCAGCGGGAAGTCGGGCTCCAAGCAGCCCAAGCGGCAGCGCTCGTCCTCCCCGGAGCTGCTGCGCTGCAAGCGGAGGCTGAACTTCGCGGGCTTCGGCTACAGCCTGCCGCCGCAGCAGCCGCACGCGGTGGCGCGGCGCAACGAGCGGGAGCGCAACCGCGTGAAGCTGGTCAACAACGGCTTCGCCACGCTGCGCGAGCACGTCCCCAACGGCGCCGCCAACAAGAAGATGAGCAAAGTGGAGACGCTGCGCTCGGCCGTGGAGTACATACGCGCGCTGCAGCAGCTGCTGGACGAGCACGACGCCGTGAGCGCGGCGTTCCAGTCCGGCGTGCTGTCGCCCGCCATGTCGCAGGGATACACCGCGGACATGAACTCCATGGCGGGCTCACCGGTGTCCTCGTACTCGTCCGACGAGGGCTCGTACGACCCCCTCAGCCCGGAGGAGCAGGAGCTGCTGGACTTCACCAACTGGTTCTGAGCGTCTATATACACACAAGGTGAGACCACGTCGAGACATCAGAGCTCACGAGATGCCGTTATTGACTCACACATGAGCAGTGTTTAACCTTTCTTCCCTCCTCTTCCTCCTCACAGACAGATGGATCAACTCACTTTGCTGCTGAGGTGCGCGCGCTGTCCCGGTGGGAGGCTGAAGAGCAGCAGCATCGTCGTGCATCGCCCGGTGTCTCCCGGGCTGACCGAGAGACACAGCCGGCCTCCACGTCCCCGAACTTGAGGGCAAACCAGGTCGGAGAGATCAGCGCCAAACGGATTAAAGGAAGACGGTTCTCCTGACAGCGTGGGAATCCACAAGCTTCTGCGCCCACAAACAAACAAACAACGAACTTAAAGTGAACTCCTGCTCTTCAGCAGCCGTTCAAAACATTATTTAATACGTCGCTCTTCAACTATGCTAAACCCAATCACAGAACACCAACCCTTTGGTAAACCTCTCAGACGTTTTAATTCAGAAAAAAAATGCTTCCAAGTCGCGGATTTATTCTATGAAAATTCTATATCAAACGCTTTTTTTTTTAAATATATTAAGCTATTTTTGTATGTAAGAGATTTATAGATGTTTTGTACACATCCTTTTTTGTATATATTTTGTCTATATATTGCGAAGTTGCTTCTATACCTCCTGCCTATGTAGACGTGTAGTCTATTATTCTGTGGCTCTTCTGTTCACGAGGTTTCCAGAAGGAGTTTGACACTCCGACGTTTGACTCCAGCACCAACGTGTCTTATTTAATAGCAAAACCATGTTATTGCATTATTATGTCATGAAGTTCACAATGATCAAAAACGTATGCAGCTATTGTCCAAACAGAGCGCGATGGCCATGCATTGTCTCCACTGCCAGCTCTATGTTGTCTCCACATAAACAGATGATGAAAAAAACAAGTCCTATAAACATATTTTCTACACTCCAGTTCAAGAATAAAATGATTTGCTACTGAATTATTTTCTGTCTTTTATTTTGGAGGGGCGTCTTTTAAAGGAGGGTTCCAGCTTCCAACATGTGGTTTGTAGCTAGTTGGAGGGGAAAGCGAGAGATATGATTAAACAGCATGGTGGGGAGAAAAATGAGGAACCACTTTTACGCACAGTTACGCACATTTTACGCACGATACGTTTTCTTTCCAGACTTTCAAAATCCAGAACTTAATGGCTCCTTAAAGCCTCTATAGCCGCATAACCTCAGACGAACCCTCAACAGAAGTCTACCTAATCTCTTCTGTAATCTTGGACAGCACCTACAAGTGAATTGATCCAAGTAAATCTGGAGACACGGGTGCATACACGTCAGGAGAAAAACACGTTATGAAACACTACGAAACCAGCAGCTGAGAGATACAAGCACTGGCGACATGTCTCTCCCAAAAAATCGGATCTTTAAGTAAAAAAATAATGATTTCTGCTGAGTCATCATTTTGTTATGTATAACGTGGCACTAACGGACCCGAGGAGCAGAAACAAACACAATCTACTCCACTGGATTCACCATCTTTAACACAAACGTGATGAAACTAAAGAGAGAACCGAAGTTGGAGTTTCCTCATGGAAGTATTTCTCATCCAAACTTCCCAAATCGAGTGAAACTTTGAGATAAAACACGCTTTTCAAAAGGGACGCGTGGTGGAGACCAGCAGTGGATTGTGAGGTAGAGCTCGTGTGTGTAACTGCGGGACGAGGTGTGACAGGTAGGCGGAGGCTGAGCCGGCGCGTGCCCGCTGTAATGACTGAATGGGTCGTGTGGTCGAGTGGAGTCACGGAGCTGAATTGGCTGATGGCGCGTGCCTCCTGACGGCAGCATGCCGCTGAACACACAACCACCACCACCTGGAAAGGAGGGACGGGCCTCTGCGCGCGCGCGTGTGAGTGAGAGGATACCATGGCTCTAATCTTGTGTTTTACTTTTTTCTTTCGACAACGAACGCAAAGAAAATAAATGAAAACACGCTTTTTTTTTACAAAAATAAGGACATATTTCATCCTCATGAAAGATACGAAGGACACCACCGTGGGTTGGGGTCATTGTGCAAGACGCGCGTGCGCTGCAGCGGTTCTCAATGGTGGGTTCATGGACCACCAGGGGGCCGTGAGAGGGGGGAGGAGGCCCTGAGGGGAACGAACAGGGCTGCAAAAAAGTAGTAAGAAAGACAATAAGTATTTGTAATTTATAAAAAGTTATGTTGGGACAAGAAACACCATGACAGCGATGACACGTCTGTCTGAGAAATGCTTTGCTAAATGTTATTTGACAGCAGTTTATTATCTTTAAAACATTCCTCGAAAATGTTTCAAAGTGGTAAAAACTCACAATTATGACAAGTGTCCAAACAAAATATGAATTTTCAAACTCTTCTATAACACGTCAGACTTTGACACCCTGCAAAGTTTATGTCTCATCAGCATTTTTTTAATGTTTCAATTACATTTGGATAAACAAATACATGATGATTTTTTGCAAAAACGTCCCCCCAATTTTATTTATGGAACCAAATGTCACAAATCACATTTTCTTGCTAGGGCTTTAAAAAATGTCCGACATATGACATCCTCAATGAGGATGAGGAACAGACTCCCCCTGCAGGAGGGAATAACTTCTTCACCCGTTAGCGAACAGATTGTAAAAGGTCACCGTGAAACAAGGAAGAAAGTAGTGAAGGACACTGAAGACAAAACCAAGTGATAATGAGTTGAAGTTCAGTCTGTTCTCCTCAACGCTTCAACAGAATATCTACATTTTTTCTGAAAGCTTCAGGTTGTAAAATCAGTTTTCTTGAGTTTTTTCTCTCTTCATGACGACGCATGCGGCTCGCAGGACGCCCCGATATCTAACAATCCGTGTTTGCTGCCTGTCAGAGTCCATTACGTTCTCCTCTGTGCCGGTCCGTCAAGCGTGGATGAGCCGCTGGAGAGCACGGCCGTGTCTAATTGGCAAAGCCGAGGCAAAACAATGGCTCAAAGTGTACGGGTTGAATATCTCATTGAATATACTTCATCAGCGTTGATTAAATAGGATAGAAGAGGACGAGTCTGAGCGGCTCTAAACTCGTTCTCTTCTCCAGAATAATACACAGTTGATGCGTCAGAATATTTCATATGAGCCCCGCCTCCGAAGCAGAGAGAGCGGGACAGTTTGCAGAAGGAGTTTTTATGCAATGCAACAAATAACATGCGATGCATTGGAAGCTAGACGTTGTCCAGTAAAAGAGGATCACCATCCACTGCTGCAGAACATTTCAGGACCATAGACAGCACTTTACAGCTCTATGAAATAGAAAGTATAACAGGAATAAAAGGAGCCCATTTTATACACAATTGTTTTTCAAAACATCTTTTATTATCTCATCAATGAGCCAAACATCAAGGATCCTGCAGAAAACAGAAGAGAAAGTGAAAAGAAGTTCATTTTTAAAGACGCTCATTAGTGATTTCAGAGCTTGTCTATGTTTGAAGGATTGTCTCTACACGGCTCTCAACATGGCGACTGCTGAGCTAGCGGTTAGCAGCTAACGGAGCTGACAGGGCACTGTAGTCCAAGGAGACACACGTTAATGGCCGTGATTTGGAGCAATATTGCTGCCCGAAGACATTTAATTCATCTGGATGTGAAAGTCATCTTTGTAATTATTCAGTCAGACATTTAAAACAAAAAAACAATCAACATGTGGTGGTAGAATAAAGCAACCTGTGTGCTCGCTAAATGCCGCCCAGAACAGCGACCGTCCGATCAAAGCTTGGCCCACGAGACTCAATGCAGACAGCTAAAAACCTGACTATCATTTTGTGTAAAAAAAACTTCTTTTCCAACCTGCAGGTGCCAGATGAACCGCCTTCATCGGCTTCTTTTGTTGCGACACTCATTTGTGAACCCGACACCAAGCAACAAACAGCATGTAGCTCCTTTTATATCATCTGAATCAACCACATTAGTGTTAATATCAGATTTTATTTCCATGCAACTGCCAAAAATATCCAGATATCTCTGACTTGAAGAGGCTGAGGTGACCAGTTTTCCCACTCTGCTGCTCATAATTGTAATAATACATGTTAATTGTCGGTGTGACAGAGCCTCAAAGATCACAAGAGACCGATAACGTTTGCTTGTAAGAGCGAACAATTACCACGCTGCAGAAATCCCTCCCGCCAGTGGAAGCGTGTCTTGTTTCCTGTTTTTCTGTGGCGGCGGTGCTGGTACCTGAGGTCAGAGGCGGCCGGAGTCGTCCAGAGGGTTGGCGATGACCGACTTGTGAATGAGCATGAAGAGCGGCAGGTAGGCCAGGAAGTCCAGCAGGTCCAGCGGGGGGATGCGCTGCAGCTCCAGCCGGACCGCCGCCTCCTGCTCCAGGTGGATCCCCCCGGCCTTCAGCTCCAGCAGCAGCTGCTCCGCGCTGATGAAGCCCCGCCGACCGCCGGCGTCTCCTCGCTGCTCCTCCAGCAGGAACAGGAACAGTTGCTACATAATGATGATATTCAAACATAAATACCGTTAAAAAAAAACTCGGCAAACTGGCTTTGAACTCCTTCTAAGCCCAGTTATGTGTGTGTGGGTGTGTGTGTGCGATTCTCAGCCTCAGATTACCTCGACCTGTTTCAGGTCTTGTTTGAGTGCACCTGTTTGCACTGTTAATGCAGTCAAGGTGATAATTGCTGTGGCAGAGGGGGAATAATCCCCTCTGGCAATTAGCCCATTCTCATGTTCCTCCTGCCTTTCAGTTGCTCAGCACTTCCTCGTGTGAACGAGGGCCGGGGCTCTGCGAGCGAGCGAGCCGGCCAGCTGGTAGGCCGGTCCCGGTCCATCCGAGATGAGCCGTGTGTCTCAGGCTGATTACAGGGCTGGGCGGAGTGGACGGCATGTTCGCTGCTGGGCACTTTAATGAGATTAGGGGCTTTGCTAATCTATGAAAAGGGAAAAGCACCCCTCTCTTTCTTCCTCTGGCTTGCTTCCCTCATTTCTATGCATGCGGGCTGAGTGTCTTTCATTTCTTTCTTTCTTTCTTTTTTTTTTTTTTAAAGAAAGCATGCTTTGGAATTGCTCTTCAAAGTGTTTACCAGTATTTATTTCATTATAATTATACCCGCGGAGTCTTGAAAGAGGGGCGGAGACGGAGTTGGCGGAGTGAATGTGACTCATGTGAGAGTTAATCTGATGTTGCGTGGAGGCAAGTGCACCTTGTGAATACAAATTCAAGAGTATGAACATGTGTGTGTGTGTGTAGGGGGGAGAGAAACCATTAGCCAGCGGATGTTTAAGAGAATTTGGGAAATGCAAGCCGAACCTTTCTGTTACCTTCGCTTTGAAGAGCCTCACTTCTAGCGAGCGCAGGTCCATGTCGGTGATCAGCGATCGCATAAAGTCGCTGGAAGAAAAACAGCAAAGTTGTTGCATTAGTTAGTTAAAGATTCAGTCAAGAAGCCGGATCTTACACTTCCCATAATGCATTGTGAATGCCAACGCCCTCAGATTGTAATGTAGGTGTTTTTTTTTGTTATAAATTAGAAGATAACCCCGACACTTTCCGACGTTTTAAAGTGTCAGTGCAGCTTTAACACGCCGACCCAATCAGTGTAAAAATCTAAAGATAGGAAGAGTTGATTGTGGCAAATTCGGGACAAATCTGTTGGCGGCGGTGGTGGCGGGTGATTTTTGGCGGGGTCACTCCCGTGCAGTGTTGTGTTTGCAGAGACGTGACGGTAAAGTGTTCTGAGCCCATTGTGGTTGCTCACAGTGGCCTGGCTGCCGAGACAATACGCGGGCACACGTGGACATCCCGCCACAGTAACGGATAAAAACTGCTCTGGTTTTGGGGGGACACTGTGTGTGTGTGTGTGTGTGTGTGTGTGTGTGGGAGATGGGGGAGCCGGGTGAGCGGGGGTTCGTGTGGAGGTTAAGGGCCCCTCCCCCGTGAAGCCACACTCTGGTGCAATGTGACCACCAACAGAAAAATCTAGGTCCGCTCGGATAATTGGAGGGAGACACGGACGATTGTGCCGTGGACAGAGCTCTCCTGTCCAGCGTGTGGCACGGCGACGGCCGAGCCCTTTCTCTAACGAGCGCCCGGCGCGCTCAATGGCCTGCAAGAGCGAAGAATGGGCCGAGCGCCGGGCCAACGAGTGCAACGCACGCCTGAGCGCTCCCCCCCGACCACGGCGGCGGGCGGGCTTGACGGGGATGAAGCGAGACAGGGCAGCTAATGATCATTAATTGCACTTGGTTTGCGGTAAAAGAGTCCAAATGCTGGTGTGCCAGGGACACTGGCGTGATAATGGCCAGCGTTAAAAAAAAAACAGGGTCGAGGGGACTGGCGGCGTGCGGGGCTTGCAGGGGGGGAAGATAATAGCAGCCTAACCCATTTCCTTTTGTCGGCGCTCCTTCGGACCCCCGCTGCGGTAAAGAAGACTTCTCGCTTACGTAATGTAATGCCCAACATTTTGGCGCCCTCCTCGTCGGGGAGCCGGTGTATAGTCCGGCGTGGACGGGGCGTGGTGAAGGGACCCAAACATATCCTGACCTAGTTTGAGTTGACAAGATTGAGAGTTGTTTGGGGATGTTTTTCGAGCGGTCCGCGGGGACGCTGGCGCCCGTAGAGGGAGGGAAAACTCTCCGTAGGAGGCGGGACTTGTGCCGTCAGGTCTCGGTTCTGCCGCCTCATGGTTTCACCGACATCCAGTGACTCAAAACACGAGCAACAAGGCATGCGAGGCCCCCATTGATGGCGTTTCAGCGCGTGGGGCAATCCTGTGTGGCAATGTTCTTCCTGGCAGATCATGTGACTCGCCCTGAGGGAATGTGGCGCCGTGTGAGAGGTGGACTTGTTGGGGAGCACAATGCTTCGCAAAAAGGGGGGACAGATGGGCTGAAAGCAGCACAGAGGGGCGAGAGGTAGGCAACAAGAGAGCCGGAGCAGAGACACGAGGGTGGGGGGACGGACAGTTAAAAAGTTGGAAAGAAAAGAGGTGAGTGACAGGGGGAGGGGACGGGGCGGAAGTGCAATTAGTGCAAAGTAAGGAGAAAAATAATTATATATATATATAGATATATAAAAAAGAGAAATCACCTCCTCAGATTTCAAAGCCTGCCGTGATCAGAACGGCTGATTGTGTAACTACAGTTGCAGCTCATGTCTAAAACAGGATTAGAGACAACAGGATTAACTGCAACAGGTAAGAGGATCAATTTAGTTCAGTCGGGATGAGGCGGCAGAAGGATGCCATTGTTTTCTCCTCGTTCGACCATGAGCGTTGATCTCCTCTCGCTTATCATTCAGGAGTTTTTTTTGTGAAAAGAGGTTTAATATGCTCATTCGTTATCATTACTATAATTGCCTCCATACAGAGGAGACACCCTGGACTCTCTGTGCCAGCGGAGCAGGCGGTCCACAGGCCTCCTCCAATACACGACGCGCACACAAAAGGGCCGGCCGTAAATCAGAGGACCCCCCCTCCCCCTCCCTCTCCGTGACCTCGACCCGCTGTCCCCGCTGAGAGGGAGCTCTCACTCCGGGGTGAGGGCTCTGGGAGCAGGCCTTGACCCTCGGGGACCTCCAGAGTCGGCTTGGCTCCACACACTCCTGTCTGTAAGGAAGCTTTACACCCCGGGGCAAAGGGGGAGAAGAAGAAGAAGAACAGCGATGTGTGTGGGAATCCGCGGCATATGGGTCATAATGTAGATGTCTTCTGTCTGCACAGGGTTCAATGTCGGGGCTAGTAACTATTATTATTGATTCATCTGGAGAGGAATGCCTGTTCCCACATTGACAGGCTCAAATGTCTTGTTTTAAACATTCAAATAGTGAAATAAATCAGCTAATGTTTGTCGCATCGTCGCTACGTTTAAATCGTTTGACGTCGCATCCAAACTTGTCACTTTGAGCCCTGAAAGTCGTAAAAACTGTTTGAAGACGCGAGAAGAGGAGGATCAAAAGAGAGACCCCACACACACGACGACGAAAACGAAATCACCGGAACAAATTTGCGTACACACTCTTATTCTTATTTATGGCAGGTCAAGGGACTCCTCTTCCGGCCTCACGGAGGAGTTCAGGGTGCGTCTGCTGCAGGTCACTTACTCCATGGCGGCTATTTTCTGCGCCAGGCTCGCAATCACGGCAAAGAGCCTCAGGTCCACGAGCCCATCTGTCACTCGGAAGTCCACCATCTCCAGGATCTGAGACCAGGACATAAAACAGGACATAAAAGCAGACAGTGATGCTCAGATACGTTTCCGCTTGAGCCATCAACACGGTCAACATTTTAATTTGTGCAATTTGAGGGTTTTGTGACCAAATTCCTGCAAAACGAATGCAATCCAATCAGCTGTATGGATTGCATATTACAGCAACGCTGGCGTTCACATTGAGCTGAAAGCTATTTTCTTGCAAAAACTGCGAATAGTACCTGGTACTTTACTTGGTACCACCTTGGTGAAAGTACTAGATAATAGAAGGCAGAGTTAAAACACTGCACACAGGATTTCCTGCACAAATTCGTCATTTATAAACAGCCAATGTATCGTCGTTAGCTAGCGCTATTAATCAAGATAAATCAATTGTAGGAGCAAAAAAAGTTGGCTACTTTTTGTGCGATTGGTTCTGTTGGAATCTGTGATTGGGTTGGTTTTATGTGTCAAATGCAGCGTGTGTGTGTGTGTGTCTATGAGAAGGGTTGTGTTTGTGCACAGATGCAGTGAAAAGCCGACCCTGTAGACGTAGATCTCTTCTTCGTCGGACAGCAGCTCCGGCGGGATGACGCCTTTAAGAGCCAGCAGAGCCTGAAGGCAGGAGATGTAGCCGTCGCCATCGGCGTCCGCCTGCACAGAGAGAACGCCGTCATCTCGATCGCTGGCTTCTTGAAGGATTTTCCAAGGCAGGAGTGAGCATCACAGACACATCTATAACATTTTGAGCTCACTCTTGACCTCACAAACAGTTTGACGAAAGAAAAATCACCATAAAGACGATAAAATGTAGTTGAAAGCACCAATATTTGGTCGTGGGATCCCTCAGGGATATTTCTCGGTAACCCTGCAGGTTGAGAACCGCCGATCTAGACAATTATTAGTCGATGAATCAATTAGTTGATTTACATAAAAAGGCAATCTGCAAGCATTCTGATAATCGCTTAATGATTTGAGTAATTATTCAAATATTTAGCCGTTTTTTTTTTATTTCATGTCATTCAATTAACGATTAATCAATTAAAAGAGAAAACATCTGTTAGTTGAAGCTCTGTTATCAACATTGTTGTTGTTAAAGGAAAAGAAAAATCACCTTTATCTATATGGAGAGTGCAGCGAATTACAGTGAGTGAAAGTGAATATCCCGAATATAAAAGGGTTTGAATGCCTTTTCACTTACTGCTTCAAAAGCTCTTTTGTACTCGGCCAGCTTCTCCTGACTGAAAATGCAATACTTTGCCAAGAAGTCGACTGCAAAGGGATGAGAAGGGGACAAAGACAGACCTTAAGAGCTTGTCGAGTGAATGCTAGCTGGACTTTCTTACCGCGTTTTATACCACGAGTGATTTCCAGCTTGAGGAACAGAATTAGGTTTCCTCTGTGTGTGCAGAGTGGATTAGAGCAATATTTCTCCCCTCTGGTCGCACCAGGGTCATGGAGGACGGACAATACAGGGCGAGTGGTTCACAGGGCGTCCAGTTGGCCGTGATCGAGGAGGAGGAGGAGGGTTGGGGAGGAAGAGTGGCACTTGGCTTTTTATAAAGACAGAAAGTGAGATGAATAGATGCTGGAAATTAAGACGGCAAGAGCTTGAAATGACCAAAAAGGGGACCAGTTATGTTTGAGTATGAGGATACAGATTCTGAATTAGAGCTCTGGAGCAAATTGTATGTGATATATAAAATAGTTGGAGTGGCCATCTTTCTCTCTAAAATCATTTTTTTCCAGCAAAAATGCCCAAAATTCTTAATTCACATATCCTCAAATGAGCTAATTTGCCGTTTTTCTTTGTTTTAGATGAAGAAAAACAGAACATATTTGGGCTTTGAGGAACATGGATGGACATCTCTCACTGTTTTCTGTTATTTTATAGAACAAACAACTAATTAAGAAAATAATTAACTGGAATTAATTCATCTTGACCAAAGTTCTCTTTTAAATATGAGACTTTGCCACAGAAATAAGTGTAAAAATCTCTCCAGAAGTACAAATGACTCTTAAATGATCCGAATCGTCCATTAAAAAAATATAAAAATGGCACTTTATTGAACTGAAAATGTAATGATGAATAGGGGGGGGGGGGGGGGGGGGGGGGACACAAACTGAGGCTAACCACACCCATGAATATTTCAGTAGGCAAATTTGGGAGGGAGAGTGTGACTTGGACCAAAAGGAGGGAGGAAAAGGGGGCTTTTAAGCTGCTGCCACTTCAATTTAGGAGATGAGAATGAGTCGACTGAATAATGAATCTATTCATTGGTTTGGAGAAGAAAGAGAAGCAACAGAGTTGATATCAGTCTGGACTTAAACCCCTGGACCTCTGGGGTTTCTCCGCAATAGCAGGAGGGCTGTTTGAATCCGCCATTTATCAGCTTAGGCCTAATCGAAACCAGGCCTTCTCCGGCCTCGCCCTTTCACATGCAAAATGTTACATTCGCGTCGAGTCAACTTGACTTGTTAAAGCTTGAGCGATCAAAGAAAGAAAGAGAAAACCTTCGCACATCTGTTTGCAAATGTGTGTGGGGAGAAAAGGTCCTGCAGGACGAGGAGGACGAGGAGGAGGAGGACTGGTCCGTTGAGCTCAATGAGACAGCAGCTCATGAAAGAGTGAATGATCCACCTTCTGTCCTCTGCAGCGCGTGAGCAGCGATGACCTGCGGCGGTTCAATATTATTATCATCATCTCTACTGGAACTCAGGTTGTAGATGCGTGACCATCTCATGAGTCCAGAGCATCCACTCGCATACGTCTAGCTTTAGAGATTATGAATGTTGCTAACACGTGGCTTATTAAGACGACAAAGCGATGAGTCCACATTCACAGCCTTGTGTGTTTACTCGCTTTACTTGCTCGTGTGACTGCGTTGTTGCTCCTTGACAGCTTAACGTTAGCTTTTGCTTTCACGCTTTAAATATCATCAAAGTAAAGTTTGGTTGTGAAGGTTATCTTGATCATAAACTCATGTTTGAGTTCACTTTCTGGGTTTTGGGACTCGTTCCTTAACCATTTAATTCCAAGAGAGCACATGTGCTGTACGTCTGTTTTGTTTGGAGAATGTAGCTTGAGATTTTAAGTCGTCAGAGACAAACCTTTTTGTCGTTGTATGCAATTGGCTCTGTGTGTTTTAAGGTTTTGTAATGTATCTTCACCACAGCGGTTAGACCTATTTTGTCCCAGGCAAAAATTATTCATCAGCGTCTGATGAATAAAATGTCTTTAAAAAGATGTAACAGCCTCAATTACAGTAAAAGAAAAAGTGAATCTAATCAGAAATCTGCAGTTTACTGGAAAGCGATCACCAAAAGAGGCAAAATGGTTGTTTTAAGAATGCGATATCTTATCGTCTATTAACCCGTTAAAAACTGTGGAACCAATTTTGTCTCCAGACCTCTATTTCTCCTGTGTTTAAGTCGTTGTAGGAACCCCAAATTAATTCCAATACTTGTGTTCATTGTATGTATTTGTTCAGCAAAAATGTATACCTGCAAAACAATTCACTTTTAAAAGATATTTTGATCGTAACTATGAACATCCAGCATGATATGAGCCAGATTCCACAAAAAATGCCTCCTGGAGAGGTCAATAAGACACCTTTTTGGAAAGATTAAGACCTAAAGAATCAGAATCTGCGACAAAAATCACAATAAAATAAAGCCTTGGACTGCTAGGAAGGAGTTTCAGTCCAAAAAACTATGTCGTTCGGTTGAAAAATGGAAAAATTACGTATTTTATGCCAAAAAGATTGATTGAATGGGGCATGCTGGGACTTAAAATGGTTAAAACTAACTAGGATAAACTTCACTATGACGCAAACTGTGAAGTTCAACCTTTACACACACAAACACACACACACACACACACACAGTGGTGCTGGAGGAGGTCGGGGGGTCCCTGTCTGAGGGGAGCACTCCGTCAGGGAATCAGCCGGACAAAAGGTGCAGTGGAGTGAGAGATTGAGGGAGGAAGCGAAGGCGGGTGGAGGAGCGGGACAAAGCCCAGGCAGTAAAGCCTCCTGCCTGATAGCCTTATCTGATTCCACTCCAGCGCTTGATGGCTTTTTTTTCCCCTTCCTTCTTTCCACCCTGCCTTTAAAGCGCACAGGTTGTGCCTTTGGTGTGAAGCCTAGCAGAAAATGTTAATCAAGAGAGGGACTGTGTGGAGAAAGGCGAGAGAAAGGGGAGAGTCACTCCGCCGAGGCTGTAATCTGTAATGAGACCGAGGCGATTCAGTTGCAATTGAGAGAAGAAGAATGGGAGCCATGATGATGATGAGCAGGGAGGTACGGTCTTTCACCGGCGTTTGTTTTTCTGTTTTGTTCCTTTCTCTTTCACTCTCGCAGTGGCGGCGCTCGCGCAACCGGTCCGCGGTCACAACTCATTTAACGCACACGTGGACGCCGCTTTCTACGTCCTGCAGCTGACGGATGAAAAACAACAGCTGACTGCTCGTCTGAGAACTATTGCTGCTCATCTGTGTATGATTTATATTTCCTTTTGTGACCCTTTAGGCTTTTTTGTGTGTTTTTGGTTCTGCCCGAAATGTGGCGTCAAAGGTCCCGTCAGACTTGAGTTGATTTGAGCTGCGAAACAATCAGATAAAATTGTCCCATTTCAGCTAGTACAAAAAAAAAGTATGATTATGAGATAGAAAGTTAAAATTATGAGCTAGAAAGTCATACTTATGAGATAGAAAATTGAAAATATAAGATAGAAAATCACAATTATGAAATAGAAAGTCGAAAATATGAGATACAAAGTCAAAATTATGAGATGGAAAGTCGAATATATGAGATAGAACGTCATAAGTAAGATAGAAAGTCATTATTATGATATAGAAAGTGGAAAATATGAGATAGAAAGTCATAATTATGCGATAGAAAGTCACAATTATGATATAGAAAGTGATAATTAAGCAATAGAAAGTGTAAATTGTTAGATAGTAACTGCGCTTCAGTGGTGTTGTTTTTCTTCTTCTTCCTGTTATCTGGTGAAGAAAATAAAAATAAAAAGGCCAGCCCTCTGATGGCCAAGAATGTAAGTTTTAAGGCACTTAACGACATTTAACATTGCGAAGTTTGGCTATTTTTCAAATTATTACTTGCAGAGAAATGTGTTTTTATTCCTCAAGGTATCAGAGCTTTGTTTTACTATCACAACTGTACTGGATGCAATCTGTATAGAAAAACCTCTCAAATCATCCCCACCTCTACTGACCGCCATTTGTCCAAACTGTGTCAGAGCCACACACACACACAGGTCTATTGTGTGTCTTTTAACGAGTTCCCTTGTTTGTTGCTCTTTCCCGCTTAATCCCAGACTTTTGTTTCTGCTCATCATCACACCGTATAAAGTGTCCCATAATTCCTTTAACAAAAGGTCACATTCAGCGGAGAGGAGGTGACCCCCTTTTCCTGTAATAGCAGGAGGATGTCAGAGCGCAACATGCCCCACATATACGGCCCGAAAATATGTGATTAAGAGCGCGAATTTAGAGCAAATAGCAAATTCTGGGGTTAAGTCTGTGATGCTGTGAATCTACGCAATGAGACAAAGGCATGAAATATGAAGTGTGGAGGTGGAAGAGAAGGAGGTGAGAGGTCTGGAGCGCCGACAGCAGACCTGTGAACCACACGGAGCATTTCTCAATAGCAGAAAATGAGCTATTGTTGGGAAAGATGGAAATCTAATCTGGAAAAAGAGTTAAACAGTAAACCAGCAGGAGGTGCAGTAGAAGAGAGAGCGGCGGTCGCTGTCAATCACTTCCTGACTTTATCAAGCGGCGCAGTTTATTTAGAGTCTGGCACTACGATACAGTCGACCTGAGACGATTAAAGGATTAAGACTGAAGGATAAGGAAACCGAGTCCCTGTTTCTAAGAAGTAAACCTGTATATTAACTTTACATTATGAATGAACACATCCATAATGAAGGTGGACATCATTATGAAGCAAAAAACCCTTTAAAAAAAAAATATATATATATATATATATATATATATATATATATATATATATATATATATATATATAGCAATTGATCTCAATCTTTAACCAGAATGCAGCTTCTAGTTATTTTTAATTAATTTATATGACATATTTGTTTTCACTTGACATTTAAGTGTCATTTACTGTCCATCGGTGCCGTAAAATTTAAAAAAAAAAGTATTTTGATTCCCTTTTGTAAAACATAAAAACTTCCTGGGAGGGAAATTATTTTTATCGGACACATTCAGCTTTTTTAAAAACCTTTTTATCCTTTTTTCTGGTGCCGGTAAATCTGAATAAATCACGCTTTGGTGCTCGTCGTTTGCGTGAAACAGACCAAACGACTTGAACGGTGGAGAATCGAACGATGTGTCGCACGTCCACGAGTGCAGCGAGTAAAAGAGGAATGTACGTATCGGTCAAAGCCGATAAAGACAATAAAGACCCACACAGTTCTACTGCTGTGCCGAGTGCCGCGCCCGCTCCATCAACATTCAGAGCGCCTCGCCGGTGTTTTATAAAACAAGTCTTTTCAGAGCAGAATTTGGCAACGTGTGCCGGTTGTCTCTTGAGTGGGTACTAGAAGAAGGGTGAACGTATTTGGCAGCATTCTCCCGCAGGCGCTGTTGTTGCTCCACGAATGCACAACTCCTCCCACTCACTTTCTCCCAAAAAAAACCACTGAGCAGTGTGTGTGTGTGTGTGTGTGTGTGTGTGTGTGTGTGTGTGTGTTGAAAGGGGCGGTTATAGGTCTGATGGATAACAAACAAAGACAAACGTAGCAGCCACACTTCTGCTTCTGGCTGCACGCCATCGGCCTCACCACAAACCACAACTTATTGCACACACACACACACACACACGTACGTACGTACGCACACACACACACACACACACACACACACACACACACGCCCACACGCCCCAATCAGCTCCTGCCGAAGATCCCCACTGATATGCCCGCAGAGTCTCCAAAATCATCTGTCGTATTGCAATACCAGATCTCCAGAGATTACCTCACAAAGCCAAATCATCTTCTCTTATTGCCCGGCCGCTCCTTGACATTGTGCCATTAGTAAGGCCATTGTGGAGGGCTCTCTCTGTTTGGGCGCCGTATAATAGACTCTTTGACAGATTGACTCTCTTTCTCCCTCTCTCTCTCCCCCCCTCTACCCCGTTGCCTTTCTCTCCGTCCTGTGAATGCAGCGGGCATATTCCACGCCGTCGCTCATCAATGGGTGAGCTGTTTGTTTGCCCAGTCATCCACGGCTGATGGTAAACACATAGAGGTATTCCAGACCAAAAGGCTGAGCAAACAGGGGTCACATGAAAGGCACTGTACCCGAACACGCAACCGAGACGACACACACACACACACACACACAAAACACCTCACACTAATGCCCTCCACCTCCCTCCACCTCTCTTTTCTTGTTCATTCGGTGTCTTTTTAGGCTCATTCACTGTTTGCAAACAACAATTAGGGCTTGATCGCCGCCCACAGGTGGAATAAAGTAATAAAGGATGCTGCTGGTGGGCGGGGTCAACACGCGCCTGGCTTCAAGGCCGCCAGGTGTTGCACATCAACATTGACGTTCGTCAGAGACCTCAGCCCACAGAGTCCCTCACACGACACACACACGCCGTCGCCGCTTAACAGGCGCTGTGGCAACACAAAGGAGACTGCCGCTTCTTGACATCGGTGCGTCACCTCGTTCTCCACGCGCTCACCACCGTCACACATCAGGAGGCAACGAGGCAGAACTGGCCTTCAGAGTCCAGGGTAAAATGTTTAATAAATTGGCAAATTTCATCTGAAACCCCAGATTGAAAATAAGGATTGCCCACATGGAGCAAGTAGAAAAAAATGAGGCATTCAGGGAGTCTGAAGTGTCAGACACACCTGTGATTCACACAGGGCACTCGTGGGAATATAAATGTATCAGCTGAGGCACAAGTAGGTATTTTAATTATGTTGGAAACATGAGTTAAGTTGGGTGGCGTTAAAGGATATAGGTGAGTGATTTGTTATAAAAAAAAAAGAATACAAAATTACAATTTAAAAAAATCCATTAGAGCTATGCCACTAGAGAAGTTTAAAGATTAAAAAAAATGTTTTCATTCCGTACCAACTTAATAGAATAATCTACATTGGGAGCAGGTTTGACACGAGTCATGTGACCAGCTGACTGTGAGCCTCCAGGTTGTCATCAGAGTTAGGTAGGAGTGTGTGTGTGTGCGTGTGTTGTCTATTTTGGGAATCCTTTGACAACTGGTCAGCGCTGGGCCGAAAAGCAACAATTACATAAAAGGCAGTTGGACCCTTTTAGAGCCTCATGAGGGGACACAGAAGTGTCTGGACAAGAGGTAGTCAACGCACACACACACTTTTGTGTGCAGACAAAAATCAGGTGTGTGCGTGTCTTTGTAAATACACACAACAACACAAAGGGAGTCATGCGTGTAAAGTGACAGATCGTATCAGGACATACCTATTAACACAGCGAGAACAATCAGCGAGTGTCTTTCATCAAAGAGCACCACAGGTATAACGCACACATTGTACTTCTATTGTCATGAGGAACTTCATTACATGTCCTTTAAACCGTAATCTAATTATTTACCTTGATAACAAAGTGTGTCACTGACTAATCCTTACATACTGCTAATTATCGTTTTTATTTAAACATTTTAAATCAACAGTGCTTCCAGCTAAATGCCAACAGCACGCTAACATGCACACAAAGACAAAGCTAACAAGTTGCTGTTTACAATATTCACTGCGCTAGTTTAGCTTGTTGGCATGCTAACATTAGCGGATTAGTACAAAATCAAAAAAAGCACAGCTGAGGTTGATGAGAGTTTCATTACATTGGCAAGTATTTGGTCAAAATCTTAAAATGTAGACGTGATGACGGTGCTAAATGAACAATCAAAGGATCAACAATGCTATCAGGATTCATCCTAGGGGGAACATGAATGTGTGAACTAAACTTTATGGTAGTCAAACCAACAAAAAAAAGCAATGGGATCACCAGAGTCTTTACGATTAATCCTCTAGGGAACATGAATATCTTTATAAAACTCCATGGAAATCCATCCAATGGTTGTTGAGGCACTACAGTCTGAAGTGATGATCCACCGCATCATCATACATTCAATCATCCGACGCTCAACCGAAGCCTGACATCGCTCTCAAAAGCCGTCATACATGTAAAAACCCCACCTGTTTTTTTTACATGAACACAAAGACACACACAAACCCAAGTCCACACTCCTGTAACGCAACAAAAGCTTTCCATTAGTGATAACCTTGCTGCAGAATAGTGAAGCCAGCTGCGGGGGGGTTCTTCATGCAGTCTGAACAAACCTGTCCAATCAGTCCCTTTCATGGGTGCCAGCACTCACGGGAGGACTCTGACCAGGCTGACCTCTGCAGAGGGCCGGCCCCTCAGCCTTGACCTTAGGTGTGGACGCCTATTGTCGGACCCTGGCAGCCCCGGCGCACTCACAAAGGCTTGAATGCTAGAAATTAGGCACTTGAAGGGAAACTGGAGAACTCCTGGCTAAACTACTGTTTGCCAAAAATAAATATAAAAAGGCATTTCTAAAGAAGAAAAAAAAATCAAGTGCCGTAATTGAGGGGAAAATGTTCAGCATTGAGAGGGGTGTTGGTAAATGCGTCGGGTGTTTGTGTTTTTCTACTGTGTGAACAGGAAGCAAAGAAGAGCGTTGGCAAGCGGAGATAGATGGCTCCTTCAAACATGGCCGAGTTTGAAAACCCTCGATGATAATTTCACACAAAGCCTCTTCAACGAGGACTCGTGTCTTCTTCATACGTCCATTAAAAATGATTCATTCTGACCAAAACCTCCTCCCCTGCTTCAGCACAGCCTCCAGCGGAGTCTTAATAAGCCAAAAGATAGTAATCAACCTGAGAAGCCTTCAAATTGAGGACATTTAATGTGCAGTTTCATTCAAATTTGACCTAAACAGCCCATGAGGCATCCAGTGTTTCCCCTTTAAATACCTAGACTGTTTCATAATGAACCAAAAATATCTTTATACCCAACGTGTGGGCTGGCTCGGCCCTTTCTTTCCATGCAACATCTCCTCCTCAGCGGTGAGCGTTGATGTTTTTATCACGCGAAAAACAGTCATCTAAGGGTTAAGAATAAGGGTCGCAACAAAGTAGCAACACAAATGAGCAACTAAAAATCGTGTGATTCTGTGTGATTCTGGCTCTTAAAAGCCGTTCCGAGGAAGAGTATTTCCTGGTCGGAAAAACTACATATGTGAAAGAAAAAACATTGTCCGGAAAATCAAGTCTGGAGTTTTATGAAAAAGCTAAGATTTGTAGATTTCAAGATGACCGTTTAGGTGGATAGGTTTGCTAAAGGTTAAGTCTGGTTTAGTGTATAGGAACATTTTCATGAGATAACTCACAGTCCTCGAAGTTGGAGCAACCTTTGTTGCTACTTGGCTGCCGCGGCGTGTCATCTTGCAGTTTGGAAAGCAAGTGCAGCGCCTTTGTTTTTCTCTCCTCCATCCTTCTGTCCTTTTCTTCAGTTCTGTCGTCAAGGCTGCCGGGCCTCCTCCCTTCAGCTGAGGACTCGACTCGGTCCCCCCATCCCAGATAATTGGCCTCCTCCTCCTCCTCTTCCTCCTCCTCCTCCTTCTCGGTGAGGCCCCCTTCCACTCCGCCGGAGCCTGGAGCCGAGAGATACAATTTAAAACATATGAAAAAAAATCTAATGAAGCCTTGCATCCCGCAGTATTTTCTTTGCTTATTTCTCAGCACACGGATTAACGGTTTAAATACAAAAAACTGTAATCACCACAGTCCTGGACATCTACGAGGAAGTAGCTACTTGGTAAAAAAACAACAACATTTCAGCTCCTTTAATAAACATCACATTGTTCTGCTAAATGCCACAGTCACATCTCCCTTCGATCCTTTCAGCTTCTCCCTAAAGAGCGGACGCTATCCCTGAAATGTAAACGGCCACCCATTTTGTCACCGACCAGCCAATTACGAGCCCCATTATCACTGAATATAAAGTCCACAGAATACACTTCTAGGTGTTGCGTGGAACAGACAAAGAGCACCCGCCGTTGCAGACTTGAGCTTAAGGAGGGCTCCGATTGTCTTTCGCAAGTTTTCCAGGAGAGTTTGGGGACTCTTTTCTTCCGGCTACTTTTGCAAACGTCGAGTGTCGCTCGCGCAGTTAGCGCACGAGCGACAATTAAAAAAACGGGAGACATTTGGAGATGGTTCCATTCATTAGGAGGAGAAAAGCTTGACCGGTGGAGTAGCTGACGGGCAAGCGGATTCATCGAGCCGTCGAAACGTGGCGGCGCATGGATTCATTTGTCCCGTCGCCGGCGAGCACGCGGAGAGGTCAGCGGCGCCAGATTGATGGAGGGAGCCGCATCTCGTTTGACGGGCCGTCTTACGCCGCGCTGCACACAATCACATGCTCGCCGCCAGCCTCGCCGTCCCGCTGAAGTCTCAATGTCACTTAAGCGGACGACTGCATGAGAAATGTATTCGAGCGACGAATTCATCATTTCTCAGGTTATTTTTCATAACGCAACATCAAGAAAATGTCTGAGACAGCTCCTGTGATCTAAAAACTTTTCCTTAAATGCCTCGTACATGTATTAATCTGTTTAAGTTCACAATTAATCGATCAATTGTTTAATCTGTAAAATACTTTGGTGTTAGTGGTGGAGGTTGTGTGGCATGGACTTACTAATACTGAATTAATTAAATATACTTTATCAATAAGAGCATTAAAACAATACAGTGTCAATATTATACAGTGCCATGTTAACGCTATTTAATGAAAAAATAATGCTAAAAACACACGTTTTCCACTACCAACAATAGTGCTACACTGTTGTCATCATTGCAGACTAATGGGCAGTGGCCTTGGAAGTCCAACATAGAGCAAATCAATAGATCAATAAATCACGATGAAGGTTGAACAGACTGGAACACAACAGGTAAAGATACCTGCAGAACACCTTTTGTACGTCACTTTGTAATTGTTTTTTTTCTCTGTGCAACTTGCAGCATTTGTGTATTTTGTTTGTGTTTTGAACACTCAGGGCCACCGTACTAAGGTTTTCCAGAGAAAAGCAACAAAGCTTCCTCAACGTGTCTCTTTATAAACACTCTTAATAAATATTCAAAGTCTAAACTGTTCCTGTGACTCTTTAAAGTAGCTACTAAACTAAAAATTATTCAGGATTTGCTTTCCTCCCATCCAAGCGCTCGTATCCTAACCTCCAACGCGGCCTAATCCATGAATGCACGCCAGTGATTACTGGTCAGTTCGAGCTGGAAACAAGAGCCCGTCTAAAAAACACACGGAGCAGGTTACCACACCAACCGCAGCATCTGAACACAGCAGATAGCTGGATTTGGCTGCGAGCGAGCGGCCGAGTCAAATCCCCTTAGTTCATCTGGAAAAAGGCCGGCAAAGACAATAAACACACACACACACACACGCCGCCCACCCTTTCGCCTGCCCTTTACCATCCAGCGCACCAGGCAGAGGCAAGAAGGTCGGTCTTGTATCTCTTTCTTCGCGTGTTTGAGAAAGGGATGAGCATCAGCGAGACAATCGGCGTGCCGAGGCCATTCACTGATGCCACCCAGAGCTTTCACTCTATCTGCAGAGAGAAAGGCAGAAGAAAAAAATCCTCGCCAATTTATTATTCATGGGGAGGGGATTTTCCTTTCAGGGCTCCTTTAACGAAGCCTTTCCCAACACGTCACCCCTCTCTCTATCAGCCCTGACAAGTGCCAATCAAAGAGCTTGAGTCCAGGTTTTTCGCTGGAGGATTTCGGAGACAATAGCCAATGAGTCCACAGTGGCGGTGGCTTAGAGACAATGGTGACATGGCTACACTGTCAGTGTGTGGTCCTCCGGGGGGGAAACGATCCTCGCTTAGTACACGACTAATCTCTGCTTGCGCCATCTCTGTCCTTCTGGAGGCTAATCTGTCCCGTAGCTTCCTCAGCTTTCTGTAACAATCCACCAGGGTCAGTTCAGATTAGTTGCTCTTTGTGCCCCCCCCCACCTCTTGCACATCGCGACATTCACTTGGACGCTAACATCTTTAGTAGCAGCTGAATGCTAAACTGTGGAGTGACCGGGGCACAATTACGAGGAGGAGGGATTATTCTACCTATGAATTTTCTGATGAGCCGAAACGGACAAAAGGTCTTGACGTGAGCCTCGCTGGGGAGCAGCGGCATCTTATCGCAGCATCACTTTATAATCTCAGAATCGGTCAACGGCTGTCGATCGATCAGAGACAGGAGTGCAAGTCGAACGGGCATCAGAGAAGCGGCTAAAAATATCGTAATATATAAATATATATATATTTAGGGCCACTGAAACCATCGCATAATGTCTTCTTCGTGGCTCTAGTATCGCTTTGCAAAGTTTGAAAAAAGTTATTTTAATTCAACGTTATTCAGGTGCTTTGTGGGAAATGTAAGATACAGTGGTTTTACAGAGACTAAAAGTCAGGATACCTTTGTTTCTGATCCTTCCATGAGTTACCTTTTAATCGTTTTGTACTTTTGTTTTGGAACAGAGTGAATAATGTTGGGGACACCTTCAAATAGCTCTTTCTTATTTATTTTTTATGACATATTTAGTATTTTACAAAAGCTCTAAACACAACAATGACATATTATCACATTATAAAGTTGCTACAGTGAACGTTTTAGCAAATAATTCACTTTTACACATCCAGCAGACACGGCGCAACGTTTGCATTGAGTCTGACTCATGTTTCTGTCCACTTGATTCACACTTTTAGTTCATTTTGTTTGGCCGTAAAGCAGCAAGTTTTGTTCCTTGTGTGTTCACTGGTCGCTAACGTTTGGCGCTGTATGCTAAAAAGGTAGCATACAGCGGTCTAAATGGAGCGTACCATTGATGATATACTATTTTTATCTGATTGGAAATGAAACATTTTGATTTATATATAGATATATATCATAGTTTGTTTTCAACCAAACTTCCCTCAATCTAAATGTTAATCAGCAGTTAGCCGTGTGAACTAATCAACTATTCCTGATTCAAATGGTGTCTCAAGCCCATTTTCCTCCACTGTCTCATATACATTGAGCCATAATGGGGTCATTCCCTCCATTACTCTGAAGCCCCATTCAAAGGGTTTAACTGCTCGCACCTCCAGGGTAACCAAATCTCACCTATCCACACAAAGACATGCCACACACTGGGCATCTTTTAGAGACGGTGTGACCTCAGGCGCGACCCCCTCCACGCCCTGCTGATGACCCCTCCCCCCTCTTTCCTCCTTCCCCAGAGTGCGACCATGCCTTTGGCCTCCAAAAGGTCAAAGCGCACAAGCCGTCACCAAAATCCTCTGGTGACGTCTTCCTTCATTAGACCAGTTTGCCTAATTCTTACAGGGGAGTTAAACAGGGAAAGCTTTGTCGTGAAACGTTTAAGGAGCTAAGAAAAAAAGAGCGGCGTTTTACCGCTGAAGGCAATTTTCAGACATTGTATGCTGCGACAATGGATGTACATTGTATACCTTTAACAAGCTAATAAATCAATCCTTCTTTGAAAAGAAAAGACTGTTAAATTATATATATAACTCATTCATCATTCCAGGGATGACGGGTGTGATCACAGTAAACTGAGTAACATATTGCACAGTAAAGTCAACACTGTATCTGTATATATGGAGTTACGTTACAGGGCCTTAGACCAAGTCGGCGGCCTTTTATTCACCATTGAGTTTTAATTTTGCATTATAATAGTGCTAATAGTGGCGTCGCAGCTAGATGGCATCATTAGCAGATTTAAAAAGTACTTCAGAGACACATGGGAGAATAAAAGCAGAGATGGGGGACAGAGTTGTTTGTATTATTTGTGAGGCTCAATCATCTGGAGATTTAAAAAATAAAAAGCTAGTAGCACTTTGCAGCTAATATACAGCAAACAAGAATGGCAGAAAATTGGGGAGAGGACGAGATCAACCAGCATGCAACAGGGTAGGTAAAGGATGACCTTTACCTCGACCGTGATGAAGTTGACGTCACTTAAACGTCAGCCATGTTGGATGAGAAAAATCTCACTGTGCGTTTGGTCTCAATGGTTAGCTGCAGCTTGGCCCTCCAGACATATCCATCACTGATATGACGGATGCATTTGTGACATCCTCGAGGGAATGCTGAATACCACGGACCATTAGAGCTACAGAACAATGACTGAGGGAGTCACCAGCGAGAAAAAAACAAATAAAATGTCTGACAGATGAGTACGGGCGAAAACAGGAGGAAAAGGGGGCGGCTCTCTGCTTCCGTGCCTCGGTCCGACCGGTTTCCTGCCTCGCGCTGCCAGCTTTCCAGTGTTTGTGGTCCAGTACAGTAAACGCTGCCTCATGAACCATCCCTCATGAATGTACACAAGCCGGCCACACAGGTGAAGGTGATACCGCGAGCCAGCTGGCCCTCGCCAGGATTAGCGGGGCTTAAGTGTACCGGAGGCAAGGGGATCGCCAAACACAGCGCTTGACAGTGAGGAGACAATGGCTGCTCATAAACCAGAGCTGACGGGGACTGAGTGGGCTTTTACCGGATCAGACGCTAATGGTGAAGACAGGCTCTTGTATTGATTAACTATTGTTGTAATAGGCTCTGAGGAGAGAGCGCCACTTTTAACAGAGCGGCTGATATGCCATAGCAGCACACACACACAGATGAAGAGAATAAGTATTTTCAGGGTAGGTTTAAGGGATACAGTACCGTGATCGGACACGCAGGGAGAGATGGCGGATGTGAGCATGTTGAGCGATGGACTCGGGTCTATGATCCATGAAGACGGAGACCCAGAACATCCTTCAGACTGATCCTGCAGGGAAACAGAGGACAGAACAAACAAACTCAGCCTCTTATTAGTTATTACAAGGAAGGGATATTCATTTTCTACATAGATAACTTACAAATATTTCATTTTGGACAGCTTTGATTGACTTCCTCTCAATAGCAACGGTGTCTGAGATTAGGTGTAGGTGTGTGTGCGTGTATTGTGGGTTTGTGTGTCCAACTATTTCCAACGAGTCTTGCCTGGCAAACTGTTCCTCAAAAACTCCAGACACTCAATGTTGCAGATTATTGAAGCTGTCGCAAATAGAAAAAACAGCCTCTCAATTCTCCCCGACTCCAAAAAAACACACCACTGTTTTATCACTCTCTCTCCTCCGTGAATAATCCAGTGTGTGGATACTTGCATTATGCAAATGTCCGCATGAATCCCGCTCTGAGCACTCCAGCTCGTCATTGTGGTTTGGCATAATTGCAGGGGGCTTACGAGTCTCATTCATGCTTTTTTTTTTTCTTCGGGGCCCCTCTCTCTCATTCGTCATAAAGGGGGAGATTAATCGTAGATCACGTGGAGCACCTGCGTCCATTCCGCTGCAGCCCAGCGTGCGCGAGCCCCGTTTACCCCCCTGACCTCTCAACCCCCGTCTGATCCTGGCGGTGGTGCATCCTCTGAAAGAATCCCACCGTGTCGGGCGTTTAGCCAAGCGGCCCCCCCTGCGCGGAGCAATGAGCTGGTGTAAAAGCCTGCCTGTCCTGTACAGTCCGACCTCCCCCCTCCTCCTGCAAGCCCGTGACTGATTAACCACACACCTGCTGCACGCCGCGTGCCCTCTGTTATATTGTGTCTCAATTATCAACAACAATTCGGCTCTTCTAACTGGGATGACAGCTATAAATGCATGCCAGTTCAAGTCTGTAAAAAAAAGGGGTCTTTGTGTAGGCCGGTGACTGTTTGCGCCAGGTTTTGGGGGTTATTGTCCGATAGGAGCTGCATGTCGGCGGTCTAGTGTTTGCTCACAACAAGGCGCAGGCCCGCTTTTGGAGGAAAATGTGATAGATTGACGCAGGAGGAGGGAGGGGGAGCGAGTGAAAGGCGGCGTACCAAAGGGGGCAGCGGCACTCACCGATTTGTTGTCCTGGACTTTCCCTGCAGAGTCACACCTTTCAGAGATGCCGCCAGCTGTGAGGGGCCTCAAACCACCTGACAAAAACCACACAAGACACAGCGTCAGGCTAAAAGGAGAGAGGAAGCGAGTGTGTGTTTGCAGTGGGCAGACGTGTGCACCCGTGCATGTGTGTACATAAGTGTTAGCCTCCAGCGCGCACTTACCTGCACTTGTCCATTGTACTTGAGTGTGTGTGCACAGATATGAGTAATGTTGTGTATTAGTTCCAATTATGTCTCTTAACCTCTGAGCAAATAATGGCAATAAATAGGCCGACAAAACCCTGGTGGAGCACCTGTCTACAGGAGCGTGCCAGGTGCAAACATTGTTCTGGAGACACTGAGGGAGGAAAGACAAGCTTCCATTAAACTCAGACAGATTTTCTCTTGTGGTAAACATTGCTGGCACAGAAGCAGAAGTACCAAAAAACAAAAGCACCACAGTTATCATATTCTTTTTTTATTGTTTTATAGTATAGTGAAGGTTCTTGAACCATATTAGCTTGCAATAAGTGTCATCCGACACATCTGTTCTGACCACACAATGGAAGGAGCTGCCTCTTAGAGCGGGCGAGACACGACATCTCAAACAATCTCAAAAGGCATTGATGGTGCTGTGCTTGTTTGTGCAAACAAAAAGTGACAGAAGAAGCTGTGCAAAGAATGATAAAAGGAGCCCAAGATACTTTCTTTCTTTCTTACTTCTGCACACCTGGCCAGCGATCGCCACAACTGTAGAAGTGCCGCCCCTTTTCGCTCTGTACTCCAATGACAGCAGAGCGAGCTTGGAACCCGGCAGAACATCACCCAACCTTTCCTTTTCCTTTTGTACTTAGATATGCTACGTCGGTTTAAAAGTAACACAACTATGTCAGTCACAATGGACACGTAACACTGTCCATACAAGCAAAACACTAGAGAGCGAACAGCAAACCAAGACAATCTGGTCTAAAGTCGGCTCACCAACATCAGTCGTGTTTGGCCCACCCACCCCTCCGCACATCCTCAGGTAAACACTGTTAGCTCTGTTAGCACGTTTGCGATGTTAGCTACGAGCACCTGGCTGAGGGGTCGCCATGTTGAGAGCCGTTGAGAGGCAATAAAATATTCCCCATCTCTTATTATGCACCTTTAAAAGAGAAAGGCAGTTGGTTGCCTCAACTTTGGGACATTGGGGGCGTGTCATATTGTAATAGAGGCAAACAATCTCAACGACATACATCTCAATACCTGGACAAAAAAAAACCAACCTCTCTGCCTGCCACTAAAGTTAAACTTGGAAGATGTTCTTTTATAATTTGCTTGAACTGAACCTTTAAACGTCTGTGATGTTTATCTCCCTCCCCGATCCGTTATCAGACTATAAACAACAGGCGCTAGACTGAATGGCTTGTCTGCACACCCTCTTATCCATTGTTATGCATGCAGTGCTCGATTCTAAGTGTCTCCAGCTATCTTAGTCGGACTTTCCCGGGTTAATGATCTACTCTAGCGGTTTGATCTTTATTAATATGGCACGTCCCGATATCACTATGAACCTTTCCCTCTGAGCTGCCACGCCTTTGGTGGGGAAAAGCAGTTAAGAGCTTGCAGCGGCACGCCAGGGAGCAGATGAGAGGCGGTATCGCTGCTCGTTAAAAAGGAAAGCCGCTCGACGCCATAAACGCATCGCTTGCGCTAAAAGCCGTCCGCGGACGGAGAAAACACACCTACGGTGATTTTCCCGCTGTTTCGTCATGTGTGTGTTTTAACCTCACACACGCACACACACACACACACACACACACACCTGTTTGACTGCTCCCTGTTATTAAAGTGACGGTTTTTGCTTATCAAATGATCTCATTCAAACTGTCAGAGCTGTTCTACTAAGTGAACTGAGATTGCTTGTCAGACACAATGGACTTTGTAAATACACTCATACAATAATAAGAAACAATCACAAGCAATGATTTTCACATGACCACAAATCACAGATACTTTTGGAGAATCTTTGACGGAATTAAGAAGTTTAAAAAGTCAGAAAGGAAACTTGATGTTGACTCACTTGGAGGGTGAACTTCCTCTTTCTGGCTCCTGGCATTAATAACCACATCAACTATGTCTGGATGTTTTTGCTGGATTGTGTTAATCATGGTATTAAACTGTGTGTATCTTTCCCTCAATATCTAAGTCTTAACAGTAAACATTTTGTCTTACTGAGGAAATGGACATTGCTTCTGCATGGAGAAGCTTTGTTTTTCTAAAATGTGGAGCGGGAATTTCCTTTGACAAAATGATATTAGTTTTTTCCTCACAGCAGGTTAAATGCACCTAAAAAAATCTAGTTCGTGGACTATGAGTTAGGTTTCCAATGAATCATCACGCTCGAAATAGTGGCTTTGCTGGAATTCATTGCTAGTTCATCAAAATGGGCTTTCATTTAAACATTACTATTGCTTTACACATATGTATGAATACCTTCTGGACCATACTGCATCCTGAGATCAGACCAGTCCTGCATCGGCGAGAGCTCCTCTTCCGGACCGAAGAGACTCGGCATGTTCTCGGGCTGCGGCCGGTCCAGGAGGAGCAGCTGGACCCGGGACAGGGAGCCCAGATTGCCGGAATCACAGCCCACCGTCAGCGCCGCCAGGCCGGGAGACAGCTCTGCGGGGGTAGACGACAAAGTCTGAAAACGCACGCGAAAAAATAACCGTTGCACTTAAAAAATTAACGACGGGACTTTTGTCAAACGAGTTTTCTTTTGCAAAGGCGAATCATTTGGATATCTAAACAGACCAGAGACTCGTCTGCAAAAGCAGCTGTGAACAATAAGCAGACAAACAAGTCACTGCATCTCAATTTAGACAAAATTAAACCATCCACTTATCTTCTTCTTATCTTCTGAGGGATACCGAGGCCGACCCGAGCCAGAGGAGATGTATAGTGTTTAGTGTGTTTAGTGCCAGTTGGATGCACCGGAAAGCCTCCTGATGAAATGCTCTTCCCTCCTCAACTGACTTCTTCTCTCTTTTCTTCTCCTCTGAACTAACTCTACGTGTCTAACCACCTTCCACCCGACGGGGGAAACTCCTTTTGCACTAGTTTAAAAGTTTATGCATCACCAAAGTTATTGCAATTCACCCCGGGGATGGAATGTGGATGCGTTTGCCCAAATTCCATGGCGATCCATTAAAAAAAACACAAATGGAGGAAAACTGAATGTGAATAACTGAAGTATGGAGGATTTAGCCGCTTGGAACAATAAATATCTGTCCAAAAATGTAACGCAATCCATCTAAAAGTTATGGAGATGTGTCAATTCAGACTGAACTCTTGTTGTACATTGTGAACATGTCCTAAAAGATTAGAACACACTTAAATATCCTGCGTATAAGTACATCAACAACCGTTGACCTTGAGAAGATAATGACTCACAATGACTTGTTGAACTGGATTCCACAGAACCCAAAAACTCCCTTCGGCCCGGAGCAACCCGCAACCCACTCCCCACCCTCCCACCCCAAGGGCTCCAAAGTTCTCATCGTCACAGCCAATTAAATGCGGATCAGTGGCGGCGTGGCTCGGTGCCTATGCAAATCTTCAGCCCACGCTGGCTGGGTGGGGATTTCACACAACACGCTCTGCTACAGGTACCCCACTAAACACACACACACACACACGTACGTTTCAGTTGGGAAGTCTCACACATGTCTCCGTCTGTGTGCTGACGTGTGGGGAAAGTAATCCCTTCAGGTGCGGAGAGAGGAACTGTTGCCCGGGCTGATAAGTTAAGGAGTCGTTGAGAGGAAATCCCTGGGATAACTGCGAGCGTAACGTAATGTGGCGGGACACACTTTCAGTTAGGCCGGGGTATTAGTCCATCATTAGCCGAAAGTAGCCGGGAGATTGAAAGACACTCTGCAAACACAAGGGGGGCAGATAACAAATGAGTAATCTTGTGATTACGGTGTTGGACGCACTGGTTACCACCCAATCGGGGGGAGAAAGACAGCGGGCACACTTCTTATTCAAATGCTTTACACTCTGGACAGATTAAGTTTATTTGTTTCATCGAGTTAAACACCTGCACTAGAAAGATATCCGGACTACTTGTTACTATCTTCCTGTTGCAGAAACAATCCCTCAAGTCTCTGCCGGGTCCTTTCTCAGACCTCCTATCTCATCTTATCTTATCCTGACCATGTGGCAGATCCATGCCTCCATGTAGCAACATACGTTCATCAAATAAAAAATGAATCGTCTTTACCCATTACTACATGGACCAGCACCATTAAAACACCCTCCCAGTGTTTAAAAAGCCCTATTTTGACTTCAGGAGGTCTTTGCCATCCTAGTTTAGGGACTAGATCGCAATAAGATAAGATGAGAAAAAAGAAAGAAAGATGTTTCTGTTGTACCAAAAATCTTAAACGTCATCCTGAACTGAGGATTTCAGTAATGAGGTCACAGAGCCAGGTCTCACTTCCTTTAATTAACTTTTTTCAAATCTTTTAAGGTCTCTGGATGCTGGACATTTGGGGGGAAAAATCAGCATTTTAATATGTTCCTTTCGAAGCGGTGCTAACTCTGCAGATAAAAATGATTTAGCTTCGTTATTGTAATTACACATTATCTGATTTATCTGCCTGTTACTGTCTTTTTGACTATTTTGTACTTCCTGCCAGCAGAAGCAGGGCCCCCGGGTCCCTAAACGCATCTGAAGATGAAATATTCTTCTCATTTTCAGGCCCTTTGTGATGGAGGCTGATAACACGTCTCTGCTCGGCGGAGCGTTAAATCTGCCGCGTTCTATACAAATGTAAATGCTGCTTCGTGTCCGTCTCTGATAAAAATCAGTCTGCGAGCATTAGCTCGCATTTTGGGCTCGAGCCCCGGGTTGATTTTTATCACGCTGCGGTAGCCATGGCAGCAGTCGCCCCCTGATCCCTCCACATCCTCGGGGGCGAAGGTCGCCGGGGTCAGATGGAGGTTTGGGTCAAGCAAGCAGGTTAAACACCTTGTCGGGGGGATTAGCGGGCTACGAGGGAGGTGGAGGAGGTCTTCATTGGCTAATGTCTCTCTCAGCAGCTCACTGAACCACCTCCAGCACACACACACACTTTTTTACACATGGTATCTATCACAGGCGTGCACACACACATCGCGTTTACTCTGCTTTTGTTGGGCAACATTTGCCGACACAAAGACCTGACGCAGTGAGCGCTCAGATAAGCCCTTCCCCGTCTGTCACAAGGGAGAGACGCGTCTAATTGGGACATTTACTGGGAGACATGAAGAGATGGAAGCAAACAACTGAAGCACGACACGATGGTGGCAGTTATAACATCCCATAATTATGGATTATTATACTGACGGAAAGGTTACCAGCTAACTGTCTAAGCCTCGATGTACTCAAGCCAATATGTGAATCTATTTAAACAGGATCAACAGCGCATTTATAATGTATATCTCATAACGGAGAGCTGCAGGAAGTCAACAGGTCTTTGGTTCAACGCCTGACATAAAGTCTGTAGGTTCACACAAACGAAGGAGATTTTCAAGTTTTGTTTTACGACAAAAAAATACGTCCACTCCTGTGAGGTTTGAAGCTTTTCCGTGTCTTTAAAAAGGTTGTTGGCAACAAGTGAGACGGCCTTCGCAGCCTCGTCGTGTTTAAACTTGCCCTCCAGCAAACTAGTCTCCCTCCAACTCTCCAACTGGTGGATCCGTTTCATCCGGGTCCGCCGAGAGGAAACGCAACAGTCTGAGAGATGCACGCAGAATCAGATTACAAGTCGGGTGCCGAGTGGTTTATGATACTTCCACGTTTTGTTCAGCAAGATGATCTTCACAATGGTGGAACTCCACCACGTGTCTTTGCCACAGAGCTTAATTTCTGCAATAAACAAGCTATTTTTTGTGTACCATGAAACTGTGGGACATTTTCACCATTGTGTGACATTTCATAGAAAAAATAATTGATGAAATATTAGGGAACAAGACTAAGAGTCTTTGAGCAAAATGCTAGCACGCTGATGTTCAGTAGGTAGTTCTATAGCACCTTTAAAAACAAAGTTTACAAAATGCTCTACAGAGAAGCCAAGCATACCATGAAGGCAATGCATAAACTAAACCAATCCAATAACCAAAAACAGCAAATGGAATAGAAAACAAATGAATAATCAAATTAAACAGCGGAACACAAGTGCATTAAGAGGTCAGACACTTGACTAAAGCACAGTAAAAGCACAGCTGAGGCTGCTGGGAACGTCGTTCGATTTTGGACATGTTTAAATTGTAGTGTGTGTGTGTGTGTGTACCTGTGTCGGGTGACGGGCAGTCGGATGAGTCCGAGACTCGGTCCAGAGACCGGCAGGAAGGAGACCGAGGGGCGATGGCCTCCAGCTCGTCAAACACGTGAGAGCGACTGCAGCTGAGCTCCGAGTAGCGCGACGCCGCGGAGCCACAGCGGCCTGAAAACAGCACAGAGTGGGAGTGTATGAGCCGATGATGAGGACTAGATGATACTTTAATGACACGTGGGCACAGTGGCTTGATTCATAAGTGAATAACAGGAGTATGAACAATACACAGCCTGCAAAGTCAAAGTCACATTATCTTGTGAAAGAAAGGTAAGAGATCTTTTTGAATTAGTAAGATATTAAAAATATGTATCATTCAGACCTGACAATAAAGATATATTTTTTACATTTTGGGGAAATGCACACAGATGAAAAGATCCATGTCACTCTCAGATAACACAGTAGTCTCATTCTTTTCATCTTAAAGCAAGAAAGCGAGGAACATTTTTCCAAAATGTCAAACTATTCCTGTCAGAGAAAACAAGATGACTCATTATTTCAGACTAACATGGGGTCTTTTGCTTAACACATTGGCAGATTTGTCTTTTGGGAGAAGATTCTCCCAAACTTAAAGCTGAATACAATATTAATAATAACTAAGTAAACCTCAGGGATGAAGATTTGCATTGATGACCGTCAAATAAGTAAACACCAAGGAAGCCGACAGCTAGAGGAAAAAGCTCCTGGAGGACATTGTTGTGGATTTAGTTTAAGCCTGTCCCTTCCAGGTTTTTACACTCTGACAAGTGGAAGACTCTCAACACGAGCGCTGGACCTCCATGAGTGAAGACCCTCGGGGCGGAGCGTGAAGGTCTGAGCGCTACAGTCAGGACCTTTGGGGGTTTGCGAAAGTAGCCTCGTCTCACCTTCAATAAACAAAACGCGGGCCAGAAAAGCGCTTCCTCTTAAGCTCTAATTACCAAAGACCTCACTCAAAAGAGCCGTTGAAACTGTCAAGCTAATCACTAATTACTTATCTCCTCTCAAAACCATCAAAACCAAACTGTTTTCGCCCTGCCTGGTTTAGAAATCAAGAGGATTAGCGGGAAGAGAAACTGTTTCACCGGGCGGTGTGTTTTGTCGCGGCCCCTGAAAGAGGCTTGTCGAGGCTTTTCTCACATTAGAAATGCAGAACAGCTTGGCCCCGGGACAAAAGGATAATATATACAGAGCCTTCTAGAAAAGGAAAAAGGAAACTCAGCTCCTTGGTGTCTGCCCACATGGACAAGTTTAAATGTACACATGAAGCCACCCTCACCCAGTCAAGTACGCGAACAACGGCACGCACACACCGCTGCACTATTGTGCACTTGAGCGGTCCGGCGCTCCGCTCACGGCGACAATGGAGGGACTTGACTCGACACTTCAAAGCATATTGCTGCCGTCAACTCGGCTGTCATTCTCGGCAGACAGCGGAGGGCTGCACTGAGTCGGGGTGAGTTTTTTCGGGGAGGTTAAAGGTGGCGGTGGCGGTGGAAAGGGAAGGGAGGGGGGGAGTCGGTGAGTTAGACGGAGACAAGGCCTTCTCTGTGTGCCTCTTTTCCTGGTCGCAGTGGCCAGAGTGGAGAGGCCGGGACGGAACGGGGGACAGTGGCCCGCTTCATTGTCAAGGACAGTTACACTCTGGACATGTTGCTCAAAGCGGGTCAGCTCAGGGTCACGCTGTGGACTGTAGGGGTCTGGAAAAAAAACATGCGTGGGGTCAAAAAGGGACGGCAGAGATGAGAAGTCTCCCATCAGCAATATACACTAAGTATACCTCACGTGGTTGAATGTAATCTGATTCTGCTGTTGCAGAAACAGGCTCATCTACTAATACTTTTCTCAGAAACATCTTCCACAGGTCAATTTGGGCCTTATTTCTCGCTAAGACGAGTTGGGGGAAGTTGCAAGACACCTAAAGATGTTTTTTTTCAAGTGTACATTAAAACAAGACTTACTTGCTTTATGCACAAGGACAGCAGGAAAATACATGTTACAAAAACATTTCAATATGATTGAGGACAACATTTACAGTCCTCATTCTGTGCAAAAAGATGTTAAAGCCAAACTCTTCCCTGGCAAAACAGAAATACAGGGGGCGAAGCGATTGGCTTGTTCTGAACATGCACATGCTGCAAACACCTGCACCCCCCTGAAGGTGCACTGCACTGATGACCTCTGACTGTCTTTGCAATGCTGTCTGTCCAAAATATGGGCCTTGAATTAATCCCCAAGATAGACAATCCCTGGTGTCTAGTTCACCTGTGCATGTTGTAGCTGTTTGCTGTGCACAGATTACTTCCCACTGACTTATCTGAAAAGTAGACCCAAGTTGCAATAAACCAGAATCGTCCTTTAAGCTTTACACGCTGCCACATTGAGCTCGAACTGCCTCCATCTGCAGGGAAATAAATGAACCAGTGACACTCGCTCTGTGTCCGCCGTGAAGAGAACAGCGTGGGCCCCCCCTCCTTCCCTCCCGCCGTACAGCACCACACAGAGAACAGTCGATGTCTCGGATAGAAAAGAGTAAAATCCCTACACAATTTCCACATTGTTTGCTTTCTTTCATAACGTTGCAGGAGGAGTCAGATGTCAGTGGCCCCGTTCTTTATTCCCATTGGGGACGGTAAATTAGCGTCCGCAGGAAAGCCGCGGAGGTATTCTATTGTGGCGCGCCTCCTCAGTGTTGTGCCTTCAGCGAGCGGTGGTCAGTGTGGATTTATGACCATCGGCCTCACGTCTCTCTCTCTCTCTCTCTCTCTCCCTCTCTCTCTTTCTCTCAGAGCCCAGAGAATGGCGAAGGCACGGGGGGAGCCGAGGCCGAGAGGCACGGCACACGAGGTAGGCACCCCTGCTTCTATTGTTCGGGGCCTCACGCCTTTGAAGAGGGAATCAAACGGTACCAGCTTTTCATCAAAAGCCCTCCTTTCTTTCGCTGATTTAGAAGAAAAAGAAAAGCTTTCTGCGTTATTTATTACGCGGGTGGGAGTGGGGGGGGAAACAGGCCTGACAGCAAAGCTTTCACAATGTGTTGACGGGGCAGGAGCATCATAACGCCTCACTATGGAAGCAGGCTTTGAATTCTCTGTGTCTGGCCAGGCCTCTTTGTGTATGGAGTGGATGTCAGCCATGTTCGGGAACAATCTGGACCCTAAGAACACGGGCTAGGAGCGCCACGCCGGGCGGCGGGGGGAGGAGGCTGTGAACGAGACATATGTGGCCGGCGGAGCTCATTTCTCACCTCTGACAGGGGAGATGGGAGGCAGGACAGACCAGCGGAGAGACTCCAGCCGAGTCGCTGATGAAGGGGTCAGCTTTGGCGTTGACCCCGAGGAGCCGGGAGCGGTCGTCTGTGGACTCGGGCAGGAAGACCAAGTGGCGGAGGGGAAAGCGAGGGCCTGATCGGAGGCCAAGGACGGGGGGAGGCCAGGATCTAAAGAGGCATCTAGTTGGAGATTCATTAATATTCTAGCGCTTTCACTGGTGCTCAGCGGTTTATCCGGTTGAGGTAGGACAGCTGACTTTAAGAGAGGCGGGAGGGGTTCGGTTTGAGGTCCATAAGGTAGAGGGGTGGCCGTATTTGTGGGTGATTGGTGAGGGTTGGATCCAGCCAGAGGGTAAGAAGCCAAAGGTGATGTCATCGGCGAGAAACGAACGCCTTCTTCTGGGTCCAAGTCTCCAAAATCAGCTGCAAAACCACAGAGAGAAATTAAAAAAAGAGAGAGAGAAATTGTCGCTTCATTTAACACAATCATTAAGTTTTAAAAGCATATCTGAAAGATGGCTGCAGCGAATCTTTTTACGCCGTCACGGGAGAGGTTTTACCACCAGACTGGAAACCACTACGGCCGCTAGCAAGGTCAGTGCTGCGGCTGAACAGGCTTGACGGTGGACGGCTAAAATCTGAGAGAGAGCCGCGTGAGATGGTGGAGGCCGGCGGCGATGGCGACAGCGGCAGCGGCGAGGGTTCTGGCCCCGTCGGCTGTGGACACAGCTTCCGACCCGACTCCGGATTGGACACCAGAGGAGGTTGTGGTGCGCTCTCCCTCTCCTGCATTTGGACTTCCCCCTCCTGGGCAGGTTGATCGTAGGAGGGAGACGCCGGCGCCGTGTTCGGCCCGCGTTGCCGCCTCTCAAAGTCGCTGTGACGGGTGTTTTGCCGAGGAGACGCTGGATTCGGTAGAGCAGCAGAGAGCGGAAGACAGGGAACAACAACTGCAGAGCGACTTCCTGCCGTCTGCACAGCATTTATTCTTCTGTCTTTATTGAGATGGAAGTAACCTTCAAGAAAGACAACAACAAAACACATTTCAGTCAGAGAGTTTCTCTAAAACATATATGTTAAATATTGGTTTGGGGAAAATGCTTTTAAGAAAAGATGTCATTGATAATTCTAAAAGCCGCTTTTTCTCGTTGCTTTTCAACGGCCGACATGGTGAAAGGTCAGTTTTTCTTTTAACTGCCAGGGTCTGCTAGTGACACTTTCATTCCCACTTGGCTCAGTCCTGAGCAAACGTTTGGGTTCCCTGCTGTGCGGGTCGACCTGCGAACAAAAGCAGCGAGAAATCGCCCGGCTGGAGCAGCTGCCTGTTTCCAAACTCAATATTCACAACAGTAATCAGACCTGCAAGAAGGAGGGGGGGGTTTAAATGCAGAATATCTGTGGCAGTTACAGGTGTCCGAAAGCAAGTGTTTAAGGAATATCAGTGGAAGTGGTTCCAATGATGTGTTTAGTTATTTTTTATCCCATCAGATATGGAGAAATGTTTTGAAGAGTTAAATTAGTGACCCAGACAAATGGTTAGGCCATATTCTTATCAACTGAATGCAAATCCAACTGTTCTGATTTTAAAAAAGTTAACTTTTGGTTCACTTAAATTATGCATTTATTGAATCCCAACTCGTGCATCATAATAGGTATCGTAACGCCAAATTGTTGCTAATACGTGATAAATACATATTTCACATATTTTCATATAAGTGAAGCCTTTATAACATTGTATAATCTAAAATACTTATTTATATTGTTTTACTAAAACAACAGAAGACCAGAGGCACATCTTATATACAATAGACGTCGGATTGATGATCAAATCCATTAAAAAAAAGGTTCTTTGTGTCAGTCAAATTTGGAAAAAAGCCGCACAACTGAAATTATAATATTTACTCTAAGATGCGGCAAACTTTTCATTATTGCTGAAACTCGATTGTTTCCCAGTTAATTGATACACTTACGTATTGTATAAAAAAATATCAGACGACAATATACTCTGCCAAAGAGAGTTAAATGGCTTGTTGTGTCTGAAAGCAATGTTTGCCTTTGAGCCGCTGGAACAAGCGTTTCTTTAGTCTCTACAGACACAGCTCAATTCATTTCTAAAGCACTTGTAGCACTGTTTTATGCATCCATCTCTCTTCCCGCAACACCCATTATCTCCCATTCTCCAAATCCTCTTTTATTCTTCTGAACATTTCCTTTCATCACTCTGAGATTCTCTTCCACAAACATCAACTCCATCCAGCCCCGCCCATTTCCCTTTCGCCTCCTCCTTTCTTCCCCCTTTGCCTTAGCACACCCCTTCCTTTCTCTCTTCTGCGATTTTTTTGTTGACCGCTGAGAGAGTGTGAGTGTGAGTGTGTGTGTAAGATGGGGGGGTGGAGGGTGTCAGACAATCTGCTCTTGTTTCCTGGGGGTCTGCCGCCAAGAGGAGTCAGCACAGGGGAATAAAGAGAACACATTGGAGAGCACATTTCAGCACTGCCTCCTCTTACAATGCCTGCCATTCCCATCTGTTACACACACACACACACACACACACACACACACACACCAGTGTACGTGAACTGGTGCGTGTGTGTGTGTGTTGTGCATGTAAGTGACATGTGTTGGAGTGTAAAGCCACAGCGCAGGGCCCAGCACGTTTCTTCAGGGAGCAGGGTTAAGGGCGATTGTGAGGGAGCAAACCACCATATGGCAGAATAATCAGTATTAGACCCCGGTGCTGAGAAATGCCCCCCTCCTCTGCTATCCACACACACATCGCCAGCATGGTGAAAGCAGTGCCCTGCTGTGGAGCTGAGGTGTGTGATGGGGAAAGAAATGCCTTCACATCAGAGGCCCGGGCTCTGAAAGGAGCGGCAGGTCTCCCGGGCCTGGGGCCTTTCACTCCCCTCAGAAGACCACCAGGAGGGCGGCGCTGTGGGCACTTCCTCCGCTGGAGAGGAGATTTGCACTTAACCAAACAACCACAGAGGGAGATTAAGAGCTAACGACGAGTTTTGGTGGCCTCTACCTCCACTGCTCCAGGAAGGCGGGGTGGGGGGGAGAAAAGGCGAGAAAAAATTGTTAATGAGCAGCGCTGCCGAAGTCAAAAGAGCTAGTGCCCCTCATCCTGTTGGGGCTGCGAGGTGTGAAAGCGCCAGGTGTTTTGTCCATAAGCCTCACCGTCCAGCGTCTGTGCCGTCGGGGCGGCGAAAGTGTGCGTTTTTGCCGTCTTCTCCCGAGACGGAGGCAGAGGTCTGGACTTGGAGCTCAGGAAACGAGGCGGTTCGAGGTCCTTGGGACGAGCTTTCATGTGGGACAGGAACCGTGGACACAATAAGGGACGAGGGTTTGGACGACTGTGGGCCTGGAAGAGAAGAAAAGCTCTCAGTAAAGTGCAAAATAAAAGGCCGGAACCTAAACACTTGATTGGATGAACCTACTGTCAATCAAAACTCTTGACAAAGTGAGTTGTTAGACATGAAGAAAAGCTCCCAAAGAGTTCAGTTCTTAAATTTCTTTCCTACTTGGAATGATCTTGAATAAACAAATGAGATTGCATTAACTTTTTTTCTTTTTTTTCCCTGTACAAATAAATAAACGAGTATCGTTTTCCAAATGTACACTATTTTATTCTTCATTTTAACACTTTGTGGTGATAGACAATATGTGTCCTATTTGTCAGGTCACTCAGAAACATATGTGTCCCATGCTACTACAAAATAAAAGCCTGAATGAGAATCCCTGCTGTGCAGTTTGTGGAGCAGAATTCAAATGAAACATGGCACCACCGCTGCCCCCTTGTGTTGCTGAAAGGGATCACACAGACCTCGTCTTCATCACACGTTAGTCTCTCCTCACTTACACCCACAACCTTCCTCCTCCTCAAAATGAAAAGGGAGGAGGGAGAGAATTATCTCAAGGATGATGAAACTCTTTAGAGTACACGGTCATGACAGAAGGCGGGGGACGGTCAATATTGGAAATGCGGAGAGACGGACGATGGCCGGCAGCATGCCAACCAGTGAAAGCCGGCCCGGCTTCCAGCCCCGGTGCCAGTGACTCATTCGGTCCCTCTCTGGCCTTTTCCAGAGCAAACAGTTGTAATAAATAACCCGCAGGCGCAGGGCTTTATTTGACTTGGGTTTGAGCTTCGTCTAAAACAAAGTTCAGCTCCTCACCCTTTTAACACACAATAAAAAAACAAACACAAAATACATCTGTCGGAGTACAATGATGAACCAGGAGAGCTTCAGACGGAGAGAAAAGAGGGGGAGCAAGGGAGGGAGGCCGGTGGGGTCACTGTCTGTGACTCACACAGGGAGGATCAGCTTTTAAATCCCCGCACCAACTCCACTGATTCCCTTTTCTCAGATGTGGAGGCTTTAAAGATTTGCATTCTTGTGATGTAAAAGAGGGAGAAGTGAGGTAGAAACGGCCGAACAAGAGCCGGTGACAGAGGGGGGGAGCCTTCCTCCTCCTCGCTCCTCTTCCTCCCCGACGGCCTCCTCCTTACCTGTCACTCAGGCCCGCGGAAAGGCCCGAGGAGAGGGCTTTGTGAGGCGAGACTCTTCTGATGTCATCAAACTCCTGAAAACCTTCTGCAAAACAGGTCCGGGCACGAGGGCTTCGTCGTCGGCCGGGGTCGATTACAACGTACGCGAAAAGCTCTTTTAATGCAAGCAAATATACAAATACCGTCGGACAAAGCTGCGCGCCATGTTTCTTATCTCACAGAGGACTTGAAGAGAAGTTTACACTTTCACAAAATACTTTTATCTGTGCTTTCTCTTCTATCAAAATTGGTGATTGCATTCCTGAGTTTTCGGCAATAAAACCTTTTATTCTTAACCTCCTGTCACTGATCGTTCTTATTCATTTCTTGCCTTCTGTCGAGCACTTTGAATCCCCTGCTGATTGAAAGCTGATATACACAACAGCTTAGGAGGGCTTTCCGGCACAAGTCCACCTACTTTCAAAGGAACATGGAGAAGGGAGAGAAAAGTCTGAAGAGGTTCAACTCCAGCAACACTTGTAGTATTTGGACCAACGTTTTGGCTCGTGGCTTTAATCAGGTCGAAGAATGAAGTTATTGTATGTACTTTTACAGGGATTATTATTCTCAAGTGATATTATCTAGCCAGTGTGCTTCTTCGAATGATCAGAACTTAACATTATTAAATTCTAAGACATACCATACTTAAATCCAAAAGAGAAAAAAATAAAATCTTATTGCAATACCAACAAAATTCATAGCGTTGTAATATTTCGATTGGGAGACCATCCACTTGATCTGATGTAGTTTAAAGTCAACATGAAGTTGTGCAATTTCAATACAACATGCATCTTCATGGTTACAGTAAACTAATCCTGGTATATTGTGACTTGAGCTTCAAACTAAAATACCGTATTAGCAGAAGGAAGCGTTTCCGTCGCAGACAGGAGGTCAATAGTGCCGTTTCTGTGCACACCCAGAACACGCGTGTGGGCTCCTCTCGGGCCCCTGCAGGCCCCCAGGAAACAGGCTGACCTCCTGGCGTCAGTCAACCCACACGCAGCCAGAACCGGCTAATGTCATTACGGGCCTGTTTGTGGTCAACAGCTCCCTGATTGAGATGTACAAGTAGCACTGCTGGATGAATGTAGGAAGTCTATTAGTTAGTCAGAGTCCCAGATGGCCTCCAGAGGACAGACTTGCGTGTGCTCCTTCACCCCCCCCCTCCCACCACCACCTCTAAACACTCAAGCATACATAACACACATGCACACACACACACACTTAATTACACTGCCTCCGAGTGAACCCTCTGACAGGCGGACGGCTACGAGCAAAGACAGAAGTGTGTCTATGTCCCAGTGTCTGCAGGAACAGAGAATTCTTCACAGAGCTGATGCACAAGAAAGCCAGGCTTAGGCCCTAACAAGGTTAAACCCCTGAAAAAGAGTGACTTTTTAAATCATGGAGATTTGTGTTTCTGCGGGGTGTAATTAGCTTTGCTGCGGGGGGAGGAGGGAGGGGTGGATGAAGGGTCGGGGACGCTGGCGAGGGGGAGGGAGGGCGACGAGAGGCGAAGCGAGGAGGGTGGGGGACAGTGGGACGCATTGTGGAGTCCGGCGGATTCAGGGGAGTAAATCTGATTATCAGCTCGTGTCAGAAGCCAGGCTCAGATACAGCTTAGCATTCAGAGCAACTTTCTACTTTCGATAGTTAGACAATGATCTCCCCCCCCCCCCCTCCTTCCTCTCCTCACCCTCCTCCTCCCTCTGCAGTCCCGAGCAGCAGCTCCAGAGGAACCGGCGACTCTTCCCCCGAATCCGCGACTGAAACAACGCAGGATGACAGAGCCGTGTGCTGCACTGCATCCAGCGCTGGATGAAGTATTCAGACTCGACTTCAAGGGGCGAACTGCACCACATTTTACACATCAAAGTCTCTTTTACAGGGGAGCAGCACTGCATATATATGCATACGCACATTGTGGCTCCAGAGGGAGCTGTTTGAGGGTAAGTCACTTGAGCCGGCGTCGGTTGGGTCTGAAGAGGCTTTTTTTCTTTTAAATCCGGGGGTGTGGAGATGAAAAGAAGAGGCCAGCAAGCTCGAGGCTACACTTGCTGCTATTAGGAATAACACACTCTGACTGGACTGTCGGGCATCATGTTGCATCGTGGGTAATGTAGGCACCAGATTCTGATAAAAAAGGCATGATAAAAACATAATATCTCTGGTACTGTCGGATCCTTTTTTGACCGTCCATCACGAGTCAATGACCACGTTCGCTCTCAACATATCGACATGCTTTAAAGGTCTCGTGGCGGTATGTTGTAATGATATTTCAAGATATTTCATAAACACAGATAACGGACAGTTACTCTGTACAGTCCATCCATCCATCCATTTTCCGCCGCTTATCCGGGGTCGGGTCGCGGTGGCAGCACACCCAGCAGACCGACCCAGGCTTCCCTCTCACCCGCAACATTTTCCAACTCATTCTGGGGGACCCCGAGGCGTTCCCGGCCAGCCGGGGAACGCTTATTATATACTCCGTACAGTAAAAAACTTATTTTCCACACAGAATTACAATAAACTTAAGGTAAAAAATGTGAATTAGATGTAGGAAAACAAATGTCTAATGTCTTAATTTCCCAGTTTGTGGGTTGGGAAGCAATCCAGACACCTGCATGTATGCACACACACTGAGAAGGTGAGTTTTCAACAATAAGATCTTCAAAAAAAAGGACCAAATGTGTGGTGTTGCTGAGTAATACTATTTCAGACTTCACTCATAGTAAAAAGGAAACATTACTGAAGCCGTAAAAGCAGAAAACACACAGATATCGGTGTTAAGTTGCAGCTCTGCAGCCTCGTTTGTGCGTTCTGACCCGCTCATCGCAGCTCGTGTCAGGGGAGCTTTCGGCGCATGTATAAAGAGCGCCGCCAGGTCAACAGCCTCTCGCCGGCTGTCTGTCAAGTTAGACGGGGGACACGCTTGTTGTAAAAGTTGTGTACGACAAGAGGAGTGGTTTCACCCTGTCACAATGCCGTCGCCCTTTACTAGACAAGGTTAGAGGGTGGCAGAGGGGTGATGCCAGGCCCCCGAGGAACTCGCCTGAAGGCCATCGAGGATGTAAATGAGGCTGTGAGAGGACCAGCGAGCGGCTTTGTCTGCCCGACTTTAGTTGTGTGTTTAACCAGAAGACCGAGACAGGAAGCCGGGCCCACGCAACGCTGCTGTCCCCATGGCAACGCCACTGTTAATTGCGGCACGTCCACTCCCAGACTCTTTTCAGCCGAGGGGAGAGGTGGAGACTTTTGAGTGTTGGACGAGAGAAAGAAGACGAGGAGAGAGTGTATGTGTTTGTGTGTGTGTGTGTGTGTGTGTGTGTGTGTGTGTCTGTGTGTGTGTGTGTGTGTTCCTTTTTACTGGTGAGAGCAAAGGCAATATTATTGGGATTTGGTTCAATCATTTTTGGTCTAAATCTTTTGATTTGGGTTTTTTGGACCGCTGCTCATACAAAACCAAAACTTTTAACACGTCACTTTCACTAATTGTCTTACATTTGAAAATGATGAATTGCAAAGAATATCTGACAGACTTGTCAATAACGAACTGACGCTTTGCGTCGGGCTTCGAGGCAGGTCACGTGACACCATGAGGCCCAAAAATACTCTTTCATAGACTTATTTTTGGAAAGAGACGCCTGTAAAACAGTGGATACTTTTTTGTTGTTGAAGTAAAACTTCCTACTATGAAGAGTATGCACTTTCTTAATTCCATAATTACATCTTAGAAGCATTAATATGAAGTCCGATGCAGAGAACTAGGATGGGCCGAGGGATGGGAGGCAGGGTTAAAGCACTTGCTTTATGGGATGCGGAAGATTGCCGGAAAAGCGTTGTTTTTACCGGCTCCAACACTCTCCGGTTCTCTTGTTACACGGTTACAAACCTACATCAGATCTTTCATAACTTACAGAACACTGTGTTTAGTTATTCACTTTGTTTACTGCCATATTTTTCACTGCTTAGTTTACTTTTGTGTACTAGAATAACCACGGCATGTGAGAGCAAGCTTTGGAAAAAAAGTAAGAGACATTTTGGAAAAGGAAGGTGAAAAAAAAGGCCTTTCTTGCTGTTAAGTTGAAATTGTGGACACTCACAGTGTAGTGGCAGAGTCCTCTTTCCCACAAGATGGCCTTGCTGACAAAAGACATATAAATGGGGCTCTGCAGGGAGAGAAGAGAAGAGAGAAAACAAATAAATATAAAAATAAGTACAACAGAAAGAGGGTACAGGTACATGAACACATTGACAAAGAGCTTTATCAGAGTCAGATTGGTCAATCAAAGAGTGCTGCGATGAACTCTGCTTTCAGTGGCTCAATCTCCTGCTCTGTGGGCCCCCGGGACGAGAACAATGCCCGAAGCCTGGCAAAACAAATGTAAAGCCACACAGCGAGAGGGCTCTCCAGAGACATTCAAACACCCCCACCGGTGCATTAATAACCCCTCTGTCTTGCTTATTGAGCTGCTGCAAAACTCTTCCAGTGGTTAGAGAAGGAGGACTCCACAATGGAGTCCGCTCTCCCACGCAGCCGCTCGTCCCAACATCTGCTCGGTTTTACAAAACATCCTTTTTTTTATCTTTAACATGTAGCTGCCTCAGGACAGCGTGGTGGTTTTATGGCGAAGGGTGCATCGGTTTGACCCGAGGAGCAGGGGAGAGGGGGGTGCTGCGTTAACTCATCAATCAACCGGGAGACACATCGCGAGCCGATGCCAAGCAGTCGGCAGAGAGGCTCATCCATCTCTCGCTCTCTCGCTTTCTCTCTCTTTGCGGCTGTCAGAAGTACAGAGTCAGCTCCAGAGTCGGTCCACTCCGGGGGAGCAACAGAGCAGACCCTTCCAGGACTCGCCCTCCCATTCATGGGCTGTAACCCCAGACCAGAGTGGGTGACGGAGGGCAAGAGGGGCTCGCATGGTGAGAGGACAATGGAGCTTGATGTGTGCGTTTCCCCTTTTTTTTTGAAAAACTCTTTGGAGCTCTCTGCCAGCTTGTGCCAGACCCCTCCAAACCCATTCAGGGCTGCCACGAGAGGCGAGCGAGGGCAGCGTCGGGTCTGGCCATCTCGCCGTCCTTTGTGTCAACGGCTTCACTCAGACTATACCTGTTGTATTCAACAAAGCATGTTGCATGTGATTGCGCACATTGTGCCAGAAATATCTCACAAGCTCTCTCCAGCTTTAATAGAAAAGCCTTAATTGCAGCGAAATAATGAATATCCACTAATTTCCAGCTAGTTAATCACGAGGGGGGGAGAGACGTTGTCGTTGCTAATTATGTGCCCAATGTGAAATCAAGTACTTTTTGAGACAGTAGAGGATGAAAGTGGCCGGTAACAACAATGTGGAGGAATAATTTCAGAAAATAAGGCAACGGGTAAAAGCCATAATTTAAATGAATTAGGAAAAAAAAAGTGTACTTTTAAAAAAATGTGTGTGACGAGATAAGATCCAAAACAGCTACTAAAAGGAACTCAATCTCAATAACTTTAAAGACAACTACGAACACAGTGAGGAGCAAAATATCACACATTTGTAAAACCGTGACGAAAAAGCAAACATTAAGTTCTTTGGGGTCGAACCAAAAATACACAACTCAATGGCCTCTTTCTGCCTTTGATGTCATCGTTTGACCCATCATCACAGATACAACACATAATTCCATGTAGGGTTTGTCTAAAGTGATTGCTGCTCCTCTTTTCCTTGTTCAATTAAGATGATGAGATTAGGGAGATTCTTGGCAGATGGGATTTCCACTCTGCTTGTGTTGACGTCGTGTACCCTCCCCTCCCTTCCTTCACTCTCTTTTTCCACACAAACTCCACCTCCAGGAACTTCCTGTCAGAGCCACTGAGCGCCAGAGCGGCGTGGGCTGGCAGGACTCGAGCAGACAGGAAGTGCCGATCCGAGCCGGCAGGGGCACATATGGTCAAACGCGGTCGGTCTTATCAATGATGAGTAAGTGGAACGGGCTGGATCAAATTACCAATTTAGAGCTAATCACCAAAATGGTGACTGGTCTTTGCTTCATCCCCTCTCCCACTCTGCTTTCTCCTCTCCCGGGTGATTCCCGTCGCCATCTGTCCGTCTTCCTCAGGGGAGCCCTTCCTCCTCTCCTGAGCACCACACAGGGGATGTTTTATTAATTCTGTTTCACCTGATTACACCCTGTCTGTGAGTCACGGCACATAAATAGGCATTTAATCAACGTTTAATTAAGGGAGCAGGCATTGAGCACAGAGCAAGGAGCGGAGCTGCATCCCGGTGAGGTCAGCGCCAAGGACACACTGGCACACGCACACACACACATACACGCACACACCTATACACATAAACACACACACAGGATATGAAGAAACAAATCCAGCATGTAAACCTGTGTCGCACTGTAGTGCAGAGCGTTTCACATTCATTACTGTGACGCTGGCTGCGTTCAAGACACCGAGGCCTTTCGAGGACACAACATTGTTGAAAGGTAACTAACGTTACACTTGTCCGCGAGTGCAAACAGTCATATCTTCATCCTTTTAGGGGAGATGATCCGATAGCTAATTATCTAACGTTGGTTCATAGATCCAGCCTTTTGAAAGTGCAGTTCATTGATGCATTTAACTTTAAAATATATTAAAAGCTTTCTGAGATCCACCAACTACAGTCTCACCACGGAGAAACACTGATGTATAGAAATGAGTTCACATTTAAAGCTCTTAAATGTTGAAATATAGTCATTAAATTCCGCTTAAATGAGGCTATGATCATTTTAACTTATTTAAGTCCAGATTTTTTCTGTTTTGTGCTGTTAAAGGCGCAAGCCTCTACTCCATAGAGTCAAATGTCTTGAACCTGCAATAATTATTAGAAAGAAGTTGATATGATGAACGTGTTTGTTGCTTGTTCACAACTTCCAGCAGTAACAGAGCAACATTGTCATCCATTTTCAGTCTGTATTCTGTCCACCTGGCAAATGTGGTGAGAGGGAACCAAAAGAGAAAAGTAAGACTTTGTTTTCACTTTCTCATATTTGTTGATATAAATAATGAGCGAGCAAGTCATTCCTGCTAAGTTAAATTAGTTTGTCCACTTTCACATCCAGACTGTTGAGGTCAGATAGAACGCAGCTACATTAATTTATTATCGAGGTCAGACTCAGCAGCGCTTATGAGAGAATATAACTCTGCTTTCACTCTCGGTGTAAATGCGTTCTGCCGCTGCAGCTCGAGATCAATATACTCAAATCAGCTGCCAGACTTGTCGATAAACCAACTAACTTCGAGACAAAAGAGCGACACAGTTTCTTAAGCGCAGACAAAAACTTTTAAAAGAACACCACAGGAACTGGACAATGCAGCGCAACACAGCTGATGAGGAGATCCAGTTCAGAAAACAATCAAGCACGCGGCCGAGCTATCAATGGCAAACAAAAGGGCGAGTGTGACCACCTCAGCATGGCTTTGGCCAGGTTAGGGGCCGAGACAGAATGGGAGAACGCCCAGATTGAGTAGGAGAAAGCCCCGGGGTCAGCTATAATGAGCCGTGAATGTGAGCATCCGACCAATCCTGTTTAATGGGGTTCATCCCTGGAAAAGGTTTCGGTCCTGCCTCGCACCGGTGTTTCTGTGTGTTCACGTTGGGGTTCGGGTCAGGGGGCTGCAAGGACTCTCTGACCCTGAAATGAGCCCTAGGAGTCAGTGGGGGACCCCCTGTGGGCAGGACAGAGCTCCTTTATGCTTTAATCTGCAAGCAAGGGGGATCAATATGGCAAGTATTGGTGCTGGGATTGTGTGCAGAAGTAAGCGGTCCAGCCATTTGAGATGTCTCACAGGGGGTTGGCGCAGCCTGACAAAAGCACAGCCCGCTGCCACCAGCGGCCACAATAACCTGCGGGACAGTGGCACACCAGCAGCTAACCTACTTAACATTCATTAGTGTCAGAGAGGTGGACAGATGCTCCGGGTCTTACGGATCTTCTCTGTCACGTCCTCTACATGGGGGCTCATTCAGCATCGTTTTGACGTGTCTTTCATTCGGGATATTGCAGTTTGGAGGCCGGTGGTGCTGGCGGCGGCGGCAGGCCGCTCAGCTGTGGGGTTTAGGAAAGAGCTGGGTGGGCGCGGATGGACTCACCCTGCGAGCGCGGAGTGCCGAGCGCGGGCCTCCGGGCCGCCAGACTGGATGCCGGGGCCGAGCCAGAAGACTCCGGGGAAAGTCGAAATCTGGATTTCTGGCAGCTCCGTTTTCCCAGTGAGGCGCTGGGGCTCCTCTTCTCTCGACAGCAGACATTTCCAAGGAGCTCTAGTCGTTCACTTTTCTCATGTTCTTAGTAAAAAAATGTGAACATTTCATCACAGAAATCCTTGGAAAAGTTTATTAACACACCTTCACACTTTGTAGCCGACTGATTTGAGGGGAGGGGATTTCAGCAATGCCTCTCTGTGGGAGGCTAAAAACAAATTTAAAAAGCTTATGTCTGTTAATGATTACAATCCTGCTACACTGGTGCAACTCTCTCATGCATACCGTTTCCTTGGCCACCCAACAAAAAAAAAAAAAAAAGCCCACAAGCAATATTGGCTGGCTACGAATTTGCAGGGGAATAATAACGTTAAACCCTGTGTTCACTCCACGTGCAACACAAAACAACATGGACAACAACAAACCAAAGCTTTCAATTAGGAAGTGAACAGCACTGTAGCCCCACACAGTGACAGAGGCCAGAGCAGAGATCAGGAGCAGCTGGACAGAGAGAGGGCTTTTCAGCCCGACTCCAGACACAACGTGGATCAGGTTCTGGGCTGCTATACAGCAGCATAAATCTCCTGGGCTTAATTACATTACAGGGCATATAGTGGCAAGCTCTGGGGAAACAATGGACCCTATCAATTGCACAAATCAGAGCTCAGTCGAGTGTGTATGTGCTTCTGTGTGTGCAGGTTCGGAACAGCCCTCTATCTGTATCTCCAATCAAAGCTTATTGTCTAGTGAGTGACTTGTGTTTGAGGTTCTTCGGCTTAAGGTTTGCAGTGCAGGAAAACAACTAGTAAATATGCTCTCGGTGTAATATTAACAAGGCTTGTGGGTGAGTGGGTGGAGGAGCCGGTGTTTACCATGGTGACCGGACCAAACACTTAAGAGTGGTGACAACCCCCCCTTACAACACCAGGCCCCACTTCAGCTACAAAAAATATTTTTGAAGTTGTTCTAGTTCCTAAAGAAGCTGCAAAAAAAAAATTGAATTTCTCTAAAACTGACAAAGACATAAAGTATGACCCAACTTGTGACATGTACTAAAGCTTGGGACCTGATCTGAGATCAGCCTCTCTTTGACATCTCCCTTCCTCGAGCACACTCTCTCTCTCCGAGTTCTCCCTCTGTTCGACCCCACGGGGGCTCTGCAGTGCTTTTTGGGTAATCCAGACGCCACAATACGAGTTGCTAAGGCACTGCCAGAAAATGCATTGTGAAAGGTTGGAAATTAAAGTAGTTCTGTGGCTCGGATAATAATGTTTTTTTTTTGTTAAATGACAAGAATGTTTGGGACGAAGCTTGTGTATCTTTTCAAGTTGTGTTAATGCAGTTTTTATTGCATTGAACAATCAATACAGTGCAAACCGGTAGTGTTCTATATTGGTGACTATATGTACTACTTGACTTTGTTCTTTCTCTTTTAATCCTCTCCTGTTTGGATTTAACTTGAACTATATTGTAATTCTAAAGGCTAAATAAACATCTGGCTGAGGACAACATTTAACGAAAAGTTAATCCTCATTTGTCCCACGTTCTTCTTTTTAATGTCCAGCAACAAGTGTCAAGGTGAAAGATGATAAAATCTGTAGAGTCGGATGATTCTCTATATGTTTTTTACTATGAGAAACCCCTTTTACAGACCATTAGTCATGTGAATATTGATTAAAGTCGTTCAATCTTGTCTCTCGTGGTCAATGAATATCTAATTTAAGATCTGGCTGAGGGACAACAGTTGAAACTTAGCCACTTGGCTAACACTGGAACATTTACAGTGAATCTCCCAGTTAAGACACAATAAAAATATACTTTTAAGATGAAAATGTAATTAACTTTCAATCTTTTCTCTCAATTGGACGAAACAAATAGTCAAAAAAAGCTCCATACATAAATAAACACATACATCAGCACACAAAAGCTGACAAAGCCTCTCACCAAACACATAAAAATACAATTACAAGGGCTTTCATGCTGTTCTAAGGAAAGCGGCCGAGCCCTCTGCGTGCTGCTCTTTGTCGGCTGCGGGACCCAGAATCAAAGAGCGCTGACCTGCGCCGGCTCTGCCCGGCAGGCCTGCGGGAATTCCTGCTCCGACTCCAAACCCTGCTTGCCATGCCATTCTGCCCCCCTCTCTCACACACACACACACATCCACATACACCACCACCACTTGGACTCCCTCCTGCTGCCCCCCCGGTTTGCTCCGTTATTTCCTCATCTCATCAATCTGTCAGCTAAACCCTTTGACACGCAGCACAATATGGTCCCAGTATTTCTCAGTTCATTCCCCCCTCTTTTCAATATGGTTCCAGCATTTCAAGATTAGTCAGCTCACCCACGAGGTCTGCTCCCCTGGTGCCTTTTCGGACCAAAGGAGAGAGGGGGTGGTGGTGGTGGTGGTGTGTGTGTGTGTGTGTGGGGGGGGGGGGGGGTAAATATAGTTGCTGGACAAAAAGCAACGGCAGCTTTCAGGCCTGAACAACAGGCAGAAGATGTCATGCATTTTAAATCTCTCCGCATTTAAATTGTTGTTGCACAACAATCATTAACCAGATCTGTGTAAAAACTCCAAAAAAAAAGCTCAAACAAGCTAAATTACAACCAGTTGGTAATTTCATAACTCACTTATAGCCCACTAAATCCTACTCTTAAAGATCATGATCACATTATACTATTTGTTGTATATTAAAGGGCCCCGAAAAACAATTTTTTCAATTATCTTTGACTGTGACCAGTGCGGTCCTACAAAAACACAGTTTTGTGCCAAAGTCAGGACCATTTTGGTTATTTGCAAGTTGCATACAACCACTTATCGGGGTTTACAGCCAGCATTGGCACAGCTTGTTGTTTTGAAGTAGCATCCTTGATCATTATGAATTAATTTGTGCCGTTTGTGCAATTAAACTAAGACGTAATCTACTTGTGTTATATTTTACACCCTTGCTGGGCTTGCTTATTAACTCTGACCAGCGTTTCCTGCACACTACACATCAGTACCCAACTTAATGGAGGAATACTGACAAAGATTGTATAAAAAAATCCAGTCGCAGATAAGTAAAAGTTGGCCACCTGTGGTGAACAGTTTCATGGAGAGAGGGAGGTGAAAAAGAGTGTATTCCTGCCGCTGGACGGGACTCACTCGAGGACAGACCATTCAATTTATTTTCAAGTAAGGATGAAAGGAAGACTCCAAACTATGCATGTCGTCTATTCACGGGTGACGCTCTTTAAAGAAAGAAATGAAAAAGACAGCAAAAAGAGTTGGGAGAGGGCGGTGGGGGGGCTGCATAATTTTTTTTACATACACAAGGTAGCAGACAAAGTGATTGTTGCTTCCCTAAAACTTTTTTTTCTCCTCCAGAAAACACTTTCCTTGCTGAATAGGCACCTATTAGTGACTCCATTATGGGCGCAGGGCTCTTGAATGGCTCCTCACTGTGCGTCTTTATCATAGTCAGGCCGTGAATACAGGCAGCCCCCCTCCCCCCTCCTCCTCCTCCCAAAGCCCAACCAAACTCCTTACAGCTTGTATTGATAGGTGCTGCGGTGCTGGTGATGATTGTGTGCTCCAGGTGTGGTGGTTTAAGCGTAGCGCTCCGTAGCCTCTATTGTGCGGCAGACTTATTCTTTACCAAAAAAAAAGAAAGTTTTTCAACTGGATGCAGTGTTTTACATGCGGTAGCTGATCTCCATAATGCCCCCCCCCCCTCTCCCTCCGCTGCACCCCCAAAACAAGTCAGGCCTCCGGCGAATCGCTGCACACCGCCCCGGAGCCCTGTATTGTTGCTGGATTATTCAGGAGTTAGCTGAAAGAAAGAGACGGGGAGAGTGGGGTGTCTGTACTTTATCTCCAGGGGAGACAGGGGCCTAAAGACGGCGCTTCTTTAGAGGAGTGAGTTACGGTGACAAAAAGCCTGAAAACACCTGCAAGACGACAAGCGAAGGGGAGGCCGAGGCGAGGCGAGCGCATTATTTGTCTTTACTTTACACGTCTGCCCCTCAGAGGAACTGTAAACTCGTCTGAATGCAAGCAGACTTCATTTATCAAGTGCTGGCTCATAACCTGCCACGAGATTATCACCTTGCCGCTGTATCGACCGACCCATCAGAATGTGGTCGGCTTCAATCAGCGAGACCTGAACAAACATCAGTGTGTGTGTGTGTGTGTGTGTGTGTGTGTCTCTCTCTCTCTTTATCTCTCTCTCTCTCTCTCTCTCTCTCTCTCAGTGAAAGCACGATTCATTCAACTTTGAAGTTATGTGTGTACTCGCAGTTGAAGGAGGGAGAGACGGAGAGTAAGCGAGACTTTATGATGAATATGGAAGCATTGTTCAGCCATGCTTACCTCCACAGGGAACCATCTGCTCCCTGTCAATGCATCACCTGCTCGTCTGAGCCGTCTCCAGGGCAACAAGGGGTGGGGGGGATTAGGAGAGGCTTCGGCATTGATGGGAGGGGCGGTCGCTGGGGACACAGAGGAGGTTGACTGGAAGAGGAGGAAGAGGAGGATGACGAGGAGGGGGGCCGGTTGGGAGGTTGCCGGGCGAATGTCGTCCTCTGCTGGTGGAGAGTTTTACAGTCAAGAGTCAATATTGGGCTGAGGACACTTGTTGAACATGTTTTTATTGCTGACGAAATAGAAAATATTGAATTTAAACTGACATCTTACGTCTAGTGGTGTCAAACAACGCAGATACTTTTGGTTTTATGGGCCCATGTTTTCAGTTATCGGTCTCAATGATGTCTGCCTCCTCCCCGATAAAATAGAGAATCATTTAGTTCTGAAAATGCATTTTCGAAGCTGAATGCATCATCAATACGTTTGTATTCTAACTGCCCAGACTTCGAGTCCATCCATCACCACCGCTTTCTAGAATGCAAAAGGGAAATGTTTCAACTTTTTTGTTGAATCCATGTAGAAAGAAGTTTAGCACAGGGAGAAAATGACTTGTTGAGCATTAATGTGATTAGCGGCTGCAGAGTGACAGTCCCTCTGTGTTTGGGGAAGGCAGTCTTGCAGGTATTGTCAGGTATCGGGTGACAAGCGGCACGAATGTCAGTCAATCACAGAGTTCTCATTAAGTGTGCGTGTTCCTGCAGCTACAGCGCACTGTACTTTCTGCTACTGACGGCTGGGTAAACACAGACCTGAGGGCAGCTTAAAAGGCAAACACACGCCTGATGACTGAGACTGATGTTTGGGACGACACCGAACCACAACACTCCGTACTGTAGATTCCTGCTACACACACAGCCTAGTTTCAGGAGAATCTCAACACCATTATCTCATATGAGTCTAACAAAATACAAACATGACCTACCTTTCTGTATTATAAGAATTAATAGAAGACTGGGATTAGGCTCAACTTGTTCAGCCACAAAAATGGAAATAAAAATCAATATTTTGTCACAAAAAATGTTTTTTTCTGAAAGCCTAAAAGGCCAAAGCAGGGGCAAAAAAAAGCCCACAAAGCATTTGTTATTGCCAACAAAGCTTGTATCATTAAAAGGTGCTACTCAAAGTATTAATATAGACCTTTATTGCACATAAAATACACACACTGAATATGCCGAGCATGGAAGTTTTGATGGTAAACCACATTAAACGCAGTACTTTTGCCAATACTTTAGTGTCCGACACCGAAAACAAGAAGGCCCTTCAGCAGCCGTTCGCCAACGCTCACCTGGCGCTGCCTTCTTTTCACAGACTCCGGGTGACACAGAGAAAGTCTGACTGACAGGTGAAAGTGACCGCGGCTGCGGGGAGGAAACACCTTTTGTGTTTGGTCAGAGAGCCAGTGAGGGCGCTGGACCAGGTCCCCCTGCCGTCGAGGTCCTCAGCCCCGAGGGCCAGGAGGGAGGATCTGGATCACTCTCTTCTCACATCAACAATACATCACAACCTTAACACGTCAACCCCCTCAGTTAGGGAGCGCAACTCTTCCCCCACCCCTTCAAAGCAAACTCAATCTAATCTCCATCTTTACCACATGTGTACCAAACAAGAAGGCAATACAAAACATTGTCCACCTGCAGGTAACACTATGACTCTCTGTAATCTGTTGCACATCCTGCCAATAAAAGCCTTTTGAGCATGCAATCAGTGTCTATATCAAATCGGAGGCATTGATAAACCACACTTGTACAGTTTGAATTGTTCAGAAACACACAAGATTAACTACTGTTCCCTTTTTCCGAGGGACACACCCAGCCTGTATTACATATTGATTTATCTTATTAAATTTAGACCCAAAACAGAGCAGAAGACGGCAATAAAGAGAACCAGACGACATCGAGGGAAGTTTCTGGAGCTTTAACACAAGTGACCTGCAACAAAAGCTCCAAGTCAGGAGGACGTCCCTAATGTCTTTTGTTAATTTAGTGTGAGCCTTCATCCAGCTGAAGCACTCATAGTAGGTACCGTACACACAAAGTACAGCTGAGGCTGATGGGAATGTCCTTTTGCAAAGACATTATGAAGTCATAAAGGAAAAGTTGGCCTGCTGGTGGCTCTAGATAAAAAGTTGAAGGGTCGCCAAAGCTATTAGACTTCAACAAGAGGGGGGGCGGGAAGTGTTGGCACCAAAGCTCACGTCAATTCTTTCAAAAGTGGTTGAGATATTTCACAAATGTCGATCTCATGGATGTGCGAGAGGGACGATGAGAAGAAGATTCATCCTCTGGATACCACGAATGTCTGTGCAAAATGTCATAGCGATCCCATCCCACAGTTGTAGAGATGTTTAAGTGGAGGACTGGCCGACTGAAGATAAGCGTCACACCAAAGCACCACTTCCCTCTCCCTTATTAAAACAACCACTGGGCCGAAGTGGGACTCTTTGCCTGGGTGAGATGTCGATCCTGGGAGAGTTCCTGTCAGGGCCACGTGTAGTGAAGGGACCCGGGCCAGGGAAGGGGGTGACTTTCCTGGGTGTAAAATTCAATTATCCAGCGGGTGAGCGTGTCTGAGCGTGTCTGTTGTGCGCGGTGGGCGGACGGCTGCCCGTTCCCAGCATGCGACAAGGGGGTTAAGAACCACAGAAAGACCTCCATTATCCCGAGTGAGAACGGCCCATGTGGCTGGCTGCACGGCCCCCGCTCTTATTCACTCCCCTTTACAACAGCACTGCCGAAAGCCTCAAAGTTTAATTCTCTTTTCTCTGCTCCCACTTCTTTTCTTCCTCCCCCCTCCCACCCTCCCTTCCTCTCTTGCTCTCCTACTCTCAGAAAAGAGCCTCCACAATGCTGCCGAGAGGCTGGAGTGGATTCTTCAGCACCCCTGTGGACAGTGCACATGTGGACAACATTCACAGAATGTCTGTCAACTAGTCCATTAATCAACGGCGTCTCATGAAAGCACAATTAGGAACCTCACAACTCTATAACAGATTATCATCTCTAAGCACCCATGCTACTCGCCCTGCACAGCAATACTCTGTGCTGAAGTTGGTTTTCCCTCGTCCAACTGCACTTTTTCACGACAATTATTACGAAGAAGAAAAAAAAAAGTTGCATCATCGTGACAAAACTTTTTAAGCGAGGACAGCTGCAGCGTGTAAGAGAGCTCATTCCTCGCAGTCTGGACCCGTCGGGCAGTAAAGCTGACGCATCTGGCTAAGCATTAGTGTGAGAATGGATCTTCAGTGTGTGAATAAGACTCAGGCCCTATGGAGAAGGGCCATTGTAGAGACACACTGCACCACTGCTAGTGATAAATGAGCGATTGTTTCCGTCAGCATTAGAGACAGTAAATGACGCAGTGGGGAGCTCTCCATCCACTGTACTGTATATGAGGAGGACGCTGAGGAACAAACAACTGACCGCTGGAGACGAGCAGACGACACATACAGTGGCTCTTTATGAGTCCCTCTCTGCAAGAAAAGCGTCTGCGAGCAACGTTGGACAGTCGAACAAGCTGTAGACACAATATTGTCATATTTTAATCTTATAGAGTAGACAAGTCAACCAATAAACTCTGGTTTATCGCTGCAGGCAACGTTACGTTTACGTTACACAAGGTCATTTAAACCATTGTAAATATAAAGAGGTGCCAGTGCCGATCTTGGTCAGCCTTCACACTCACACCTACGGGTAATTTAGAGTTATGTACAAATAACGAGCAGCCTTTAAAAAGCCACCAGAAGTTACCCAAAAACAATTAAAACCCCATCAAATTCCGACATGTCTTCACGACGATTAACATCATAAAAGCATCAAACTGAATTATCATGTTCATCGATATTTTAGTTTTACCGTGTCGCAACAAAACGACAATTTTAAGATTATTTCATGGCATTTTTGCCTTTAAAGTGAGTTGGTTGTAAAGAGGGAGACAGAAAGAGATAAAGATGCTTAGCTTGAAATGTTAACAGGGATGTGCAGTTACAATTCAGCTGTTAGATAACAGGCCGCTCAGTTCAGCTTTGTACTAAAACTGTAACAATGCAAGCATTTCATTCCCATTGAGGGTTGTCCATCCTAACACTACATTTACAACAGTTTGGGTCACTCAGTTTAATTGGCTTAATAAGTTCAATACCGTTTGAACATGTTTTCTCCGGGTGTTAAATGTGTTGCTCCGTGTGCTGGACTGGCAGCCAGCTCTCAACATTACCAAACCTACACTGCCCCCATGTGGCACCTGTGGACCTTCTCACTGTCAGGTGCGATGGCTGGAGATGATTTGTTTACACATATACAAATTTGTTTTTCCGAGCAATTTTCATATGACTGCAATTTTTTTTATTTTGTCAAAATTTCTAATTTGTGGTAGTTTAGTTTGGCCTTTGTTTTACAAAACAGTGATGATGTTCGTTTAACTTCTGTTTGTTAAGCAAATGATTTATCACCAAGTCCTGCACAATACCCAACCTATTGCAGGCGTGAAATCACTTGATACAGGAGAGACTAAATTCAAACAAATGGAGAAATAAGTCAAACTTAACAAGCTTGAAGTCTCGAAGAAATGGCTGAAATGTTCATATAAAACCTTGAAAAAACTTCTCGACTTCTAGATATTTATTTTGCAGGTTATACAAGCTTCTCTACTGTTTGCCATATTTTATTATTACATGTTATAGTCAATATAAAAAAATCCCACATCTTGAAAATTCACCTTTTAAAAATGTTATAATTACTTTTTCATCTCTGTTCCTTGAGCCAGCTGAACGAGTATTACCTGTAAAGCATGACTGACAGGTTGTGTAGTTCTTTAAGCCACTTAAAGCATCCAGATAGCCAGGTTTGTGTTCTCCCCACCGGGCGTCCAGGCTTCTCCTATGAAGGAAATAAATAAGATAAGATAAGAGCATCCTTTCTAAGTCCCGCAGTGAAAAAATTTGCAGGATTACAGCAGCAGACAGGTAATGTGCACACAAGAGACACATAGTAAAAATAAAAACAATATAGATAAACAGTAAAAAACAAAATTAAAAAATAGATGCTTCGCTTTCAGTTAAAAAAGTGTTTGTATAAATTGGCTCAATTGTGTGCTTTACTATTTAAAGCTTTTTAGTGAAGCTGAAGTTCCACTGACTTTAGATGTCATCTTGAAACAAATATTCCTTAAATATGTATCAAAAGCCATTTGTTTTCCTAGCCGTGTTCATTAAATATTTACAAATACAGATAAAGAAAAACTGTCTCACTGAAGACTAGAAACGTTAAATATCCAGGCTTAATCAACTGTTACATTAGCTAGCTACTAAGTTAGCTAACAAATCAATGGGCCAACAGGCTAAATATAGCTAGCTATTGTTACACACTGAGCCGACATAACTTAAAATATAATACAGTGGAAAAGTTTTGACCAAATATCTATATGTTATGGCACCAATATGAATATGACATATGATATAAATTCACTTAGACACTTCTATAACTCACCACCAGTTTCCTACGCTGGATGAAGCTCTCACAGTAACGATTGCTTGGCGGGTCGAAACGGACGTCGTCATGGCGGCAAGCGATGGCGAAGGTTGGACTTGCGAATCCGTTCTGCGCATGCGCGTGACCTTCCGGAAACGCCCGCGGGAAGCCCCGCCCCCCACGCTGCCTCTGATTGGCTAATTGCTGATAGCGTTGGTACAAACACGCAAAAATGTCATTACGTGGTTAAGAACGTCAGGACTTTACTTGCGCCTTTCACCAGCTGCTATTTTTTATTTTTAATGCTAATATAGTTGATTAGGAAAATATTTGAATGCAGATATTTTACGTAGGCTACAGTGTTTCTACACTATGGTATTGCTATTTTGTTGTTACCTAATTCAAAGTTGAAAGCCCCTCTTCCACCAATTAGTGTAATTATTTTTGCACAAACACAAGCGAGCCTATACATTTTTGTTAGTTAAGTTGAAGCAGAAACCCAGCAGTGCATACCCGGGGCCAACTTCAACCCAACAAGAACCAGATGTGTCAATCTGTTTCACAACAACCGTCCCGTGACATACCGATGCATAAAAAGAGAGGAAAGAGGAGGGGGGGGTCACGTGGGCTCGTGGAGAGGTTTTATAGACAGGAGCTGCACGCAGAAACTTTATCACAGCTCCACGGCAGCGCGCGCATTAAGGTTGTTCACCTGAAGAGCAAGAGGATGGACGCGGCATACAAGAGAGTGAATGGAGACCACGGGCCGAAGGCTAATGCAGAGACAGAGGAGCCAGACACAGGGGTAAATCTGATTTATGACCTGTTAGGATACCTGCTATGTAACGTGGAACGTTTGCATTCGGCCACCTGATGCCCAAAAACCAAATCAGCTTATTTTGTGCTCTTATTCTGAAATGAAATGGTAATTTCAAGCAGAAAAAAATAAGTATTATGTATAATCTTCTGCTTGATAATTAAAATCAGACTGTTTTTAAAGCGACAGTGACAAAGCCAGGCTGGAATGTTCCAGGTATACAGCAGACAAAGCAGGGTAGTTGAAGTGCACAGAGGGCAAATACAAACAAAAAGGTAAAAACAGTTGTGGAAAATATGTGATGGACATGCAAAAACAAAAATGACTAATCATCTATGTATACAGGTATTTGGGAACCTGAATAAAAAATAAAACAAAATGAATATCTTGTCTGGTGTGTTATGAAAGCGAGCTTTAGTTGAAATAATGTCAAACATGACTTAGTTCCAGTTTATCTAATGTGAGGGTTTCCTGTCTTTCTTTGTCTTATATCAAACATAAATATCTTTGTGTTTTAGGGTTCATGTTTGCTTTGGGTTGTGGGAAATTAAGATTTTTCTTTATTTTGTAGTCAAAATGGGGAATTTTGTAATCAATAGGTTAATGAATAGTAAAAAATAACCGTTAGTTGCAGCACCAATATAGACCATCTGGTTTAAATATGTAAAAATATTAATATTAAGAATCTTGTGCATTGAAAGACTATTTAACCAACTGTTAAATGTAACATTAGGGTTCATAAACTAAAGTACAGATTCTGTGTTCCATGTGAAACGTTATATTTATCAAGTAATTATCTGGACTGTGCAGGAATTTCTACATCTGTAAGATATTCTGATCCGCTGTGTGTTCTCATTTGTTAAAAATCCTCTCATGTGTGGAGGATATGGTCAATCCCCTGCAGTGCCGTAAAGTAGTTATAAGGGGCCCTAGTGCAGGCTAGTTAAAGAACACACACACAGACACACACATCATTGTGTCGTCTTGTCAAACAATGAAATAGAGACTTGCTATTGGATAATATTAACATGCATACGGCTATCATCGTTGCATTTACGTATATATGACAATACCAAAGAAAATAAAGTCCGAGGTGGAGAGATCAATAAGTTAAAGGTGTAAAGCTTTCAAGTTCTAAGATCAGACACCTTGACTGCAGAATGTCACGGCTTTCAACTAGATTTCATGCATTTCCTCCTCCATGTGGCGGTGCTTTAACGTGAGGTCGCAACGCAGATGAATCAACGAAATAGCGGAGAGAATGTCTCTGAAAACTTGAGTGTCACACACCCTCTTGATTTACAAAGTGGTATGGTGCTTTAAAAAAGGTTGTGAAGGTTAAGTCGACCATCGTGCTTTAAAAACACATGATTCGATCACATGAAAAGATCAGACTAGTCTTCTTTCATTGACTCCTGCAGTGAAAGTTGTTTTAGCTGCTCCCCTGTGATTCTGCTTGTGTAAAATAAAAAAGCCAGGAGCACATTTGAACTCCTCATTAAAGCCTCTGTGTCTTTAACAGCGACGGAGAAGGGGCTCCATGTACCTGGAGGAGGAGACCTGCAAGAAGTCCGAGGTGATCTCCTGCATCTTCTCCCTGAAGGAGGAGGTGGGAGCTTTAGCCAGGGGCCTGCGACTCTTTGAGGTAAACTTCCTTTAGGCACCTCGGCGCCGACGTACAATAAAAGATTCACACTTTCTCTCAGATCATGACTTGAGTTACAAGGCAACACACAGTGAAACCTGGTCTGCATGGACAAAACTGCAAAACTGCTTTCTGCCGTTTAAAACCAACCGGAGCATGCAGGAATGTTGACTTACCACTGGGATAAGACTTTGGATCAAACTGACCCCCACATGCTGTGGTTAATACTTCACATCTAACCTCAATAAATAATCTCTTTTGTTTAAAAAAGGGCCAGTATGTATGTAGCATTTAGAAGGAACTATTGGCATATGAATTGAATATAATATTACTAAGGACTTTTTTTTGTTTGTTAAAATAGTGAATCGTCATTTTAACACTTTCTGTAAACAAGCCCTCGATATATATTGTTCTTAATGTCTTTTTTTGTTTGTTGGTCTTTTTTAAATTTATCTTTGTATACAAGTACGAGGAGCGAAGTGTAACCGGTGCCAAATCCCATGTATGTGCAGTTTTACATGGATTTACATGATTTTTGTATATGCTAAGCTAAGCTAACGGGCTGCAGGCTCCAGCTTCATCAGCGAGAAAGCAAATAAGTTTCTCCTTAACAATGATGGTCTGATCCAACAGACTTTTTTCTTGGTAAAGTTATTGATTAACATTAACAAAACAAGCGTGAATAGTCGGTTTACTTCAAACTTCAGGGTACTAATATATTACAAGATCTAGGTCACAAGTTCATGTAGTTACTACATTTCACTTGGACAGTCTTTGTGGCAGAGAGGAAGTAGGTTTTATAAGTGATCTGGAGTTGCGTTGGTGTGGTTTACCCGCTCACCGTTTCAAGAAGGCGACTAACGCAGCTGAGCTTATCTCAGATGTTTGCGTATCAGTCGTGTGCAAACATGACGGACAGCTCTTTGATCCGCTAGCCCGCATGCTCCCGGGGTTCTAGATGCAGAAGTTAAACATTGAACTGCTCACACAGTTTAAAAAACAATCGCCCACTCGTAGTTAGCAATGAAAGTGCGATCATTTCACTTCTTCACTTTTCAAATTCTGATTTTACATTAGAAAATATGTGATAAAAATTGACAGATTGTTCCAGATCACGCAACCAAATAGTTTATAACGCCGTTAGAATATGTTCACCATAACCAGCTGCAACATTAAAGGGACACTCGTAAAGTTGGAGGACTCACGAGAAACAGATTTTTAAAAAACAAAGGATTAAAGGAGCTCGGTGTGAGTCTGGATGATTCAACGTTTCCCAGAACGCAACTCAACCGTCTTTAATTAAACATTTGCTTTTGAAAAGCACAAAGAGGACGACTTGTGTACCGGCGTTGTTGCAATTACATCCAACCAGTAATAATAATCCAATATAATGTAATATCAATAACACAAAAGTGTGTCACTTTCGTTCTATTAAACAATTATAGTTGGATCCTCGTGGATGATGAAACTTTCTTACGTCATTCGTAGTCACAAAGTTACCAATTAACAGTAAACAAAACAAAAAAACATCTGCGTGTACGTGACTGTGCGAAGGCTCGAAGTAAACACGGACCGGCGGCGCCTTCATTGTTGACTCTGTCATATGGACGTCACGTCGTCGGGTTTTGAGTTTGCGAAACAGTTCAGAAGAAGCGTGCTGAACATCTCCAGGTATTTGGGGATAGATTTTCCTCCTCTGGCATCGTGGGGGTGGAGATGTTTGATATCAAGTGTCTGCCAAAGGCTGCTCTCCGAATGCAGCAGTAAACACACCAGAGTCCTTTCTGAACCTATCGGCTCCCACTTCCCCGATCCTCCCCCTGCTCCACCCCCAGATCTCTTCTTTCCAGCTTTTTTTCTCCTCTAAAACAGACCACTTTACCCCCGTGCTCCTCACAGCAATGCAACACGTGTTGAGCCCCCTAAAAAAAAGCAAATTTTTAACAGAAAACACTGCACGTCTTCCTTGTTTTTCTCTGAAAAAGTCAAAGTAAAACTGCAATGTGCTGGAATTTAGTCTGGTCATGCGATTGTTTCATTCCATCACCTTGTGAATGTCTAATCTATAATTCAGCCCCAACATTAAAAGCGCCGCAGCGCATGTGACGCAGCGCATGTGACGCAGCAACGTGGCTTTCATGTGACGCGTCAGAGCCACCGGCCTTGACCTCGGGCCTCAGCGAGGCCGACGGGAGGGTTCATGACACCGTCCTCGCCGGGTGGGGGTGAAGGAGGGACGGCTCAAAGGGATACAGAAATCTGACGAGCGCCGCCTCGCGCTGGGTTTAGGATTTAGGGCGAGCGGCGTTAAGCTGGACCGGGACGCCGGTAGCACTCATGTTGAAGTATTTCCCCCTTTGTGCAGAGAAACGGCGCTCGCTTTGAGCCCTTTGAGCTTTTGTCTGATCAATCAAACATAGGAACAGACTTGACTTAAGAAATGTTGGAAATGGTGCAATCCCAAAGCTTCACCCTTCTGTTCATGCAGTATAAAATGCAGCACATGTGCAAAATAGAGCACATCTTGCAGATAATAGGATGCACAAACCATATCTTAATTCTGTCAAAATCTCAGACTTTTTTTACTTGAAATCACTTCATCAGTTTTTAAGAGGAAGTGGACATAAAATATCCAGTGGAAGCCATTACAATTGGTTTTATAAATCATAGTATTTAATTTATTAGGGGTAGTTGCAGGAATCAAGTTGAGTAATTGATCATTTTAAGTGTTTTATCTTAGAAAGCTACAGCAAATTTGCTGACAGCGAACAGATAACGGCCCATCACACAAAGAAACCTCCATCTCCTGATGGATGCAGAACCATATGGTCTTGAAAACAAGCTGTTAAATGTACAACAGGATCCAGATGGGATCTGCAGTGCACACCCTCCTCTTCACTTAGCCTATAGTAGACAGAGAGCGACATACTCCCTCTCAGTCCCCAAAGTTACAGAAACAACAATACAACTTTGAATATAGTTGCCACTTAAAAAGATAGTCGCTCAGGAGCCTTTTGTGCATTGTGGACATTAAAAGCTTTCATTCAAAAGACGTTGGAAACATCCTAATGGCTGTGTGTTCATGCTGCAGAGTGAGAACAGAGCAGGAGGATTTATTCCACCACGTTGCACTAAACCACTACAATATGCCCTGAATGCCTTTACTATGCAACTCCAGTCTGTCTGGCTGACTGTCACTTTAGAGAGAGAGAGAGAGAGAGAGAGAGAGAGAGAGAGAGAGAGAGAGAGAGAGAGAGACAGAGAGACAGAGAGACAGAGAGACAGAGAGTGAGTTGAGGTCATGCTGGACTCCACAAAGTCTGATCAGCAGCCATCCATTCAGTAACAGCACAGTGCCATCTAGTGGTGGCATGAAGACGATGCCGCGGCTTGTTGCACGTTGTCATTTTCCAATTCCTTTCCACGTTTGCCTTCATTAAGTGAATCAGACAGGACTCTCACCGCTGTCTTCCCTCTTGTTTCTTGCTAACCTTTAGGAGAAGGGCATCAACCTGACGCACATTGAATCCCGTCCGTCGCGGATGAACAAAGACCAGTCCGAGTTCTTCATCAGCGTGGACGCCAGCTGCTCCCAGGCCCTGGACGAGGTCATCGACAGCCTGCGTACACAAATCAGCGGCAACGTGCACGAGCTGTCACGCAACAAACAGAAGGACACAGGTGAGGGAGCGAGCACACACAACATGATCATACACATGTGGTTTTTTGCAGGTATTGTTGACCAAATTCTCCATATTACATAATGTTTTAGCATGCTGACATTTGCTTAGCGCTAAAGAAGAAGTACAGGTGAGGCCGATGCGAATGTCATTAGTTTTGTAGGTTTTTGGTTTATGACCAAAGTATTAGAACATTTAATTGCACAGTTGCTCCTCTGGGGATCATGAATGGTGGTCTGTTTTTATGCCAATCCATTCTGATAGAGATCATTTTCTACATGAAACTTCTGACATGATGTGTCAGCGGATCACTAGGGTTCGTCCTCACGGGATCATGAATGTCTTCAGCAGATTTTGTGCAAATCCATCCAGTAGATAACAATATTTTGCGACACAGGTTCGACCTTTGACCTCATATTGGTGCTAGACAGTCAGGAACTCACTAAAGTAAGTTGGCGACCATGAACTTCATGACCATGAAGATATTTCCGTCTGGGCCGACCGGCCGACATCGCTGTCCCTGGAGCCACGCGGCTAAAAACAAATCTAATTACGCGGAGATCACACAGCTGGAACAGTCCATTTGTCGAGTGTTGTGCGGTCGGCCGGCGCTCCGTGAGCCTCCAGTCGGTCGGGGGAATGGACCGCCAGCGCCGCCGATGAGACTGATGGGCCCGTCGTCCGTATCGAGACCCCCTTTATTAGTTGTTTCCAGAATGACATTAGTTTAGCTACTGAGGACCAACAGGCTCGGGTGGGAACAGAGGCGCTCTGTGTCCTGGACCCGGACTAACACTGAGGAGGGATGGGGGGAGGACATGCCAAGGTCACGGCAGGCAGAGACAGACAGGGCCACCATGCATCCTCCTTTGACCTCGGGGAAGACGCTGTGGTCTGCCGGTCAGGGTCAAGTGGACGAGGGGGGATATTTATGGCCTGTTTTGGAGACTGCCTGTTTACAGAGGAGCCTGGCAGGGACGTATTGTCCTCCTCGGGGGGCCTCGGGCTGGACCACACGGCACAAATGTAGATTGATGATTGGGCCCAAGTGTCTTTGAGTGCCATAAATCCACATGAACAAGCAGATGACCCTTCATTGCTGTTCTGCTGAGTGTCCAAATGCCATGGCATTGAGGAGGAGAAGAAGAAAATCCTCTGCAACAAACAATTAATGTCAATAACAGTTATTCTCCGAGCCAAGATGGCGTCTTCAAACGTCTCGTTTTGCCCCACTTACAGTTTCAAACCCAAAGAATAAGAATAAAATCATATTAAATCCTCTTTTGGACTACACATCTGAACTATCTGAACTAAAATACTGTGTAAAAATGTTTTCTTATCTTTGCGCCGTTAAATCACATTTATTTTGACGTGTTGAATAAAAAACATAAACTCAATCAATGTTTAATAACTGTAATTATTCTCCAGTGCCATGGTTCCCTAATGACATCCAGGACTTGGACCGCTTCGCCAACCAGATCCTCAGTTACGGGTCCGAGCTGGATTCTGATCACCCGGTACGCACTGACTCATCCATCACCGTCTGTGTGCCGCATCCTGTCTCTGCATGTGTGTGTGTGTGTGTGTGTGTGTGTGTGTGTGTGTGTGTGTGTGTGTGTGTGTGTGTGTGTGTGTGTGTGAATACGAGTCCACCCACGCCCACGTGTCTTATGAAAGACGGCGCTGCGGAGATGACGGGCTGCACTCTGCCGTCTATTCTAATGGAAACTACCTCGACACACAAATTGATGTCATTGCTTTAATTGAGCCCCTATAATTATAGATAATTGCTCCCTTTTGCCACCGCCATTAAAGCAGAATGTATTCATCATAAGCTGGAAAACCCTCTACAAAGGCTTCATTTGAATATGCATTTGCAGGCTCTCATTAGAGACGGAGTGCATAATGCTGTCAAAGGCCACGGGGTTGAGCCTCAGCGGAGGATTTCCACTCTTTGATTTAGCTGCAAGTGGCCGGGCCGCCATCATGAGATCTAACATGGCTTTCCTTTATGTGCATGTGTGTGTGTCTGTGTGTGTGTGTGTAGGGCTTCACAGATGCAGTGTACAGAGCCCGCAGGAAGGAGTTTGCCGACATCGCCTACAACTACAGACAGTAATTACGCCTTTATTTTGAAACTCCACCTCTTATTTTTTTGTCCTTTAGAGCCTGGGAAGAAGTTGTGTGTGTGGTTTTTAATTAAAGAGCCTCATGTTACTGTGTACAATCAGGAAGTATTATGCACAGGCACTACAAAGAGCTCCAAACCCAATGGCTTGCATTTGCATAGCCGCGAAACGCTGCGATTATATCACCAAGAAGAGGAGCGGCGCTCACGATATTTGAGTGGAAAATAAACGTAGAGTGACACTGGTCATGTAAATTCCTTTGTCCCTTTGTATTCGTAGGAGAATCCCTACGTATTGAGACTAAATACAAGATAAAAAAAGGGAAAATGAAGGAACTTCCACGTAAAAAAACGCCTTGTGTCTTTGTCCCCAGCGGCCAAATCATCCCTCGAGTCGAGTACACGGAGGCGGAAAAGGTCACATGGGGGACGGTGTTCACGGAGCTGAAGACGCTGTACCCGACTCACGCCTGCCACGAACACAACCGGGTCTTCCCCCTGCTGGAGAAGTACTGCGGCTACAGGCCGGACAACGTCCCGCAGCTGGAGGACGTGTCCCGCTTCCTGCAGTGTGAGTAGCCCCGCCTCCTTCAGTGACCGCTCTCATCCAACACGACCAAAACACTCACCTGTCTCACCTGTCTCACCTGTCTCTCCTGCAGCCTGCACGGGCTTCCGGCTCCGCCCGGTGGCCGGCCTGCTCTCGTCCCGGGACTTCTTGGCCGGACTCGCCTTCCGCGTCTTCCATTCCACGCAGTACATCCGCCACGGCTCCAAGCCCACGTACACACCGGAGCCGTGAGTGTTCAAAAGAATTTATGCATGTTTTTTTGCATGTTTTGTGTGAATTTCTTAAGGAGTCATTTTGGTTTCTGATGCAGCGATATCTGCCATGAGCTGCTGGGACACGTCCCTCTGTTCGCAGACTCCAGTTTCGCCCAATTCTCACAGGTGAGGCGTTGTCCTGTCAGAGAGGAAATGATGCACGATGAATACAAATCTATGCAAGACAGTGAGCTGATTAGAGCAAAAGTTAGCATTATGATGATATTGAGGGGCGGCCAATGTTTTTAGATTGTGAGCCATAAACAGAACGATATCAGGAGTCACAAGCCAAAAAAAAATAGGAAATGTCTCATTTTCATTTTCTGTGTTTCTACACGTCACAAAAATATTTCTGTATCTGTAATCTTTGTGCTTTCTTTCTTTCTTTCTTCCTTTCTTTCTTTCTTTCCGTGCAGGAAATCGGTCTCGCCTCCCTCGGTGCCCCCGATGAGTTCATTGAGAAACTTGCGACTGTGAGTACACGAGCCCCAAAAATACACAATCTATGATATAATATATTTATAATATAGATGAACTACGCTAGAAACCAATTCTACTTCTGGGAGGCTTCAGAAGATCTGCTTCTGGACCCAGAAGCATAAATATTAAGCCAATGAAACGTTGCTCAAGGGAAACTATTTCTGTTATTTCTATGTTTCTTTAACATGTCATAACATGTCATATTAAGAGTTGTCCAGCTGGTTTGCAGCCTCGTTAGCTTAAAACAAGCAAATGCATGAAACACATGCAGATTAAACAGACTGTGTGTGAGCGTACTGTACGTACTTTTGCAATACGTGTGTGTATACGTCGTAACATGTATGTAGGGATCACTGTAGATGTCTTGAAGGGCCCTTGAGCAATGATCTTGTATCTGCGTTTGTGGAAAGAAGGATTCCTTGTTTTGTGAATTCCTGTCTTGAGTTTGCCTCAAAGATCATATTTTGGTTTTCACGAGCCCCCCGTGTGTCCTCAGGTGTACTGGTTCACCGTGGAGTTCGGCCTCTGCAAGCAGGGCTCGGAGATCAAAGCGTACGGCGCCGGCTTGCTTTCATCGTTTGGCGAGCTGCAGGTAAGAGAGAGAGAGAGGGGGGGGGGATGGAGGGAGACAAGGGGAGGAGGAGGAGGAGGAGGAAGAGGAGGAGGATGAGGGGAGAGAGAGACATGTGTTTGAGGCTCCAAAGAAACCAATCCGTGCATCGCTTTGGTTTTGCATTTTAAACACTTTGTTTTCTGTCTGTGTGAATAAAACTGCTCCTGTGGATTTGTTTCACTGTTTTTATTCCTGTTTCTTTGTTACTTTTATTTGACTATGTGACTCTTGCTGCTGTGATCCTGCAATTTCCCCACTAATAAAGGATTATCTTATCGCAACAACACATCTTTTTGCCACCCTGTTTCTCTCAGTACTGCTTGTCAGACCAGCCCAAGATCCTGCCCTTCGACCCCGCCAAGACCAGCCTGCAGAAATACCCCATCACGGAGTACCAGCCGGTTTACTTTGTGGCCGAGAGCTTCGAGGACGCCAAAGAGAGAGTGAGGTAAAAAAAAAAGCAAACGTGCTCTTTTATCTTTGCTGCATTTGATTTGAAGCTTTCCTGCTCTCACACACACACACACACACACACACACACACACACACACACACACACAGGGATCAGGCTGCATATGAACACTCACTTCTCTGTCTGCCTGCAGGAAGTTTGCAGCCACCATCCCGAGGCCGTTCACGGTGCGCTACAACCCGTACACCCAGAGCATCGAGGTGCTGGACAACGCCCAGCAGCTCAGGAAGCTGGCCGACAGCATCAACAGTACGAGGCCTCCAGACACGATTATGTCTTTTTATTTTAAGATGCATCATTCAAAGCAGGCGCCAAAATGTTTTTGGGGGGAATTTGTGATTAATTCAAATGAAGCAATGTCCAATTGTGATCCATCACCTTCAGATCAACGAGTCTACAGGAACAAAACATGAGATAAAATCTACTTTAAGACAAACATTTAAAACATAAACATACCCTTTTGCCGTTGGCAGTATGTGATGTATAAACTACAGAGCAATTAAAGGTTATAAGTGGTCATTTTAACTAGAAAGATTACATTTCATACTATTATTGTTAAAAAAAAAAAAAGATGGCGAGTCCGAGTAGCAGGTGATGCTGCACACATACTCCTACTTCCTGTCTCGATCAAGTAAAGACTTAAAATGCCAAAAAGATTCTTATTAAAAAGAGTATTAGACGTGAAACGTACTAATATATGTCATTAAAAAAGCAAAGGCAGGTTACCTTCACTTTAAAGCACTGTAAATAAAAAAACATTGTGTATTCTGAATATTTTTTAAAGCCATAAAGGAGTCAGATTAAAAATAAATAATCTGGAAAAGACTAAAAAAAATATGCAGAATGTTGTTTAGTCCTTTTATTTATCCTGTAACATCTCAAATTGAACTCATGACCCCATTTTAAAAAGGACTACACTCTGGTTATGCAATTTAAAAACAATATTACAGAACAGGAGACTGTTATTTATTATAACAGGGATATGTTTTGTCTAATTGTTTATGGAGATGTATGGAGGAAATAATCCTGATTCCTTTCTATCAACTTTAAACTTTACATCGTTTTCTTCTTCTCTCGTTTCAGGTGAAGTGGGGAAACTGTGTGAAGCCCTGAGCAAACTGGATTAACTGCAGATATAATCTGATCTCCGTGCATCCTGATTGGCTGCTCGGGCTCCTGCTTGGCAGACTATAGCATTCTGTGTATTAAAACTAAATAATGGCAATATTTCTGTAATCCGATAAGTGTTTTAGCGAAGTGAACAAAGCCGTTATTTCTGTAGGATAAGGAACGGGTTTGTAGCCGCTGAACAGGTGTTACTGACAATTTTAAGATGCATGTTTTTCAAAATAAGAGTTTTGTCGATCAACATCTTTTTAGTGAATTTAAAACCCATCATGTAAACATTAAATTGATTGTCTAATATGATGTAAAAAAATATATTTTTATGCATTTCAAACCTAACAGACGGATTGTCGTAGCTTTTATTTTGCTTTGCTAAATGTAATGTTTTGTGTGCATGAAATGTTGAAGCAACAAATAAACATTTCTCTTCTCTCTTTTGGTCGCTCATGTTTTCATTTACTCATCATTACTTCTTGCATGTATTTAAATACTAATATACAGAATCCTTCATCATGATTGTCTTGCATAATTATGTGTGGGGCAACATAAAGAAGCCAGAGAGCTGCACATATATCACCCTACATGTAGGAGTAGTATATGAAAACTTCAGATTGTTCATAAAAACTACACATTTAGAGTCATATTAATATACCAGCATTCAGTTATGGAGAAGTGAGCTGCTGCTAAATATGAATTAACACTTTAAAATGTGCTATAACTGCATTATAGTTGGTTATTGAGCATTTATTAAATGCATATTATCTTCCTACAAACAGGAACACTGAAATTATAACATTAATAAAATGTTTCTCGTTATTTTATGTGTTGAAATAGTTTTACTTATTGATTTTTCAACAAAGAATAGAGCATAAATTCTCTGATGTGCAGCACAAAGCCGGAAGAACTGCGTTTGATCTGGTTTTAGATATAAAGACATTTATGGAACTTATTCTGCTTGAATGAATCTGTTTCTTGTCTTTCTTTGGGGGCTATTCTGCTCTCCTAATGGCTCTGTGTTCATCATCATGACGCAAACCTAAACAAAAAAAGAGAAAAGAAACGCCGCACGCACGTGCCGCGCTCGCGCACCTCCTCTCCATCCCGCGCGCTACTTAAAGCTCGAGGTGTCCGTGACGCGCATCACGCGGCGGAGCCATGAAGACGGAGAGCGGGGCGCAGACGGCGCCGTTCAGCGGGAGGAAGCAGAGTCTGATCGAGGACGCGCGGCGGGAGCGCGCCGGCAGCAGCCCCGCGGGCTCCCCGGGCCCTGCGGGGCCTGCGGGGGCCTCGCGGTGCGGGGACGGCTTCGTGTTCGAGGAGCAGGCCGGCAGGGCCGCGCTGACGGTGCTGTTCGGCCTCAGCAGCGAGAAGCACGCGGGCTTCTTCAAGACCGGGAAGATCTTCGAGGTGAGCGCGAGGAGACGGTGCGCTCGTGCACGCGGTCACGGTGTCAGCAGCCGATTAATCGGTGCATTATTTTATTATATTTTACTGATGAATCAAACACTTCTTCAAGATGATTAACTGACTGGAACCAGATTGATTTTATAATAATTCATTTTTTGTACGTCAAAAAAAATAATCAATTGTAGCAAATTTTAGGACGTTTTTACACAATGTGCATGAAATTATTGTATTTTTTAATCACGATTATTATGTGTGTTTATGATTTTAAAAAATCAACAATAGTATAATATACAAAGTACAATATTTCCTCTGAATGGATGCAAACCTCATAATTGTGCTTAAAAAGTGGTTATTTTAATTCACAAAGGCTTAAAAAATAATATGTTGGTCATATAAAATGTGAGTTTTTTTCCACAACTGAAGATGATAATTGTAAAAAGCAATGATTTTAATGAATTTCATGCTCCATAATTTGAGTTTTAGATTTTATCCTTAACATATGGGAAGAAATATTTTCCCCAAAATGCATCACTTGGGGCTCAAACGTCCAACAATCCAAGCTAATAATCATGTGACTGACTGGTGATATGATCAGATAGAAGATATAACTCCTCCATTTAATAATAAATGAAGACATGTTGAAGTTGTAGCTCCAATATTTCTTCATAATGACGACAAAAACTGAACTTCAGGCTCATTTTTGGGCCGTGAAAGCTTCCCCTCGGTGTGTAAACCCCTGATAAGAAGAACCGGTGTCGGTCTCTCTGTGCGTCTCAGACGTTCGAGGCGAAACTTCTCCACATCGAGAGCCGGCCGGGGAGGAAGTCAAAGAACAGCTCGAGCGACCTGGAGTTCCTCATGAAGTGTGAAGTCCACCGCTCCGACCTGGACGTGTTCGTCAACTCGCTGAGGAGAGTGGTGGACGACGTGCGGCTCGTCCCGGAGGAAAAAGGTGATAAAAAATACATTTAAATCAGATTTCTACATCTTGTGAGCTGCGTTCATGTTGGAGCATCCTATGAAACGTTGAATTGAATCAGTAATTTATCCTTTTGTGTTTGTTTTTAATGTCACGCGACAAAAAGGCCGATCACAGAAGCGTTAATTCACTATTTCTTCGTCCCGCCGCAGTTCCCTGGTTCCCCCGACAGATGAAAGACCTCGACAGGTGCAACATGTTAATCACCAAGTTTGATCCGGACATGGACCAGGACCATCCGGTGAGCGTGCTCACACTGCTGCTGCACACTGGCATCGCCAATAAGACTGAGATTGTTATTTAAAACTGTAAATCATGTGATGTACAAGTGGAATATACGGTTTGGTACATTCAAATGGCACAGATGGTGCCACAATGGGCCTCGTCTACATTTATCTCTGTACTAAACCCGCTCTAACTTTCTTCTGCTTCACTTTATCAAAGTCAAACTTTGCAGAGCGAATGTTCACATGTTGAATGTTCACATGTTGAATATTCACATATGGTTTGGGTTAGATTTGGACTTTACAGCTGCTTTATTTCAAACAAATAATCATCCTGAAAGTGATGTTTTGTATAGGCAGACCTGAAACCTTTTCATTTCTTTGTGTGTCATCTTCATTTCCTCTTAACCAGTAACATATAGACTGATATTTACACACCTGAACTAAATCTCACATGTGTATCTTTTATTATAACACCAACATTATTCAAACAGCTCTAGTGGTTGCAGAGATTCACCCTTTTTTAGTTTGGGGAGAACATTTTCGAGCATTTTTTATAAAAGGTTCAACAACAAAACTGCCTGTTATGGTAATTTGTGTCCGTTTCTGCAGGGATACAGCGATCCAGAATACAGAAAGAGACGAGCTTTCATCTCGGAGCTGGCCTTCAGCTACAAACAGTGAGTCAGACGTTCCTCCGTCTCCTTTAAGTGCCGCTCAGCTGTTCTCTAAGTAAACATCTTTGTCTCAGGGGAGACCCGCTGCCCACTGTGGACTACACAGCAGAAGAAGTGTCCACATGGTGAGAAAGAGCTGCACTGGCAAAACAGGATGCATGCTGGGAGGGATGATGAGGGCAGTGAGGTGTCGTTGTGTGCAACAGGAGGGAGGTTTACCGGCAGCTGAGGGGCGTGTACCCCGGCCTGGCCTGCAGACAGTTCCTGGACGGGCTGCAGCAGCTGGAGGACGAGTGCGGCTACGGAGACGAGCGCATCCCTCAGCTGAGAGAGGTGTCGGCCTTCCTGAGAGGTGACGAGGGTCCAGACGCTCACAACGACGGAGAGCTTGAAAAGATATGATGGAAAAGTTATTTTTGGTCTCTCTTCTGTAAAAGGTTATCGAGGCGAGAAACACAGTGGGAGTAAGAACAGTTTAACTAGCAGTTTTTAACTTATAAAACACAGAAATCATGAATTATGGGTTTCTAAAATTCTAAAAAAACAACATCAAAAGCATAAAAAAGGAACAAAAAGAAGCTTCTGCTTGTTTAAAGGAGACAGAAATGCAATTAAGAGCTTAGCAGCTGCACCAGAAAAACTAAGTTAATGCAATAAAAATATCCTGTAATGTTACAAAACTGCTTATTTAGATGTATTTCAAATAATATCTTCAATTATATCTCCAATACATGCATGGCCTATATTAAGTGGCCTATATGAGTGACATAAAAAACATCTGTTATATACCGAGTAAAGCATTGTTCAACAATAAATTGTTATTACTATGAAACTAAATTCATAAAGTCACAATCCTAAATGGCATTCTGTGACAAAAACACACATATACACACATTAAATAAGTAGTTATTATAATCTGTTTGCAGGCATTACATCATGTCCCTTTAGTCATGTGACCTTCAAACAGCTTCTGCATGAAGCAAACACGAATGTAAGAGAGAACATGGAGGATGAGAGGCTTTAAAAATAAAAAAACATGGCTGAACATGAACCGGCGATGAGCCGAAGTACAACCAGACGATGAGGTCACGTTCACGTTTAACCGTTCCTACTGGTTTCCAGAGAGAACTGGTTTCCAGCTGCGCCCGGTCGCCGGCCTGCTGTCGGCCAGAGACTTCCTGAACAGTTTGGGCTTCCGGGTGTTTCAGTGCACGCAGTACATCCGCCACGCCTCCGCGCCCATGCACTCCCCCGAGCCGTGAGTCACCGGCACCGCGGCTATATTCATTTATTCATGTATTCATCCGTCTGATTTCTTTCTTTCATTCATTCTTTCATTGACCGGCTGCTACAGCGACTGCTGCCACGAGCTGCTGGGACACATCCCCATGCTGGCAGACCGACAGTTCGCCCAGTTCTCTCAGGTTAGTGTGAGCGCTCATTATTGGACATAATAAAAGAGTCTTATTATTCTTTTAATTTGGATTCATTTGAACCATTTCAGGAAATCGGACTCGCCTCGCTGGGAGCTTCGGACGAAGACGTCGAGAAACTGTCAACGGTTGGTTTTTAACTTTTAAAATGTACGTTTGTCTTGGAAAATCTTTATAATGATGAACGACTGAAGCTCTCCTCCCAACGGATATGTCACATTATAATTGAATATTTCTACTTTAATAGGATGATTCAGACAATCTTTTGGCATAAAATGTCATTTTTCCATTTTTGAACCGAACATCACAGTTTTTAATGAATTAAACTCCTTCCTAAGAGGCCAATTCTTTGTTTTATTGTGATTTCTGTTGCAGATTCTGATGCTTTAGGTCCTAATCTTTCCAAAAAGGTGTCTTATTTACACTCCAGGGTTTTCTTGGGGGGGAATCTGGCTCATATCATGCTGGATGGTCATAGTTATCAAAATATCTTTTAAAAGTGATTTTTTTTGCAGATATACATTTTTTTCCCAAGACTTTGCTGAACAAATACGTACAATAAACACAAGTATTGTAATTAATTTAGGGTTCCTACGACCACTTAAATGCAGGGAGAAGGAGCCAAAATTGTTCCAGTTTAATATGTGAGGAACAGGCTCTCCTCCTTTAGTGCAACGGCGCTTCACTGCCATCTAGCGGCTTAAATTAATAATGCACAGCATGGCCAACCTTGCTCTCTTTCACATCATTTCTTCATCCACCTTCTTTTTGGCATTTTCGTCCTCTCGTTACAGTTGTACTGGTTCACCGTGGAGTTCGGCCTCTGCAAGCAGAACGGGGCGGTGAAGGCGTACGGCGCCGGACTCCTGTCGTCCTACGGGGAGCTCGTTGTGAGTTTGTTGCTGCATCTTCTTGTTCGCGCCCTTCATGACGTACGTCCAGTCTGACCTTTGACCCGTGTCCTCCAGTACGCTCTGTCCAACGAGCCCGAGTACAAGCCGTTCGACCCCGAGCAGACGGCGATGCAGCCGTACCAGGACCAAACCTACCAGCCCGTTTACTTCGTGTCCGAGAGCTTCGAGGACGCAAAGACCAAGCTGAGGTGCCCGTCACAAGCAGAGCATTCTGAAAACTGCATTCATACATCCTTGTCTTCTTCTTCTTCTCTTTTAACTGTGCATCACTGCGTTTCTTGGTGCGTTAGCACCTCCAAGAGGGTCCAAACAGGTCCACTAAAGGAGTTCATTGACGGGCTCAGATGGTGGAAAGAACCCCTCGATTAACCCTTTCTGTTTGTTAATCGTTAAGAATAAGGTTCATTTCTCTGTGGGGTTCCTTCCATAATGTTGTCAGACACTTATATAAATAATCTGAGCCCGTCAGTGAACAATGAGGACTTTTGGCGGTGAGGAGTTGCTCTAAACGATCACATTTTGGGCCGTTTAGCGGACAAACCTCTTGATATTTGTCACACGTGTGGAGCCATGCCTCTGATCATTGTCTCCTCGTGCATCCTTTCACTTCCACAGGAGATACTCTGCAACCATCAAGCGCCCCTTCGCCGTCCGCTACGACCCCTTCACCTGCAGCGTGGAGGTGCTGGATCAGCCCGGAAAGATCCAGAACAGCCTGAGCCAGATGAGAGAAGAGCTGAAGATCCTCCACGGAGCCCTGGAGAAGCTCAGCTCATCTTAAGAGCCGAGGACGGAGAGAAGAGGAGGAGGAAGAGGAGGAGGAAGGACATCTGGCCTGTGTGGACATTATGAGATCTACTAATATGAAGAACACATTAATAAAACCATGTTGTGTGTTTGTGTGGTTCCATGAGGCCTTTTGTTTGTGTATTATGTAAAAAAAAAAATAAACGTCTATTTTCATGAAGTCTTTTTGAAAACTTTTACATGACAGACAGAAAAGTAAAGTATTCAGAAACAAGTACTCATACAACACTGGGGAAATACCGCATTGTATTAATATGTACTTCAAGTATAAAAAGTACAAGTATTGATAGTGCAGTAAAACTTTCCCCGTCTGTGTTTTACTATTATATTTGAAGTACATTGCATTTTACATCATTTATATCCTGGTGGGCTGTAAAAACTACAATATTTACCTCTTAGATGTATTGAAGAAAAAAGTACATTTACAGAGATGTACTGGAGTAAAAGTACATTGACTCTAAAATTAATTTCAGTAAAAGTACATTATATACACCGAGATGTACTGGAGTAAAAGGAGGATAAAGTTTCATAAAAGGGAATACTCTAGTAGTACAAGTACCTTGCAGTCCGTGTAGAAGTACCTGGTACCTTCATCCCTGCAGGCGGCGTGCTGCTCGGCTTCTGCCAGCAGGAGGAGCCAGAGAGACGCTGACGGACATTAAGAAGCTCGCAGGACTTTTTCCATCTTTCTTTTTTTTTTTAAATATCAAACCCACTATTTCCATATTGGAAAAACTCTTGGACGCCATTTATCTTTGTGTGTTATTAAGCAAAAGGGAAAAGCTAATTATGAATGATTTAAGTATCGTGTTTCCGGTGCTGGTCAAGGCCGGAGCCAGAGCACTGGTGCAGGGGCCGGGGCACTGGTGCAGGGGCCGGGGCACTGGTGCAGGGGCCGGGGCACTGGTGAGGAACTAGAATAACTTGAAGAAAACTAACTATAAAAAGAACTACAAGAACTACAAGAAGAAGAACTAGAAGAAGAAGAAGAAGAAGAAGAAGAAGAAGAAGAAGAAGAAGAACTAGAACTAGAAGAACTAGAAAAACTACAACTAGAAGAACCAGAAGAAGAACTAGAACTAGAAAAACTACAACTAGAAGAACCAGAAGAAGAAGAACTAGAACTAGAAAAACTACAACTAGAAGAAGAAGAACTAGAAGAACCAGAAGAAGAACTAGAAGAACCAGAAGAAGAAGAAGAACTAGAAGAAATTGATAAATGGATATGTACTTTATTAATCCCCAGGGGGAAATTTGTCGTCGTAGTACAAGAACAAGAAAGAGAGAGAGAGACATTAATCCTCTCCGTGTGTCGGCCTCATAAAGCACCGCCGGCATCTTCAGCAGCAGAACCCTCACATGGGCCACCTTGTGTTGGGAAGCATCCCATAATTCCACTGTACAGTAAATCAAGCTGTGCTTAGGAAACCCCTTGAAAAAAAGTGAGAGAGAGAAAGAGAGAGAGCGACATTAAAGCAAGCGGAGGCAAAGAGTGAGCTACTGCTTGACAAGTGTGCAGACACACACACAGACACGCAAATCCAGAAACGCTGTGTCATCCCGACTCCAAGCATAAGTGTTTCTCGTTGTCCTCAGAGAGAGAGAGATGGGATCGATTCTGGTTAGTTAAAATAAAAAAAAGGCACAGTGAGAAGGATTTTCCGAGAGAAGAGCTGAACGGACGCAAACAGAATTCCTCAATAATCACGTATGACTCACTAGCAGCGCAGCGGCTTCGTTTCTGTTCCTTTGGTTGCGTTCGGGAGCGTTCGAGGGCCTCAGCCGCCATCGAAGCTGCAGCCAGGCGTCCGATAAACACGCATGCAAGAGGACGCTGCGTGTTTATGGAGCACACGGGGCAAGAAAACAATAATAATGAAGATTGCAAACGCAGCAAAGCAGACGGGGCTTGAGCCGAAAGAGTGAATCCGAGGCCAAGTCACCGTGCCCTTCAGGCCCGATGAAGGTCATGAAGCTTTGTTCAGAGTCCACAAATCGTTCAACCGCTGACTTATAAACCAGTTAGAACCATTAAAGGACAGACAGTCCTCGTTTCCAGGGAGCAAAATACTTTAGTGTCTGTATGAGATGAACCAGACTGTCGCGTAAACACATCAACGTCACTACTGGACGTTCAGATAAGACAGAAACTTCCACCCAGGAGACCAATATGGAGTTACTCTGAAGATACGTTACTTGTGTTTGCAATTTACTTAGTTTAAGTACGTATTTTAAGCCCAACTATGATGTTTTGTTGACTAAATCTAAAAAGGGGTTTGACGGTTTCAACGGAGAGCCATCAACGGCTCTATAGCGGACATGTCTCGTTTGTTTAATTCATACAGAAAGACAAAGCCTTAAGCTTTAGGAGGAGATGGAAACGTGTGTTTAAAGGGGTCATGTGTGGCGTTTAGTGCCATCTAGTGGCAAAGGTGTAGATTGCAACTAACTGAACACCCTTTTATATCTCTTTCAGATTCCTGTGGAAAATTAAAGGACGAGAAGACAACAATTTTTAGTTTTGTGTACTTATACATGAGTGAAAACATAGTTGCGGGTATTATATTGCATTTATTGCCAATAAATCCCTCTATATCCTACCAACTGGACCAGGAAGTTCAGGTTAAACTATTGGACATCGGGGTAAAACGATCAGAGAAAGCTCCATATGCTAATTACCCGAAAGCTGCATCATCTGGACGGGAAAGCATGGCGACCTATTGTTAAAAAGGAGTAATGGAGGGTTACGTCCACCTAAATATGTGAGAGGTATCGGTTGTTGGTGTAGCTAAGTGTTTGCCCAAGTGTTTCCAGTATTTCTGCTAAGCTATGCTAACCATTCAATTACTCCTTTTGGGTTGCCAGGTTGTGAAAACATGTATTTTTTTGACCGTGGCTTCACCTCGTGAGTCAGCTTCGAGGTTCATGACGGCGACGCCTTAATTAAACGCTCGCGTGTTCCCCCACCTTCCAGCTCGCCATCAAGCGTGCGGTGCTAAATGTTAACGAGCCATTAATAACCACACGTTTCCCATTTTATAGTGAGTCACCCACCGCGACCACTGAGTGTTAAATAAACAAAAAGTGAAGGGTTGCCTCCAATATCCTCGAGGCGGCCGATGTAAATATTATAAAACGCGTTAATGGGCTTTGGTGGAGGTTTTCCCAGGAGGCCGGCGATCAAACGGCCCACCGGAGGAGCGTTAACACACGTATGGGTTTTAATTATAAAGGCATCAAGTCGCTCAGTAACCAGCAACATCGGCCTGTGTATGAAAGCGACAGAGCGGCGCTCGGCTCTGATGAACTACTCGAAATTTGTGCCGACTTACTCATCAGGATCGACGCGTAATCGCTTCATTCTGGGGGAAAAAAAAGCGCAAATCAGATGAGCCGTGAGATTAAATCAAACACCGGCCTCGGAGGCCTTTAATCTCTTTCTTTGTTTCCCTTCATATCGTGCTCCTCGTTATTTTTATTTGCTCTCTTTTTTTGTTGAGCCCGTGGCTTAAAGTTGGCGAAAATATCTGAGAAAGGGATTAGGAGAAAGTTGGTGTGGATTTGTTTTTTTTAGGCGGTCAGATCTCTCTTTCATCTATTTCAGGTCGTTATCAGTCTACACACACACACACACACACACACACACACCGTGGGAGATCAAAAACTGTGTGTGAGGGACAATAGCTTCATTCAGGTTACATCAAAAGGTAACATGAAGGCCTGTGAGGGGGAGGCAGTTCTCAGGACAAGAATCGGGCTCTGGGTGCGATTCTGCTCGCCGGCCACCAGGTGGTGTCCTCGAGTCGCTGTGATACGCTGAGCCTTAAGACTCCTGTTTCAGAGGAAAGTAGTCAGTGAGCCCTACGATGGAGCTTTTCGTACTCTTTGGAAAAAGTTTAGAGTGTGCAGGAATGAAAAAAAAACAACCTGAAACCCAAATAAAAATGGCAGCTTCTCGCATTTGTCGTCGACTTCTCCAGCGCTACACGCAGATGTTCCCGCCACCGAACGTGGAGAGACGAGGGCGCCCGCGTTGGACTTGTTCAAACAAAAAAGGAAAAGCAGTAGCATGTTTTTGCTTTGAGGACAACGGTCGACACGTCCCGCCCAAGAAACACACGAGGTCAACAAACTCGTTATTTTCTTTTTTTTCCCAAAGCCTGGAGGCCTCCGCGCCGTCGTCGCCGCGCAATCCCAACCGATTGCTCTTCGGCCGACGCGTTCGGCCAGCTGTCAGCGGGAATGATTCACGATCAAGTTAATTAAAAAAATAAAAAAAAGAGTGCCCTCTGCTGCTTTGAAAAAGGAGACGGCGTTCCTGTGCTAGCACAATGAGTCCTTGTCTCACCGCGAGGGAACGTTAGCAGCTCCTGCCAATTGAACCTTCGTCGTCCATGTTTGGTCTGCATTGATAATTACTCACCACGGTAAGGTGATGCGCATCTCCTCCTCCCTTCCTTCCTCCTTCCCTCCCTCCCTGCATCCTCGTTGGCCGCTCACGTTGCATGTCGCAGACTTGAAGTTGACCTGAAATGGCTCCCTTTACGTCCCAAAGCTCTTCCTATGATTACAAACTCACAACCCTTCCCCTTGCGGGGTCCCGTCTAACCGCTGGAGCGCGGCCAAGGCCTCCTAGTTTTACCTCGTCCTGACCTTCCTGTGGATGTTCGGCCGCTCCGCAGCAGGTGGAGCGGCACAAAGACATATTATTGATATGAAACCGGCGGGTCATTGATAGTAAAGGAAAGAGAAACAGTCAAGAGAGAGAGAGAGAGAGAGAGAGAGAGAGAACACCTGTAGGACGACGATCACACTGACTGGTGAAGTGGAGAGTTGGCGTCCGGCGCCGCGGTGCATTCCTTCGAAGTACAGCTCTCTTGGCAGGACATTACAGAAAGCTGATGTAACTGACACTTAAGAGAAGAGAAAAACGAGCTTTTTCGCAGAAAACCCGACCGGCCCCGGCCGTTTATCTGCAGCCGACCCGAATGGGTGGGCAGATCTGCAAAAGAACAGAACTCGAGCGTGCGGCCAATATCCATCAAATGCCGAAAGAAGTCAGCATGTACTCACAAAAAAAATATGTATTTTATTGAACCTCTACGAGAATAGAAACACTGCATGGATTGCGCGGAGCGCCGGACGGTCGTCTACATTTCGGTCGTCCAAAAGGAAAGCTTCCTGTCGCCGCCGATCACGCAGAGCGGGAGCGTCCGGTGCCAGCTGAGACCCGACCCGACGGCGGCCGATCCGATCGTCACCGGCTGCAACGACAAACCGGAGAGGGGGGGGGAACGATATGAGAGACCGGCGCCGAGGAGGAGAGAGGGTTGAGGATGACGAGGTGGGAAAGCATAGCGCTCACCTGAGGGTGGCCGAGGTGGTGGATGCGCAGCTGGCTGGAGATCTTCCCCGGACATCCTGTGGTGGCGAAGAGGCTTTCATTGGCTCGGGACCACCTGAGGAGAAGAGGCAGCATCTCAAAGTTTAACTACTGTGCATTAAAAACGTCCGACAGTCAATACAGACACGTTTAAAAATGATAAATCTTAACGCACACTTAAGTTCCTGAATCTGCATGTTTTATGTGCATAAAATAATGTTTTTTTTGTCGTTATCCGTGCTTTTTGCAGCCAGAAGATTCTGAATTTCCCTTAGGGGATCAATAAAGTAAGTAAGTAAGTAAGTACCTAAGTAAGTACCTAAGTAAGCAAGTACCTAAGTAAGTACCCAAGTAAGTAAGTACCTCCCTCCCTCGCTCGCTACCTATCGACGAAGGGTTAAAGCGCTGAAGGGTTAAAGCCATTAAAGGGTTAAAGTGTTAAAGGGTTGAAGCGTTAAAGTGTTGAAGGGTTAAAGCGTTGAAGGGTTAAAGCGTTGAAGGGTTAAAGCGTTGAAGGGTTAAAGCGTTAAAGGGTTAAAGGGTTAAAGCGTTAAAGGGTTAAAGTGTTGAAGGGTTGAAGCCGTTAAAGGGTTAAAGTGTTAAAGGGTTGAAGCGTTAAAGTGTTGAAGGGTTAAAGCGTTGAAGGGTTAAAGCGTTGAAGGGTTAAAGCGTTGAAGGGTTAGAGGGTTGAAGGGTTAAAGTGTTGAAGGGTTAAAGGGTTAAAGCGTTGAAGGGTTAAAAGGTTAAAGGGTTAAAGGGTTAGAGGGTTAAAGCGTTGAAGGGTTAAAGCGTTGAAGGGTTAAAGCGTTGAAGGGTTAAAGCGTTGAAGGGTTAAAGCGTTAAAGGGTTAAAGGGTTAAAGGGTTGAAGGGTTAAAGCGTTAGAGGGTTAAAGCGTTAAAGCGTTGAAGGGTTGAAGCGTTGAAGGGTTAAAGCGTTGAAGGGTTAAAGCGTTAAAGGGTTAAAGGGTTGAAGGGTTAAAGCGTTAAAGGGTTAAAGCGTTAAAGGGTTAAAGCGTTGAAGGGTTAAAGCGTTAAAGCGTTGAAGGGTTAAAGCCGTGAAACTTAAAACACGGCCCAGCGTCACGCGGTATCCAAGGAGCCTCGACACCATGAACTCATGTTCGCCATGTTTACTGAGGTGATGAATCAAGTGAGGAGTGGAGTCACGCTCACCTCTCACAGACGTTTATACAACCAGACTTTGAAAAGTGTTTTGCGAGGTCGCCGCGACCTCCGACTGCTCGACTGCTCGACCACCAGCACGTTGACGCAGGAATGAGAAATGTTTCTTACTTGAACAGCCGTGCTTTATCTATGTGCGCTGGTCTCTTCTCCTGCGGGTAACTGAACACACAACAGGAGATATTAAAGCACATGGCGTCATTCTGACCACGTCCTGCATCCATGTCCAGTGTGTGTGTGTGTGTGTGTGTGGGGGGGGGGGGGGGGGTTACCTGGAGCGGGTGATGTCCCAGATGAGCCAGTCGTTTCCCGCCACGGCGCCGACCTTGATGGTGTTGGTGAGGCACCAGTCGGCCGACGTGAGCGGCGACTGACCGCAGTCCAGGGACAGGATGGCCTGCTGGGTCACGAGGTCGTAGAAGCGAATCGTTCCCTTCTTCTCCGCCACCATCAACTGCCGGGGGACACGCCTTATTTTAGAGATTTGTTCATGCTAATAGCATTCATAACACTGAGTTTAAGCACCAAGTTTAAGCTTTAAGTCAATTTCATTCCGTGTGGAAGGAAATAAGCTTCTCATCTGTCTGTTAAAGTGTGCAAAATACCTCCCGCGCCCATTTTAATACCCAGCATGCCCCATTCAGACAATCTTTTGGCATAAAATACGTAATATTTTTCCATTTTTGAACCGAACGACACAGTTTTTGGACTGAAACTCCTTCCTAACAGGCCAAGATTTTGTTTTATTGTGACTTTTGTTGCAGATTCTGATTCTTTAGGTCCTAATCTTTCCAAAAAGGTGTCTTATTGACGCTCCAAGCGGCATTTTTTGTGGAATCTGGCTCATATCATGCTGGATGTTCGTAGTTATTATCAAAATATCTTTTAACAGTGATTTTTTTGCAGATATACATTTTGTTCCCAAGACTTTGCTGAACAAATACATACAATGAACACAATCATTGGAATTAATTGGGGGTTCCTACTACGACTCAAACACAGGGGAAAAGGTTTTCAACGTGTTAAGAACAACTACGACAAACCTCAAGCGGATAATTTCTATTTATTTTAAAGCTGGAGCAGCTGAAGCGTTCGCTTTCGGACAAGTTCACCGCTTTGAGTCATTTAGTGAGACATGCTAATTGTTGCTAAATGAAGCAAATAAAAACCTCGCGGAGACAGGTATTACCTAATTATTTGGACTCGGCCGCTGGACAGAAAACAGATGCGTGCGAGTTTTTCACACCGAGTTCTGGTTTCATTTTGAGCATCTAGGACACGCATCTGCTCCACGATGTTTTATGAGAGGATGTTTCACAATGTTCTTTCTGTTTTATAGTCGGGCCTCATGACATTAGCAGGTTTGTTGGATTGCGATAGGAACTCATCTGGAAGGAGAAAAATCACCTCGCTGGTCATCTAAGGCCACGTCACCTGAAAGTGACAAGTTAACAGATAAATTTGACATATTTTAAGATAATTAATCAACGGTAAAAGCAAATTTTCATGCCGAAAAGGCCGTTTCAGGGCACTCGGATTCAAAGATGGCCGGCTTCCCTCTGTTTTACATCACATTAAACTAAATATTATGGTTTTTGAGTGTCGAAACGAGGCTTTACCGGGCCTGTTCTCTGCACCGATAAGCTTCGTCTCGATGATGAACTGTTAGTTGCGTCTCCTAAAACTCCAGAGCTTGACCTCAGAATACGAGCGTTCATCTGAAAACAGTCCTCCTCTTCCTCCTCCCTCCTCCTCCTCCTACTACCTTAAAGGCCTCCTCCGGGTGCCAACAAACGCTGATGCCAGGAGAGCCGAGTCGGAGCGTGGAGCTTTCATTTCCATCCAGGTCCCACACCCTGCGGAGGTACAGCGAGACGAGCATTAACGTAGAATTGACGAGTGTGCTTTTAGTGTTCTTGTACAAACATTATAATTGCTCACTTTTACGAGGTGCGTGGTTAAGAGGCTCCAATAGTTCTCAGGTTATTGTGAAGGAGGGAGGAGAGGAGGAGGAGGGAGGGAAGAAAGAAACGCAGGACTTTTAATCACTTCTCATTAGCGATGCTACGGATTGATTCGATTTGATGTGTGAACCGCTCTGGGCCCTCGAATCCAAAACAAAACCCACTACTTCTTAATTAACAACAAAGATGGGGGTTTTAGTTCTTTAAAAAGAAAAAAGACTCAGCATCTGAGCCCCCCCCCCCCCCTTGAGAGACTTACATAATACCTGAAGAGAGTTCACCTTCCCAACATCTCTCGCTCTCTCTCTCTCTCAAAGTGCCACAGTTCATTGTCCTGACGGCCTAAACTTAACCCGCATTCGGCCTCTCGAGCTTCCTCCAAAATGCCTCTTCTGTTTTTCCTTCCCCAGATTTTCAAAGCTCAACTTTTCAACACAAGCCCCACACACACACACACACACACACAGACACACAGACACACACACGACTTTGAGGCTTTCATGGCGCGCGGTGCGGGCAATGATGAACGACATGTTTTCATCCGACGTCACGTTTGCTCCCGATGGATCCAACTCCCGCTCGCCGTGCCAGAGGGATGTGCCGGGTTTCTTTGTGCGATTCCAGGGAACCGGGGGCTCGATTCTCAGACCCGGGCCCCCCGAGCTGCGAAGACAGACGGACTCACGCTGGACTCCTCTTTCAGGGGAGAAACGCCAGCTTCTCATTACAGAGAGCTATGATAGCGGGGGGAGGAGGGGGAGGAGGAGAGGGAGGAGGAGAGGGAGGAGGTCATCCTCGCCTGACTCGGCGTTACGCTGCACTCGCGTTGCAGCAAATGTTTGGCTTTTTTTTCTGCGGGGATGCAATTCGGTTGAGGAAGAGCAGCGACCCCTCGGCTCCTTTACATCCAGATTGAAGACTTTTGTGTTTGCTGTTGCCTTTAATTGAACTGGAGTCAATTGCTGCATCTCACAACTGCATTTCATCTCTGAAACTGCAACTTTTATTCATTTTATTTTGCCTTTTTCTTGACCGTTTTAATGTTTTCTTGACCTTTTTAAATGTGTGTCATGTTTTGCTTTTTAAAATGACTTTTTTTCATTTTATTTCGCTTTTTTCTTGACTGTTCCAATGTTTTCTTAACTCTGCGTCATGTTTTGCCTTTTAAAATGAATTTTATTCATTTCATTTTACTTTTTTCTTGACTGTTTAATGTTTTCTTTACTGTTAAATCTGCATCATGTTTTGCTTTTAATATGTGTATGTGAAACACTTATAATCGCCTCGTTGTTGACATGTGCTCTACAAATAAACTCGCCTTGTGCAAATGAAAAACAGCAAAACAAATGCAAAGCCCGCGCGAGGATTAAGAGCTAATCTTTATTTAAATAACAGCCGAGTCCAAAAAGCCTAATAAGACCCCGCGATGGCGAAAGCAGCCGAGAGAGACCACAAACGTAATGAATCACTTGGACGGAGAGAGACCTGAATCTATGGTTAACCACATCAGAACGAGGAGAAAAGGTGTGAGAGGAGGGGGAGGGGGGGGGGGGGCTGCATGTGTTTCTGGGAATATAAAGCAAACGCTTGTGGAGCATAAGGGGGGGGAGGGGGGGTGCTGACTGATGAGGTCATGCAGAAGACATCATCTAATAAAGCCCCCGAAACCGAACCTCCAAGAAGACCATCTAAATGTCAAAGCGTGTTGTTGGAGAGATCGATGTCCTCGGCGGTGCGGCGCAGGGGAGGATATGCCCCGTCTCAGATGGAGACCTCAGTAAACATTCAACTTTTCCTGCCTCATCTCCCCTGCAGGCAGGACGGAGGCCTCGGCGAAACCTCCGGGCTTCTTTTCCTCCTCTCAGTTGGAGTGAGGCTGAAGGGGAAGGAGGGGAGGGAGAGGGGGAGAAAACCAACCCCCCTCTCCCTCAAACCACACCAGGAAAACAACGAGTAAACCCTATTCTTTCAGCCCGCTCGCCAAAGCGCAGCTCGATTGCACGCTACACCACCAACGGCCAAACTGCGGTGGACCACTCCGCCCTTCAAACGGAGCGCACCGGCCCCCCAAAAAAAACACAACCGCCCGCCAAACGAGGTGAAAGACATGAGACACGAAAACACGCGCGACCGCCCTCCTGATAAATAAAAAAAACACCGCGTAATTGCATAACGCGACGTCGAGCAATAACACTCGGCTTCCATGTACAACAGGAGTTGAAAAGGACATCTGACGTCCCCGAGCGTGTTGTGTTATCGAAGTGAGAAAACAGTGTGTGGCCCCGGAGCGTCACGGCTTGTCGATGTTTCCCATAAGTGGAGGAAACGGGGAAATGCCGTTAAGCGCCGCGTGATGGGATTTATTGTCGAGAGGCCGAGTAAATAACCGGGGGCTGGAAGCTGGAAGAGCCGGACGATGTAATCCCATCACGGGGTCGAGGTGCGTCACGTTTGTGCATCGGCGTCCTTTTTTCCACAGGAACGGCTCGACGGCGTCAAAATACGATCACAGACTTTTTTACGTTTGAAAAAATACACAAAAAAAAGTTCCTGAAACCATTTGGACGTATTTATCGGTCGGCTTGTTGTTACAGCCCGTCCAGCGCTCCTGGACCAAATGATTAAAAAAGTCACTAAGACACTTAAAAAACAGGGGAGGAAGAAAACTGGAGACATTTTAACGGCTGAAACAGGGAAAAAAGGTAAATCTACCACACACATGTAGAAGAAATAGCAAAGAAAATCAGAGAAATTCTTTAAATACGAAGAAAATAAGAGCAAAATGGTTTAACCAGTGATGGATAAAGGCTGAAATAGATGAAACATCCAGCTTTCTGCCACACCAAGCTAAACATTGACCATTTAATTGTATGAGGAAAGTATTTACTCTTTTTATAACGGTGTCAAATAGCAACTAGTTTGTACTCTGCTGACGGGAGCTCATCTGATGTGGAGGTTTCTTCAGGTCGGAGGCGTCGCTGAGACATCAAGCTGTTGCAATATGTCCCCTTACACACGATAAGGGATCAAGACCAGATTATCACGGAGAACAGGACATGATGTTTTAAACCGTATACGTGCAGCAGCAGCGGCGGTGGCAGCAGCAGCAGGTGTGTGCTCCGTCCCCGAGTTCATCTGCGAACTCAGTCAACCCCAAATCCCCTCAGGGATCCTGCAGAGCGCCCTCGCGACCTGTAGGTGGCACATTTCCCCACAGACTCGCCCATCTCGAAAAAGGGCGCCGTGAACCAAACCTCCCTCCCTCCCCACCCCGAGTGAAGTGGAGTCCGGTTCCCCGCCGAGACGCCGCAGCGTCAGGTTGCGCGTTGGCGGCGTCCGAGTTCCCACAACTGCAGGGGACAGTGATGACAAAGCTAAGCAAACTTATAGTAGAGGCTCCGCTGCCAAACCCAACAGAGCGATGGAGAGGTCACGAGCATATACATGCAGGCAAACACTCCCCTCCCCCGTCTGTCTGTCTGTCTGTCTGCAGGACCAGTTTCCTCCCCTCGCGTCGGCGCTCAGTTTGTGTGGGCTGACTGGAAGGTCCTCTCCCGTTTAACTTGATCTATCCCTCGTTGCGCCCCGCTCTTCCTCCCGCGTCCCATATTTTCTCAACATGACAGAATTTAAATCTTTCAGCAGATGGAGCGCACTCCTGTTTTCTCTGGCCGGTCAGCGGAGGAAGGAGGGGGGGGCTGAGATGGGCCTAAAAGGGGCGGGACCATCGAGCCGGTGACACGGATGTGGCCACCCGGCTGTTGACGCTACCGCCGCTTACGAATGGGCGACACCTTCATGTTTGATGTGTCAATCAGCAGATTAATCGGTCATGCAAATAGCCACGTCTTCACCCGCAGGGCAACTTCTGATTCAAGTCGAAAAAGCACCACAAGAACAGGGCCCAGTAAGCTTCTGCATTTTGCAGGACAACCAGAAAGGGGGAGGAGCCTGAGGCGACTACTGACACACGTTTTCCCTCCTTTTCGGGGGGACCTCGCTGTCGGTCCACCTTACATAGGAAAATCTTCCCGCGGCTTAATTGGATTTCCATATTTAACCAATTAGCTCGGGGGGGAAAGCTACAAAAGCCGCTCTGTGCTTACGCACGGTCACACCGGAGCATGTTGTGCTTAGCGTCATGTTTCACTGTGGAAACACAGTCAGGACTTTCTGCACCATTAAGAGAGAACAGAACTGAAAATCAGAAGCTGGGAACACACAGACGCACACACAGACGCACACACAGACACATGGAAACAAAACGGTTTGGACCTGCAAGTGTGGTCGTCACTGACGGAAGCAATTTGTTTCCCCTCCGTGGGCTCGAACACCAAATGGTTAATGTAGCTGGTGTGACCCTCCATCACCTGGAAACAATGTAGAAAAACTCAATGAGCAAACACATGATTAACATAACTGTTAAAAAGGAGCAATTTCTACCAAACTTGAGTTTACTGCACTGACTGCAGCTCTGCTTTCTCTCTCTGTGTGTGTGTGTGTGTGTGTGTGTGTGTGTGTGTGTGTGTGTGTGTGTGTGTGTGTGTGTGTGTGTGTGTGTGTGTGTCTACATTTGCTGCATCACTAAGTACCAAACGTCAGCGCTGAGAGAAGGTTTGATGCCGACTGACAAGCGCAATTTCGGGGCCAATGTGCTCCAGATGTGGCACTACCTTGACTTCGTGCCTATCCTGCAGATCTGAGGTCAGCAGGCGGAGCTTTCTGTCAGCCGCGGCCGTGCAAAATCTGAAAAAAAAAGAGAGGAAAAAGACAGGAAGGATATAAAAACAACACACAAGAAAAAACATCAAAACAGTGCAGAAGACTGTGCAGACGCAACGACAGAAGACGTCTCTTCCTGCACGCACGCCCGCAGACGTCTGGACCGACACCTCTGGATCAGAGCGCTCAAGTGTGTGTGTGTGTCTGTGTGTGTGTGTGTGTGTGGTAGAAACTTGGACAGTGATCAGAGGAAACACTGCCAGGGAGATTCTAATTGCAAGCTAAGATAAACACGGAGCAGCACAGGATCCCTCACGCCATTCGCGCAGGTCTCCGTCGGAGAAAACTCGCAGGCAGAGGAAACCTTCACCCTCTAATCAGTCGCAGTACACACCAGCGCCTCGCAATTATTCACACAATTACACTAACTCACTTATGACAAGAAAAACACACACACACATCACCAGAATAAACAGACAGCGGTTCACACATTTGCAGTCGCAGGCACAGATGGACTTGGCGGGATGTCACTACAAACACCCTTAACGCGCTTCGGGGTATTCCCGCTACAGTCGATGAGATTATATTAGGATGGGCCTTCGAACCCGGCGCATTAGTCTGGTACTTTGGAGTGAAGCTCGGAGCACATTCGGTCTCTTTTCACTTTAAATGTCAAAGCCATTTTCTTTATTGATTTACAACAAAGGTCGCTGTTATAAAAAGGGAAACGCTGCAGTTAATTTCAGCTTTGTTGTCGTTGAGCACTGTGATTATTATTTTAGAGGAAAGACAGAAAGGAGAGGTGAGTTTCCACACAAAGGACACCTCAACCAGGAGACCGTGGTTAAGTTAAGTGTGTGAAACTTCTTGAGGAGAATACATATTTATTAAGTTTATTAAGTTTTGCAAAATTAAAAAGGGAATGTTTCCCAAATTCTGGGCAATATGCGTATTCTTTTTCCTCGAATTAGCTTAGCATAAAGACAGCTCACCCGGCTGTCTAAAAGTAAACGCATGAATAAAAAGCAGCCTCGGAGGACATCATAAGCTCAATAAGCAACATGTTATAACTTGTTTGTGAAGTTTGAGTCTAATTTTTCAAGTACGCATTAAAAGAAAAAATTGGGTTACACAGTTAGTGCAGATGTAAAGTTTTTGCCGACCACCTCGGAGAGGGTTTAAATCCTCGGAGCTGAAACTTGAGCTTGGTCGGGCGCCAAACCCAACTGGCCGTGTGAACGGGTGGGAAGCCAGTGAGGGATCTTATGCTCCCTCCTTTTTTACCTACATTGTGACGGAAAGAAAACCCCTGCCGTTGTTCCACATCATCCTAATCATCATCATCTTTTCAATGTAACATTTTCTCTCCGCAACAGCTCTTCTTCACTCCTCGTTAGCTTGATTTTTATATATTGTATGCTGAGCAAATTTTGTCCCGAGAGGGATTTTGATTGGTCAGATACATCATGTGACTAACATGTAATCCATAAATCAAGCTGTTACTTGTCAGATGGTAGTTTCTGTTCTTTATTAGGCAGTACAATTGTTGTATTTAGTGCACAAATGGTGGGTTTAATCAAATTTTTCCCATCTTAGGGCTTCTTTCCGACTCTAAAGATTGAAGCCTCTGTATTCCGTGGAAGTATTTTGTGTCTGATCTTTGTAGGTTTCATTATCCTTCACATCTTCCCATTACAAGCTGCTGTGGTGGATGGTGGCAGCGCAAGCGAGCCCGAGCCTTCCCCTCTCGACTCTGTGGGCCTCACTGCTCGAGGCAGGCCCGTGAGAACGCTGCACTTTTCCTGGAAAGCACGGCTACGTGCAGATCGAAGGGAGGGATGGAACCCGAGTGGGCAGTCATCAGCGCAATAACATGTGCGCACGTCACAGCGCTGGCTCGAGGGCCCTGTGGAGTAAAACCGCAGAAGGCCAGGAATTATCGCTGCTTTTCCTTTTCAATTACAGAAAGCCTAAACACCTCTAGGGGGATCGTGGGACCTCACTCATCCGACGTTCCAATTAGGAGGAAACTCTTGCTTTCTAACAATCTGCAGTCGGGCTACTTCCCTCCTGTCCGAGGCCACCTGAACTAACTTTGCTCACATCCTGGCAGCGAGAGGCGGCGATGACTACTTTCACACTGCGTGACCGCTGCTGTGCTTTCTCCACAACTGCCTCTTGTTCTGGTCAATAGACAGGTTTTTGTGAACATTCATACGGTTGTGTTTAAAAGACACAGATGTCAAGGGTTCTGAAGTTTTTTTTGACAAAACAAAACGACACTAGAGCTGCAGATGTCCCACCATGAACATCTTATATTAAAAAGTAGCCAGATGTGCCAATAACATCATCGCTTTAACTGATTAATGACTCAGCAAATATGTCAGAACCACTTCTCATCATATATGGACGACTTAGCTGGTGGAGGTCTATTGGATAAAATAAACCAGAGCAACAGTGTCTGTAACGGCGGCAATTAGCTACCCAGTCGAGCACGTACACAGGGACTCACACGCACCACGCTGCTGGAGACCCAGGCCAGATTTCTGGGCCTTCTGGAGGGAAGGGAGACGGGAGAGAAGCAGTAACAGTAAGCAGTGCAAATAGAGGTTTCCTAAAAAGGGACTCAGGTGTCAGGAAACACTACCACTTTCATCCAGAGGGGCCAGCAAAATCAAAGTTCCTTGTACTTCAGATTCAGGAAAGAGATCCAAAATCTACTCAAGACTAGCCGGCCTCACCGAATCTAAACTGTGGGTTTTAAGTCATAAACATCATGGGGCATCCTCCTCCCCTTCTGCTTTCTGTTTTGCCAGGACAAAGGTGCTGCATCCTGTGCTTAGCGCCACCCAAAACAATTGTGATTGTGATTGGTTTAATTGAAATACATTGTCTCCCTATACCAGAATGCCAATGTGTGGAGACAGACAGCAGAACCATACTGTCCTGCACCATGCATCTTGATGGGGGACATAATATCTCCCCACCAAAAAGAGCTTGAATCAAAATAGCAGTACCTGATAGTGGGTATCCTGTCCAGCCGGGACTCTGGACTCCAGGCGAGAGCATCAACACGCAATTCATGATGGAAAGCTCGAAGTACATTGAATTCAACTCCCTCGACCTCCATATCCTCCTCCTGTGGGAAGACGCATATACTTATATATCCAGTAAAGAGCACACTGGGCATTATAGTTGGTACAGCTGGTTGTGTGACGCTGCAACTCTAACCTGGAAGAGGCAGGTGCCCACTACCACATACTGGTTTCCACCATAGGCCAGTAGAGACACACTGGTACCGGAGCTGAAAGGACTGAATTCGACCACATGAACGTAGTCCTCGCATGTCACAGTGTAACTGGGACTGCGGCTAGAATCCTCCTGCATGCTGGGTGTCCTGGTAGAGCTGACTTCAGATCAGTTTCAACTGTAATACATCACAACAAGAGAGGACAGAGTCTGAAGTTAAAAGATACCGTTAGTTGATGCTGAGCAACATCGGGCATTAAATTTAGTCAGAGGTTTGAAACGATATTTCCACAAGTTTATTATTAATGAACACAACTAGCTGTCACGTGTCTCACCGTTAGCTAGCAATAAGCCAAACAAAGATGTATATAGCCCGTTGTGACACGTTAACGCTCGGAATGAGAGCTTAACACTTACCTCTGGGCTATGCGAGTATATTCCGAGTCAAGGTGCAGCATAGACTGATGTATTTTACCACTTTATTGTCAAGAATTGCTTTGAATCAAATGGTGCGCGCGTTTGAGATGTTTTCAAGCTGTTTCCGGGTACGTCATGGACTGTACCATTGACTCCAAATGTCAAGGGGGATTTTGCGCAACGTAAGTGAAAACATATAAACGTCCTCGCCGATATAGTGGCAAATTGTTAAGCTATAACGTACTATTTGTAATAAGAAACACTTTACAGACTTATGCCACGAAACTATTAAAGTTTAATGTTTAACAGGAGTATGTTTTTAGTCAACCGCACCCATTGGTGTGTTCTAAACGCTGATTGGCCAGAGGCAATATACGTCATCGGCCGTTTAAAAATTCAAAACAGTGCTTTTGTCGTGGACGCGTGTACCCGGAGACTACTACAACATTAGAGGTTTGCACCTTTGAATTACCTTTGTCTGTGATTTGATGTAGCCATAAACATATTATACTCTTAGTTATATGAATGCATCTTGTGGGCGTTGACATAAAGACACACTTTTTGGAATAAATAGTAAGATATGGGACTTACCTCTTACCTTTGAGCCACTGAGGTCAATAAATCAATGATTACGGAAGGTTGTTCCTTCTGTTCTGTCAATAAATGACTTTTATGTTTTAAAAATTTACATTTTTACGTTTGTTTTTTTTCATCTGTGTGCAGTAAAATCTGGTTTATTAAACAACATGTAAAAGAGAAACCAGAGTCAAGGGATTTTACATTTGATTATTTTTCTTAACCAGGTTTTCAGAGATACTTTTCCTTTGCTGCTGTTTTAAAGGGAAATGGAGGCTTTGGGAAATCACCTAAAAGTGGTGGTTAAAATCTTCAGGCGAGAGTGCCACAGGGTTTTGCACTCTGAAAGGACCACCATTCATGGAGCTGACGGCATGCTGATGCTGCTGCAGCTGGCCATGGCAGAAGTTAGCAAGCAGGTAACAGTTCATTGCTTTTATTAAAACATCCTCTCTTCCATTGAATTCTGTTCGAAGCTCTTTATTCATCCTTTCATGAACAATGTGTGGCAAAAGCAAAGTATGCAACGGCTCAGAAAACAGTCTAATATATTACAAATGGTGTCGAAAAAAATACACTCCTGTGGCTTCTGATAAATGCCCTTTTTCGGGAATTATTCAGTGCGAAGCTGGGTGAGGGATCGCCGCACTATGTTACTCATTTTAGAGCCGAGTCTAACGTAACCGAGCCAGGGAACGCAAACCAACAAATACAATAAAAAGTTAAAAATACATTCGCGAGAATAGCAATAAAACGACGTGATGATTCTCTGGCTTCCCGCTGTAACCCCAAAAACAAAGCGGTACAAGCCCAGTTCACATCATCATCATCATCATCATGACATAATTCAATTGAACCGTCAGGCTAAATGTCATCACGTCTATAACCGACGACATTACCACAGGTTTCCGGCCGAGACCGCTCACGGCCCCGTTGCCGAAGGCCTTTTCTGCTTTTGAACTGATTGGTTCCAGGCCGTCGGTAATTATGGCCGCCGCTTTCACTGTTTTCTCTCTTCCTGTGACAGCACGCTGGAGAGTTCAAAGTGGCTCTGAGTGATGTCCTGATGGCCTGGAAACACTTACTGCTAGACAAACTTCACCTGCCACCCCCCAACTTTGCACGCTTGGAGAACTATGATCTCATCCTGGAGGCGTACGAATCCTCCCTGAAGCGCTCCAACACCGTGGACCTGGTCGATATCCTCTCCATGTACAAGCAGCTGAGGCTAGTGGACTCGGACCCGGGGGAGCCCGTGAGCCCGGTGAGCCGGAGCTGCTTGAAATCAGACCGACGACGTCGGTTTGATCTGATTGGCTGATGAGTTCAATCGATGCATCTCTCTCATTGCTTTTTTTTCCTGATTCTTTTGCAAAGATCCAGCTGTTTGAGTTCTTATCCGGAAACACGGAGGTGGCAGAGTTGCCCGACTCATCCGTCCCGTCAACACCGTCTCGTAAAAGCAGACCTTGCAGCTCACAGGTAGGCCCAGCCCTGCTTTCACACACATACAAAAAAAGTGCAGCTTTTATCATAAAGCATCATGAGAAACCCCTCTTTCCACTTTGCCCTCTACCCTCATCTGACGTTTTTTTTTTAATTTTCCTGAAGAAAATGAAAAAGGCTTTTTTTTCTCCTGCTGGCAATAATCCACACATTTACTTTCCATCCTGCTCTTATTGACAGGAACTCTATATCATATCACTTAGATTTAAGAGCGCAATGTGAATTCAATTACCAGGCAGATGTTTAAAAACAACACAAAGTGGCGCTGGACAAGTGCTTCTGTTACAGAGTCTCTTTTCTCCACTCTTCTCAGTTACTTGTGAATTTATGAGTTTTTTTAGTGGCGGCTTACTGCTGCACTAGCAGCGAGAGTGATGTAATGTTTGGAGTTTAATACGCGCCGTCAGCTGCTGTTTTTAGTGGTTTTACTCGGGGAAATGTAAAGCTACTGTCCGTTTTTTGGTATATTATAAACAAAACTAGACGTGCCTCAAGCCCAAAAGCTTTACTGAAGGAATAGCTTGACATTTCGGGAATTACGTAGTTTCTCTTTCTTGGATCAGAAATCCTACAGCACTCTCATGTCTGTCAGTAGCTTAGCTTAGCTTAGCATAAAGCCTGAAAAACGACTCAAAACAGGCGAACCCGGCTCTGTTTAAAGGTCTAAAAACACGTACAAGTCGACCTCATTATCATACCTTGTTGTTTTTGTTTAATCCAGTGTAAATAAGACAATGAATATGTTCAATCCATTCATGACGTTCAGGTGAAAATGGCAGTGAGACGGGTTTTCTGCTCCTACCTGAGTCTGCTCGTGAACGCCAAGAGCGACATGGCCTTGGCGCTAACCCTCGACGTCCCAAGTCGCGCTCTTGGACGCCAGGCATTCACCGACATTAAGCATGCAGCGCGCAACAACAACACCTCTCTTTTCTTGGTAAGAAACACCCACTCTCTGCACACCGAACCTGTGACGTGAAAAACAATCGTAGTAACCGTCTCTGGCACGACGTCCGGGGGTCTCTTGCAGGCTGTGACGTCCTTCATGAGGGCCATCCAGCTCGGAGGAAAGGGCTACGCTCCAGCGGAGTGCGACCCCCTGAGGAAACACGTCAAAGGCCTGTCCGACTACGTCCAGTTTCTCGACAACCTGGAGGAAATACTGGGGGAGATTCCTGACCCGAGGTACACGACGAGGCCTAATCCACTCGCTCATGTCTCGCTGTTTTCTTCTGAGGCGACACCTCGTTTCTTGTGACAGAATCAGGCGTAGCGCCACATTTAGGGCTGAACAGTACGCCCTTGATCGGTTTATTTGCGGCCGTGTCGGCCCCTAGAACACTTTGAAGAGGCCTGGTCATGTAAGACGGTGACCTTGGATGGAAAGTCCTAGGAAATCATCCGGGTTCCTTCTGGAGAACCGATCCTCTCGCTGAAGCAGGAGACCGTCGATGCACTAAGATCCATTGCCCGAGAATTTAAAGTAACCAAACAAATTACAGTATTCTGGTTTGGTTTTCTCTTAAAACATTCACTCTTTGAACAAAATCAAATATATTAAAGAAGGATATCCAGTTTAAAAGCGTGACAAAGTAGACTAATAAACACTGAAAGGGAGAAAGATTAACACATCTCTCATATCTGTCCTTTAAATACAACGCTGCAGCCAGAGAAGGTTAGCCTAGCTTAGCACGAAGACTGGAAACAGTTTGGAGAAATTCTAGCTTCCAGCACCTCCAAGGCCCACAAATTAACACGTTATATATTGTTTGTTTAATACCTACGGAAAAAAAGGAAGTGCTAAAACTGTGCCAGACTGTTTTTTGGCCAGGTACAGTAACTTCCTGGAGTCTTATTTTTAAAAATGGCTCCTCGATTTCACTGAAACAGCAAAGGAACAGGACTATTTTCAGCGGCGGAATAATACACATTGCACTCCTGTATTTGTTTTCAGCAGCAGAAGAGTGTAATAATGATGACTTTCAAAAGTTCTGGACAACAATCAAGCTCTCACATCCTGGTTAGTTTGGTCTTTTCATGGGATTTGACGACAATAACATCCTCTCAGTGTAGAACGACCACATCCTTTGAAATATTACCTAAAAATCACGTCTTTGTCGACTTCCTGAACAACCGGCTTTCCTCTTTTTAAACAACGCATTACTGCCGACTTTACTTTAATGCAGTCTCATGATGGTATACACGTATTCAATTTCCAGAGAAATCATCCAGCGCTGATTTTTTGGGGGAACGCAGGAGGTTCCAAGAAAAGTTGCGAATGCGTCGATATCTGGCAGCGAATGAGGTCAAACACACTGGAACTCGTGATTCATGACGGAGTTGGCTTTTTCCTTGAATTGCTTAACTTCTTCCTGTAAATTCAAGTTCATGTTAAATTCAGTTTGACCCCCCGGCCGCCTTTCTGTCTCTGGTGCGGGCATTTCACTTCTCATGAGTTTCATATAATCTTCTCAGCTCTGTGTAGGTGTGTGTGTGCGTGTGTGTGTGTGTGTGTGTGTGTGTGTGTGTGGGGGGGGACTGGAATCACACCTGTGATCATAAAATCCACCTGTCCTCGCCATTATGTCCTCCAAATCCCCTGTAATGACTCCCATCTCAGCTTCTCGTGATAACAATTTGGATGGCTAAAGCATGTTCATCTTTGCCACATCAAAGCCCGTCTTTTTTTTTAAAGTTAAATACCTTTTTTTTGTTTCCCTCCTTTGATGAATAATCATCAAGCCTTCAGCTTTTTTTGGCACCACAACAGAAGCAGGTTATCAGAAATGATTTAAGCCGGTCAATCACGTGAAGGTGGAGCTTTTTTTTTTTTTGTACCGAGCCGCAAAAACACATTGCGATGTTTGTGCGGCGGCTCTCGGCTCCCGTCGCTCTTCTTCTGAGTTTTTTTTTTTCCTTTTTCGGTTCGTGCGGTCTGATGAGACGACGGTGAACTCGGCCCAACACGTGTCTTTCAACAGGCGGTGGCTTTGCGCTCTCGGTGGAGTGCTGCGTTTCCTCACACAAACACCTTCTATGGAGAGTTCAGGGCCCCTTGCGAACATCTGTTTCCACCACCACCCCCACCCAAAATTATTCCGTTACTGAGAGGCTCGCACCGGAGCCGGGTCACGGCTGGACCACCACCTTCACCACCACCTCCTCCACCTTACTGCGATCTCCCTGAGCACGTGCTTTTTAAGCTTTTTAGCTCAAACTCACAGGAGTGAGCGCGAAGTAGGAAGCTCAAACTGGACGTTATCATCAACACAAGTACTCTGAGCTCTTTTGAGCCGGTCGTCCAATTAATTGAAAGCGAAGCCGGCGTATATCTCTCGGAAAAGACAGTCAGACCCCAAGGCCTGGCTTTTTTTCGGCGTTTTCCATTTTTAGGAAGGAGTTCCTCACGCTGGCAAATATTGGCTGAACCCTCTGAAAGCTCTGCAGACGCGTCTTCTGATACCTACTTCTCACTTCCACTCTCTCCGTTGTGTGTTTGCCTCCCAGTGCGTGTGGCGCCCGGCTGGTGGCCGCCATCAGGGCGCTGCTGGTGAAGGGACGCGGCGGCGCGGACGAGGTGTGCAACGCCGCCGACGAGACGGCGAAGGAGCTGAAGGAGAGGATCCGCCAGCTCCACCAGATCCAGACGCAAGCTGCTAACGGGAGCGGCACGGGGATAAGCCCCGCCAGGGTAATGTGCACATATATAACCTCTGCTCTCACAGCTCAGGCGGCTCTTCTCGACAGTGGACCCTGATTGTTGTCGGTGTGTTTTGCAGCCGAGGGCCCACGCGGTCAATCACTGCACTGCGTTCGGAGGCCGGGACACCGTGAAGGTGCTGATGGCGCTGCTGGACGAAGAGGCGCTGACTCCGCCGTGTCCGAACAAGGCGGACCTGCTGTCCGAGGACCAGCCCGTCCTCAGTGGCGAGGAGGCGACCTGCGTGCTCGACCTCTTCAGGTTGGCACACTGTGGTTTATGTCTTAAGGGTTAACGACTATAACCAGAGGACATTTCCATTAAACTGGGTTTTGCAACCTGTGAACTGAAGCAATGAGCTCTAGTAGAGACCTGTCAATCACCTTGTAGCCCCGCCCCTAAAGCACAACCTCTTTTATGGTGTCTTTGACCATAATGTACTAAATGAACATCATGCTGTATAGAAGAAGACTTGAAACTAGAGATTGAGGCATAAACTCATGTTTACAATGTTTACTGAGGGAACACATCAAGAGAGAAGTAGTCATTTATATAGACTTCTATACAACCAGAGGAGTCACCCCCTGGTGGTCAGGAGAGGGAATGCAGCTTTAAGACATGAAGCATAGACTTCTATACAACCTGAGGAGTCACCCCCTGGTGGTCAGGAGAGAGAATGCAGCTTTAAGACATGAAGCATAGACTTCTATACAACCTGAGGAGTCGCCCCCCTGGTGGTCACAAGGGAGAATGCACCCTTCTGATTTTTAATGATCCCTGAATTGTGCTCCGTAGACTTTCATGGTTCGTTCTGATGATCTTAAATCGATCTGTGTCGCATCCTTCGAGGGTTCAAGTACAACAATGGTGAAATTAAAAAGAGTTGGAATTATATTTGACTATTTTCACCACCGTGGGATTCAGTCGGAGTGGGAAAGCCCCTCAAACAGCAATTAGACCGACATGAGACTCTCCACTAAAACCATATGGAGGAAAATCCTCCCACAGCACACTGGAACAATTCTCTCTGGTTAAACATCTGAAATAAAAATAATAATATAAAAAAATGAAATAGCCACTGGCTTTGTTTGATGGTGGGGGGGGCGGGGGGGTACATTATGTTGCATGACAATGAAGGCTGACATCAACATCTTATACACGAATATGATCATGTAAAGCTGCAATAAAGAGCTTCTCTAACTCGTAAACTTCTTGTCTTTGCCTCTCGGTGTCGGCTCGGCACCTCAGATCCCCCGAAGTGTCTTCTGGATGTTCTCCAGAACCCCTAAAGAGCCGAGTCCAGACCCGACTAGACCTGCTCAAACCCAAGGTAACGTACCCCCCCTCCCCTCCCTGCCCCCCCTCCTTCACCCGAGAGCCTCCAAATCCAAACCATCAGTTACTTCAAATTGAATCAGATGTACAAACATTGAGAATAATGTCTTTACATCCTGTAATTTCTCCCCGGTATTATATTATTTATTTGCTTAGCTGAAAGCTCACATCTTAACTGACTTCCACCGTTCCCCGTTTGCACAGCTGCGTTTCAGCTCTCGCTCGTCGGTTCGAGGAGCGCCGTTTTCGACAAATCCACGGCGTGAAACGACTCACTGGCGGTGGGATTCAAACCATTAACCGGCCCCCGATGATAAGTTATCCCGTCGTCAGGGCTCGGGGTCCATTTGCTTGCTGTGCACAATATAACACGCCGTGTATCTGATATCAAATATCTCTTTATTCCTTCCTTCCTTCCTTCCTGGCCGTGAGCTCGGCTGCTCCGTCTTTCTCGGGTGTGAGAAAAATCTGTCACATTATTATTATTAAACAACTTTTATTGCCAATATTATAATAACACTGTGAAAAGGGGGTCGTTCTGCACCATGATGAGCACTTTAACTCCTACTAACATGCATTTATCTGATGATTTTTTACACATTTGAGTGCAGGATTTTGACTTGTAATGGAGTTTTTTGTGTGTGTGACACTGCAACCTTTTATGTGTATTTATTCCACCACTGCACATTTGCTGAGTCACCCAAAAAAAACACTTCCCAGGGACCAGCTTTTATATTTTAAAGGCCAAACTGCTGTTTTAACACGGAGCAAGCTCCGCTGTGTGAACTCCTTTTTTTTTTTTTTTTGAACATGTATGCTAAACGCATTTTGTGAAATGGCTCCTTTATTTGATCGCGCTAGCAGATGTCATTTTAGCTTCCCCGCAATCTGGCCGCCTTCCTGTTTGAGTGTGCTGTAATGGTCCCTGGGCGGCTCACCGCTTCCTGAACTCGGCGAGCGGAAGCTCTCTGCATCAATTTCACTTTGAAGACGCCATATCAGTCGCGTAATTCGACCAGCGAGGGGAAAACTTGAAAGGTTATTGTTTCCTGTTGTCTGCCGAACGACTTGATCGCCCCAGACTTCTCCGGGCGGTTTCATGACGCGCTGACGTCGACCGCGTGCGCACGAGGTAGATGGGACTTGATTTCGGATTCTTGCTCTTTGGGACGCTTCCAGATATCAAGTCTCGGCCACAAACGCAGAAGCAATTTAGTGTTTGTGACGTCTGGAAGGGGGGAAGATCCATTTGACGATACCCGAGCGCATCGGTCGTATCGGATAAGATTAATGGGGCACCTGCTCTCACTTCTTCTATCTTACACGCTGGCGAAAGCTGCAGAAATTGCTTGCACCTGCTTTTTTTTTTTTGGGGAAGTGCGGTCAGGAATGTCTGGGTCAGGTGTCTCCGGGTCCGGCGGCGTTGCAGAGGTTATTTCGGGACAGACGTCCTCGAAGGAATGAGGCCCGTCTGCCCTTCACGGTGCCGCGGCGCGCTCCCACCTGTTGTAATTGGATTAGACTTGACCCGTCGGTCACAGTCTGGTCATAGTGTTCACTCGTCCATCCCCTCCCATTGTTTCAGATCGCTTTTATTAGCATGCAACCAGGGCAGCGCGCATTTCTCCTTTATTGAAGTGTGCCTTGTTCTTAGAGCTGTGGTGTGTTTTTTTTGTTTTTTTTGAAGAAGTTCTTTTGAAGTCTTTGATCCCTTTGTGCTTTACGGACCCACCCAGCTTTACTCGCTGTATTTTTATTCATCTGAATTGATCCTCCCTTTCGTGGCCCGCTGGCCTGAAGGGCAAAATCCTTGGATTGTGATAATCCCTAGCAGGCGTAGATCAAACAGGAGGTGGAGAAGCTGTGTATCTCTGTGCCCCGAGGCCGGGATTGTAGTCTTTAGTATCATTCACTCTTGTTACACCTCAGGCCGTCCGAAAAAAATGGCATTTTTAAGGATGCTCTGCTGTCTCAGCCTTGTGATAAGACTGAAAAAACTCTTGTTTAAAGTTGGGCTCATGTGTGACTCAATGGTGGTTATCAGACAGCTTGTAATTGGTGCAAGACGTCATAGCAAGAAAGAAATGTGGCTAATTAAAGCAGAAAAGATTGATTTGAAACACAACTCGTGATGCCTCGTTTAAAAATGTTGCTTTACCAACTGAGTAAAACAAATAAATACGTAAATATACATTGATAATTGTTTTATTATAGAATTAATGAATCCTGGAGTAGCAACTCTGTAAAAAAAAAGCATGTAAAATTGATGTCTAAATCTTTTAAATGTAGAAAACATGAGTCAAAACTTCTCCAGTATATAATGTATATTCATTTTATTTAATAAATCAGCCCCATAGTCATAGTCGATGCTTTTTTAAATGCATCCTTACCGAAATCTTGGCCACCTATTAACAATCATGACTCGTAAAATGTGTAGACAACTAAGCCATTGTTGCGTTCATGGTCCTCTGAGGATAAATCATTTCTGCTCCTGTCTTCTCATCTCATTATTGTCACATCGGCTGGATTAAAGGTTGTTTTTGTTTTTTTTTTCTTTCCCGTTCCTTCTAAGCCTAAAGAAAGAGGAATTCGATCCCAGTTCGCGTGCACGTACAAAGACGAAGAAATGCCGCTCAACCGCGTGCTGGAGTTCCCGAGCGCCAGCCAGGTGCCCACCTGTGTGCACCCGGCACCCAAACGCCAAACGCTCCCCGCTGTGGGTGAAGACTGCAGCTCTGATGTGGAGACGACGACAACGACAACGACGACAACTGAAGGTACACATTCGACTCTTGTTGCATGTAGAGAAAAGCTCATGTCAACAACAACAAAGCGGTGCGGTCGTTCTCTTTTCTGCTGGGGTGGATTTCTGTTTCCTCTGACGCCACACGGCTGGATTGAGGCCCAGGCACACCTTCTCAGCTCCAGCCTTGAACCCTTCGCAGCCCCAGCCCTGGGACTGGTACTTACCATCAGCCATTAAACAAATCCCCATTCTATAAAACCTGCTCACACCCACATCTGTAGTAAAAACACACACACTCGCATACAGACCTTTTGCCCATTTTCCCTTCTGCCTTTTGTTTCGTGTGAATTCAGGCGACGTGACAAACGTTAGCGTTCAGTCTTCGCGGGATAAACACGCACACGTAGCAGCTAACGTCAGCGGTTTCGTCACAGCATTCCCGCCCTTTGCCGGGTTGTCACAGTTGCTTTTTGTTTCAATCTTTCCAGCCAAGTCTCTTCCTTCGTCTAAATGCCCGAATAAGGAGCGGAGCGCCGTGCGGCGGGGGGGCGCTCTCGGGCCGAGAAGTGCGAATGTCCAAAAAGATGGAGGCGTGGGCTCCGGCGGTAGAAAGCAAGCTGGCGCTCGGACGCATGAGCGAAAGGGCAGCAAGAGGAAGCAGGTGGATTCGGAGCAACGTGGAGGACCTGAGAACGAGCCTCCGGAGAAGAAACAGCTCACTTGTGTCTCGGTGGTCAAAATGGCGGCCAAGAATGGCGGCAAGGCCACGAGTAAGAAGAAGCTGATAGCCGGACAGGGGAAGCTAACCAGCTTCTTCAGAGTCTAATGGTCGTTTTGTTTTAATGCACACCGTTTGGGATATGCTGATTTGTTTACTTGCTAAGAGTTGGGTGTCTATATGCTAAATATGAGGCTAAAGTGATGCTTTAGCTTAGCTTCTTTTCACATCAAGCGAAGCTAAACAGCTAGCCTAGCTTTACAAGATGTACAAAGTTCATGAGTAAATATTTAGAGGAGCTTAAAAGCAGATTTTTAAAGCTTTTTAGACCGAGGAAATGATTTAAAGTCATCATGCTAAGCTAAGCTAATTGCACTTTGGCTGTAACTTCATATGCGGCACGTGAGAGTGGCGTCAATCTTCTCATTCAACACTCCGAGTTTAAGAAGTTCAATACGTTTACTGGATAAAATATCAGAGGATCATAAATGATAAGCAGTTCGAGAAGCAGGAACTCGCTAATTTTTCAGCGTTTGTTATCGAAAAATCATGCTAACTGAATGATTCATTGTTTTACAGTAATTTAGCAATGTGTAGAGGTTCGTGGCAGCAGCGTGAATTCAGCTGCTCATTGGGAGATTTGATCATTGCTCTTCCTTCATCAAGTGTATTTCATCTCCAGCTGTGCCGTTTATCTTATTCAACCTGTGAAAATCCACAGCAAAAAGCACTTTTCAATTTGAATAAACTTTTATTTTGTTTTACACAGTTGTGATCTCTCGTTTTCAACAAGGAAATGCATTTCAGTGTAACACACATGTGGGCTTTGACAATTGGAAAGAAATAGACTCTCCAGATCTGTGTGCTGTTAGTAAAGATGTACAATATATTGGCAAGTAGCCCAATAAATAGTGGCAGACATACACATGTATTTAGGGGTGAAACCTAGCGTTAAGATTACACCAGCGAGAAATTAAACGCACACAAGTCACGAAGATGCTTGCAACTATACATACAGCATGTAAAATACCACAAAACACGATTATTTGTAATCAGTCCAGACACATTTGTTAGCTTACAGCCGCTATCTCTGTTTAAGGAGGGACAGCGCTAACAGGTGACTCAGACGAAAGTGTTGTAGCTGCTCATCTTTGTCGTCTACACAAGTTACTTACACGCAACCACGGACGCTTCACCTGAAGTCACCGGTTAACGCCGTTACTTGTTAAACCTGAAACACCTTTTTGTTCTAAAACAGTTGTTCTCCTGCGTTTAAAGCGTGCTAATCCTCTGGATGGCTGAGGGGGGAGGAGAACAAAAAAACACACTTCCGTTGTTAACACATTTTTTGATAATGTCGGCTGTAAAAAAGGTCTGTAAAGAATATATTTTTTATAGCACAATCAGGGCTGGTCGGGGGAAACACATTTATTCATTCCAGCAGGGTCGGTACACTCGCCCTATCATACATCGCAGTACTAGAAGGAAAGAGGAGAGAGATGAATACTTCACATTAATACATCGCTAACGCTAATACAGAGAAGCGGGTTTTGCAGATACTTACTATCGATGTCAGTGTTTCTGCGCTCCACTTTCAAGCTGCGGTCGGCTGACGCAAAGCCCAAGCTCTGGTCTGCGAGCCGAGGAAGGATCCGACTGAAGGCCGGGTTCATCCCACGAATGCCGCGTCCTTTCAGCCTCACGTCCTGAAACGCAGCGTCGATCGGCGATTACGAAGCGACGCCAAAAAGGGCCGCACACATTTCCACACGTTACATCGTCGCAACAGCTTTCAAACATTATCTCCGCGCACAGCACAGGTGTTGGATCTGTCTTTTTCCAGCTGATCCATGCCACAGGAACCCCGAATGGAAGAAATGTGTTTCCCCCGGTTTTTTATTATTTCACAGTGGCCCGTTTTTCTTCCCTTCGGTTCACCCAGATGGCTTTGTTCTCTCCAACATGGCCGCCTGTTCCCCATTACCGCACAGATAACCACCATGTTCATGACACACAGGAGACGCAACCGCCGGATAAACCCTTAGCGCATCGCGGCCAAAACGTTTGAGGGAGCGCAGATACATCATCATTCTTCCCACTGTGATTCCAATAAATCTTTATAGGCTTGTGATCGTTTGACCTTTTTTCGGCTAATAGTATTTCCCGGTTTTCCAGCGCTGCTGTAAAAGTTTTTCATAGATGTGTAGGAAGTATTGACTTTAGCGGTAGACACGGGGACGGTGACGAATCGAAAAGGGTCAAATGTTCAGTCGCAGGATGGAGATGACGTGCTCTTGGTTGTTGTTGAACTCGGGTTAGCTGCGGTTGTTTATGGAAAGAAATCTCAGACGATGAAAAGTTATGATGCGCGACTGTTATTGGCAGAGTTCAATGGCTGCAAACCGAGACTCACCTCCTAAACAGTACATTTATTTGGGATAACGTAAGAAAGATTTGAGCGGTTAGGCTAACGATTCGAGCGGTTGAGCTAACGATTCGAGTGGTTGAGCTAACGATTCCAGCGGTTGAGCTAACGATTTCGGCGGTTGAGCTAACGACTTTAAAGGGTCGCTTCACCCAAACAACAGGAGAACAAAGCAAGGAAAAAAATACCACACTTACCGACACAAAGAGGATTTTCGGGCTCCCGCCTTCATCCCTCTCGTTGGCGTCCAGCACAAGGTTTTGTCCGTACCCGAGGGGGATCCCAGCGAGCTCCGTCAGAGGCTCGGCCCCCAGGAAGAAGCCATTTTGCTCCTGCGCGCCGTCTTCTACTTTAGACGCCGGCACGGCAATGGCGACCGAGCGGCCGCTCAGCTCGGAGAGCAGCACCAGAGTGCACAGGGCCGAGTAGACGGAGATCATGGTCTCTACAATGTCTGCCTCTGCCGTCTTCGACTTGATCTTCTCTCGCCAAACGAGTGCTGTGACAGTGCTTTCACTCGTCTTATATAAGCGTTTGGCTTCCAACTTAATACTGTCCTGCAGGGTTGCCTTCATCCCAAAGGCCGAAAGGTCTCAGGAGGGTTCAAAGTCACAGCTGTACTTCTGTTTCTTTCGCAAAGAAAGAGGTGAATGAATCTATTTTGTCAGTTTTTTCGAAAAATGTGATGAATTCAAATGGATTACAGGGGTGAGACGCGGAGGTCGGTTTTATTCCACCGAGGTCAAAGGGGCGGGATTTAATTTGTCACTCTTTTGCTTCAAAATCCACACGCTGAAATGAACTCAGTAGGTCGGCGTCGCATGAAAGACGTCCATTCAGTCGTCCATTCAGTCGTCACTCTCTCTGAAAGCATCAGCGGCTGCACAAAAGGTCAATGACACGTCTTACCCGGCGAGACTGATGTGAACATTATGAGGAGTTGTTACGAGGAAATGCACATTTTGAAAAGAGTAAACACCTTTTCATGAAAGTTTACGGGGTTTAGTCATCAAACCAGAAGTTCCAAAAACTTTACACTTTTTCCACAATGTATAAAAGTTATAATTCATGAAATGTATTTTTTTTTGTCAGAAGTGTTGACATTCAACCAGTTCACTGTCGCCATCTTGGATTTTGCAAGTTGCCATTTTGGATTTTTGCAACCAGAATTGACACAAGAAGGTGGAGCGAAGTACAACCGAACGCTGACTAAGATGTTTGTTTAATTCACCAAAGAAGTAACAATGAACTAAAACAAGCTGTGTGCCCAGAGCGGACAACGCGGACATGTCAATCACCTTGTAGCCCCGCCCTAAAACACAATCTTCTTTATGGTCTGTTTAACTCTAAATGACCATAATTTACTAAATGAACATCACGCTGTATTAAAGAAGACTTGAAACTAGAGATTGAGACATAAACTCATGATTACAATGTTTACTGAGGGAATACATCAAGAGAGAAGTCATTTATATAGACTTCTATACAACCAGAGGAGTCGCCCCCCAGGTGGTCAGGAGAGAGAATGCAGCTTTAACACATGAAGCATAGACTTCTATACAACCAGAGGTGGTCTTTAGAGAGAATGCAGCTTTAACACATGAAGCATAGACTTCTATACAACCAGAGGGGCTTGATTTGATCTGCCACAGCTCTGTGATCAAGCCTCGAAGAACCGGCACCGTCATCAGCTGAGGATAAAAGGCAAGCGTGAACCGAAAAGGGCCTTGATGTTGACATAGCTCTCCTCGGCTCAAAAGACGTACCTTATTAACATCACAGGAGCCGTGGCGCAGGGGTTGCAGAGCCGGGACATGAATAATAGCTATTGAACTCAGCTGAGGAGATTTTACTTGGAGCGGTCAGCCTTTATTTTGTAAGTATTATTGTTGGAGGGCGAGGACTTCTACTGAAGGACTGAACTTGTCCACAGGGGCACGGCCGTTCCAGCAGAAGCACAACTGAACTTGTGAGCTCGGTGCTCTGTTGTCGTAACCTTTCTCGCTCTCGCTCTCTTCCTGATAATCTCTCCTTCCCCTTTTTCCCATATTCGACGCGCTGGTACGCGCAGGAGAAACCCGACGAGTCGACGCTTTTCCTCGGCGCTCGCCGAGAAGACGCAGCGAATCTCTGAGCTTTGGTGAAAGTCTTTTATCTCGTCGCTGATTGAATTTCAAAGAAATCATTACCATAATCCTCCAGTACAAAACATTAACAAACAAAAAAAGAGTCGAGTAACCTTACGAGGACCAGATGTGATTCCGTGTGTATCCACGAACATTATTTTTTAAGTCTTTATGTCGCCACAACACAGCTCGTCAAATCTTCCCCCGATGCCAGAAAAAGTTTATTCAACTACCGACGGCGCTGTCGGCCATTTATATTCATGCTCGTCGTGTTGTGTGCGGTCGTAATCGCGTCCAGACTTCGGCCCGCTCGCCGCATGGTTTGAATTTTGAACTCGAGGAAGCTGCCGAGTACTTTTTTTTTGTTTCCTCGGCGCTGTCGGCGAGCTTGCATCACCTGTCAGTCTCGCTGGTTCGAGACCCACCGCTCACTGCTTTCGTGCACAGTGAGGCCTCAGGAGTGTGACACCAGGAGCATCGCTTTCATCATCCTCCTGGGGGACATTATTGCATGTGACACGCTGCATTTCCTCTATTAGAAGTAGGAAAGTGTTGCAGCAGATGGAGGAGGGGGGCGTGGCCTCCGATGCTCCGTGCATGATGTTTTGATATCTGCATGTTTGTGCTGCGGCCGGCATGCTGCATTCAGCAAAAAAAAAAATGCGGGTGCAAACTGTGTGTGTGTGTGTGTGGGGACCACATTGTAGGTTTTTTTTGTTGTTGTTGCCCAGAGAACAGACCATGGTTTCCTGGAACAATGCAGCTGATGAGAGTCTCTCCAAGGAAAATAAGGCTCTGACATCATGGGTTCTTAAAGCACGCAGCTGAGCCAACACTCGCTCCTGCTATAATCAAGCCTCAGTGAATTTCCACTGTCGACCGAGTCTGAGAAAGAGGGAGAATCTCCTCCAACGGTTTAGCTTTTTTTTTCTTCATGCTTAAGCCTGACTGCTAACATTCCCGCTGCAGCGGTGCACTTGTTGGACTCTTGCGTCTCTATTTCCGTTTACATCTGGCCTTGGCTTATACGGCAACAATAAAATGTGACACAAGGCTACTTCAACTCATCGCGAGCCAACGCTTGGACGCTAGCCTTCGGATGTGTGAGAGAATATTTGGGATTAGTGACAACGAATGCCGAGGTTGACAACAGCGAGTTAAAAAAAAAAACCCGGCTATGTGAAATCCTGTGTGTCCTGAAAAATGAACGGTTAAAGACTGATGAAACCACTTTTTCCTGCACAACCAGTAGAATAAGTAGTAAAAATTGGTGAGTGTAGCACCACAAGGTCATTCACAAGACAATTGTGTGCTTTTTCGATGAGGAGTTGAAGAGTGTGGAGAGATTGTGTTTCAGGGCTCGGTCCAAAAAATCTGTGTCCTCAGATGCTCTGGATTGTGAGTGCAAGCAGATCAATGGGAAAGGGATTGTGTTCCTTCCAGAACCATCCTGGTTCTTGAGGTTGTTCAAACATCTCCGCGTTGCACTCCATATAATCCAAAGTTAGCACACGTAAGAGGATAAACAGAGCACTTTTAAGACATCCTGGCTTGTGTGTGTTTTAGAATAATTACAACAGCATGATACCGTACATCCGTATTCACTTTGGTAATTGGCTTATTTGTGATGGCTTCTTCTCCTCCTCCTCCTCCTCCTCTGATTTATTTGAACTCTAAATCTTGCAAGCTTGCAGCCTCGCAATTGCACCATTAGGGTGAAATAATTGATTGTGTATTAGTCATAGAGACGGATGAAATAACATCCAGGACGGCCGCGATGACCGGGACCTCGCCGACCTCCCCCGCTGCTCACATTTCCATCTCCCCGCCGTCTGCTGCGCGCCCGGCCAGGGAGCCAATATTTCAGGCTTTTTTTTTTTTTGATTGTTGTCCCACACACATCCGTTTAAAAAAAAAAAAGTGCTGACAGGGAGTGAGTTAGAGCTCAAGCTGTCAGTGCGAGCATCCTCCAAAGAGCTGAACATGCAGCTCTGGCCTCGGGGAGCACCACGCCCCGCTGCGTTTGCTTTGGCAGACCTCGCCACCTCGGAGGAAGTATCACTTTGTCATTCAGCACGCACGCCGGTTCGTGCTGCACCGTGCACGCAGCTCCAGTTACGGCTTTGTCTCCGGTCAAGATGCCCGAAAGGAGACAAACGCTCTGCTTTGCAGTCGTCTCGCCTCGTAACTGCGGTTTAACCAGGGCCATGTTGCAGGTTTTAAGAGTGTTCAACCCTTTCATGTGTTCTGTTGTGGCTTTGATGCTAGAATCCTTTCAAATCTAACCCGACTCATCAATATTCACCCATGATGACAAAGCAAAAAGAGGATTTTCGTTTTTTTGTCCAAATCTATGAAAAATAATACATTTAATTATTATTAGAAATACTTCATACCACATATGTTCAATACCACATATACTCTAAACATATAAGGCTATGTTATATGTTAAATTCAAATATAGCGAATAAGAGAATACAACTTTTAATTCTTTTGCAAAATGTTTTTTCTTTCCTTTCTGTGCACTATCATAAACCAATGTACCTCTAGCCCATATATGAACTTATTAGCTATGTTCCCAAGGGTTTTCTGTATATGATACATTTTTAAATTATTCAAATAGGCCTTGTGGTTGAGGAGATAATCATAATTTAGTACGGGTATATTAAACATTCGGATTTTCAGAAAACAGCTTACAGGACAATATTCAGGCTCTTAACTCAGGGCTTAATTGAAATAATTGAGTTTCTTTGTCACTTACTGAAGCCATTCTCACCAGTTGCTCAGTTTATTTTCACTAAATTAGCAGAACACGTGTATGTGCATGCTGCATGACAAGAACAGACCCTTTCCAGACATGTATGTGACGTTGACAAGTGGTTTATTCAGCAGGAATGGTGAACAATTTGTCAGTATTTTTTTCTACAGAAGGCAATCGAGCACCATAAATATCAGCGCTGTAATCAAACAGTTTCTTGGACAGTGAGCTTCAGCGGGGCGTCGCTTTTTCAAAGTCTTTGGTTTGTACTGTATGTCTGAAAATCTGGGAGGATCGGAGTCGTTCCACAACCAGCTTCTTTTTCATTTCAGCCGCCAGGTCGACCGGTCATACAATCTGCAGACACCAAAGTATTGTCATACAAAAACACACTTTTTTTCTTCTTTTTTTTGTTTTTTTGAAATATGTGAAAATAGGTTTTTAATTTCGAAGGGATGCGAACAAATGTTTAGGTGGAGGTGATTTAAACTCCCGGCTTGTTGTTAAAGTGAGACTGTGTGACGCTCTAAGAATGAATTAGCACCGTTAGCTTCCGCAAGCTAATGTTAGCAAACAATAGTTGGACGTTAATGCTGCATTTCCACAACTCAACTCGACTTTTTGGGGGGTTTTCCTCCTGCAAAAGATGTGGATTGCCAAGATCCCGTCAATAGCAGCTGTCATTTTCTTTTATTTACTGCACACAGTGAATTATTATATTCATTAAGCAGCAAACGCGAGTATGTTGCTCGAAATTGTGAGGAAAATTGAACATCGTATCTTTGGCGATGATGAAAAAAGCTTGTAAAACCACATCCTTTAATTAAAAGTTATTACTTTTTATTTTTACAAATCTCTCAGACACATTTACTTATCTTTGTATTTTAATTTGGGATTCTATTTTTAATGAAATACCTCGGCTAACCGAGTACGACGCCGCCACGTTTACGGCCTGTTGTAATTGGTCCAGACTTCATGCACGATAACGCCGTAATAAAGGGGAACGCTTGTTTAGTCTATATTGTGTGTATGAACATAATTTTTGTCCCAGGCCAATACCCAACGTTGAGAGGGAAAACTAAATAGCAAAAAGGACCCGGTACCCACATGTCGAGTCGAGTCGAGTCGCAAGAAATGAGGCATAACGGAAAAAACGAGCTCTGAACTGAAGCCCTGTGTTGTGGTTTCTTCTCATGAAACTCCCAGCGAGAAATAATTCAAATATCTAGTTGCTGCGCGATGTCAATGAATGAATAAAGTACGTAACTTTAATGCAGATTTTGAAGTTTTACATCAGAAAAGCGGTCCGGAAACTGCAAAAATAAAATAAAAATTCCACTCGCTTCAGGTGCTTTTATTGCTTTTGTCGTTGATTCGCTAAATAGGATGTGGAAACATCTTTTCTGGATAAGTTCTGACTTAGCAAATATTTAACTCGAATGACTGCTTTACCCGGATATATCTTTATATTGTCTATCCAGCTGATTGAAACGTGCTCTAAGTCACAGTTTACTTTTGCGACGGTTCAAAAGTTCACTTGGCAATTGAATGGAAACACGGCCGGTAATTAAAAAATGTAATAACGGTGTCGGACATCTTGGGAAATGAAGGCGAATTCAATCTTTTATTTTCCTGTAGTTACCACTTGTGGCCACAGTGGCCGCTGTTCAGCAAGAAGTTACGTAGTCTCGCTTTAGGTGTTTTGAATAATCAATACCTTGGCTTCCAGCGAGGTGCGTGTACACACACACGCGCACACACACACATACACATCTCAGGTTAGACGAAAAGCAAACCATGAACTTTAACAATCTCAATACAATTGGAAGAATCACAGTTCACAGTACTTTTGTCAAGTTATTTGGCAGAAGGGATCTATATTGAGAAAATAATTCAAAAACAGTAGAAAAAATAGCGTTTTGCCTTCTCGGGAACCACAACGTGGTTTGATCTTCTTTTCCTCTTTTTTGTTGTTTTTTTTTATTGTTTTTTTTTTGTTTAAATCTCCATGCATTCACAGATTTCACACAGATACATTTACTCGCTTACACTACTACCTTATTGAAACGGCTTACAAATAAAAACACTATTAAAATGGTGGCCACAAGGCTGTGCAAAAGGGAAGACCTCCAATGTAAGCCCTGCCATCTGTCTGTCTCAGCCGTCTCTTGCAAGTAACAAACTACAAAATAGCACCATTATACAGTGGATAGGATTCTTAATACAGTTTTGTTATATGAAACCATCATGTACAATGAATGATAGTAATGCATAGGTTAACATAAATGGGAGTACTGTTTGATTATACACAGGCAGAGGAGGCAGAGATGAGATGTCTTGGGTGGTTTGTGCGATAAAAGGACTGTAAATCCGTTTGGAGGCTTGAACACACAGCCGTCCTCATGCAAAGGACTTCTCAGAACTGGCTTTTTATGATTTGTGTTTGTGTGCGCTTTGACCTTTGCTCACGGTTACACAACTCTCATTTACACTGTGGGTGCGTTTTGTATGCGTGTTTGTGTGTTTCTGTCAAAACATGTGCCGTATCTCGTGGCTCCGGGAAGTCGTTTTTCGGTTTGCAATATTTGCTAAAATCTGTCTGTTTTCTGCAGGTTGGACTTTGTAACGGATGCTGTGTTGTGTTGATGCAACGCAGTCCAAGCGACAACTGAAGTAGCAAAGTTCTCAGCTTCCCTAAACTAACAAAATATAAAAATCGATCAAATGTTAAACTTCCCATCTGCGAGGCGATTGCCTCTTTTTTATTTGCTTTACACTTTGGGAACATATTGTCAAGCGAACAATAAACATATTTTACTCTTTTTAGAGCACTTGTTGACTTGCTGTGACTAAACTTGAACTCAGACTCAAAATGTTGATCACTGGTTACTGGATTGTTGACGGCTTTGTGCCAAATGTACTTTGAAGCTACTGAATGATCCATTTCTGGCAACCGAATTAGCTTCTGGTTTATTTGTGTCTCTTGTTTTTGTACTTCCAAAAAAAAAAATCCCCTTTAATGGTGCCCAAGTGTTTGGATCGTAGCCCCAATATCAAGGTTTTCAACACTTCCAGAGGTTTAAGAGGGGTTTGGATTGGACTCAAACCTTCAATGAAACAGGGATTTGACTTAAGCTCAAGGTAAAATAACTAAAACCATGTTTAAAGTCTGATAATACACGACCTGGTCTTTGTTTTAAAGCAAACCTTGTTTTTCTTAAGACAAACCGGGGTAGTAACTGTTACAGGGGACCGATGACATCCTGTCTTACCGAAGGAGTGAATGAATCCACTCTCTCGGAGGAAAAAGATTTACAGGACACTCGTTCTCAAACACAGCCTGCAGCTCTCTGATTGGCTGAAGCCCAGACGTGTTTTCCACCTTTCCTGGAGCCAGGGGATGCTGCAGCTCCCACTCGGAGGTATAATAAGCTCTTGTTCGTCTCTCAGCAGCTAAACTAGTCCGTTACATTGCATTTACAAAGAATTCCTCCCGATATGGAATGGTGCAGTGTATAAAATAATCACAAGATCCCTCATCAAACCCTTAAACACCACTTTAACGCTCAGGTTTCTATCATTTGGAAGAGCTTTTTGCACTTTTGTTAGCATCCTCTTTGTTTCGTTTTACAGTGAACCATTCCACAGGGGTACCAGGTAAGGCCGCTCCCTTCTCTCTTCCCAAGTCGCTGGGCATTTGTCCATTCGCTCCTTCCCTACATTCGGTAATTTCTGCCCCCCATGGTGCCTCGACTTGAGTTTTTCGGATGCACGTCCTGCAATAAAAGAGAAACACATTTTAGCCACGAAGCGGAGACACAGACAGGACAAAGTTAGCTAGCTTTGGGTGAAACTATTGAAAAGTAAAACTTGGTGACTCAGGTAATTACTTCTGAAATTACAATTCCTGTTTGCCTAATTTCAGTATCATATATTTCTCCGCAGGCTAACGCAAGTTAGCTGTGACGCTAACAATGCTAGCTGTCAAATGTCAGTCGGCCTAAGATGCTATTTCCTCAAATGCAGGTCTAAAAATGAAAGAGAAACACATTTTAGCCACGTAGCGGGGACACAGACGGACTGTAGGACAAAGTTAGCTAGCTTTTGGGGAAAACTATTTGCGTTGTTTGGATACTGAAAGTAAAACTTGGTGATTCAGACTGCGGATATTTTTCCGCAGGCTAACGCAAGTTAGCTGCGACGCTAACAATGCTAGCTCTCAATTGTCAGTCAGCCTAAGGTGCTATATCCTTAAATGCTGGTATAAAAATACACAATCATGTCCAAAAATATCTTGTTTGGAGGAAAATGGAAACGTAGAAACACACAAATTTCTATTTCAGTCCGACGCAAAGAGAAGAGGAGGATTCCTGCAGCTTTAGCCGAGTCCACGCGGAGGTACACTGAACGTGATACGCTCGCTTCATCTCCGGACCTTGCGAGTGTCGGTCTGTTATGGTGAGACGCCAGAATTTCAGCACATAATGTACAGTAGCAGAGTGGAGGTTCTGCCTGGGGAGCGGGAGTGCCACTGGGTCTACCACAAAAACCACTTAGTTCCTTCTCTTGCTAATGGTTTTCTTTTTTGAGAGAAGGGTAAAAAGCACACGGTCGACTCTTTAAAAGGATCACACTCGCCCGCAGGTTGGCAACTCGAGGATGAAACAGAGTCTGCATTTAGACCTCACGCTTTCCTTTCCTCGGCCAAGAGATTAAGATTTTGGAACGAAGACTATTTTAAATTAACTTTTGGAGAGTGTCAGAGTGTGTGGTTGTATGGTTTTTAGAGACTTCAATAAATAAAATGAAATAAAGAAGCATGCATACCTTGAAGGATGAGTGACTATGTCCAGGTAAAGGTCTCTGTGGGAAGAAAAGGAAGCCACTTAGATTAATGAATTTGTCTTGCTATGCAGTGATATACTGCTTGCTAACGTGAACCTACTGACCCCTTAAAGACGTCTTAGCACAGTTAAACTGCCTTGGGTCTATCGGAGAGTGCCCAGTGTTTTCATGTTTTATTAATTAGTCTAAAGCAGACATACAGCTTTCATCTTGTTTGTTTAATGCATGTAAAACTGTCAAAGTCAAATGGCAAGAAAACAAATTTATCAGTTGCATGCTATGACAGAACATTTTTCTCGTTATGCTAACGTATTTCCTCGTGGGTAAACTTGTGTCGTTGGTGTGTCTGTTGGCTGCTGTGCTCACCTTCTTGTTTTTTGTCTTGTCCGGCTGCTGTGCCGTCCTGCGCTCTGTGCTCTTGTCCACTTTGTGCCCTGCGGTACTGACCTTAGGCGCTCTGTCTGTGTGGCGCTGTGCACGCACAGAGCGAGCCGTCTTGCTAGTCTTGGGCGGCGCGCAGTACATCTCCAGGCGCCGCAGCTCACAGCTTTGGAAGCAGCACTCGTCCACGATGCCGCGTGACCGCCGCGCGTTGGGGCCATAGCCTGGTTTACCTGTTTGGGAGGAACAACGAGGAGGAGGGAGGTTTAGTGTTGACAACAACATAGCTGGTCATGGCAAAGGGCGTTGAAGCCATTTTAACATAGTGGACGAACAAAATGGAGCTACAACGTATGTGTCACGTCATGCTAATGGCATGTAGACTTACATTGGGAAAGAGACGCCTATACCAGAGTACAAACACTAAAATAGTCCCTTTTTTAATTAGTAGATCTTAAAAGTAGTAAAAACATATTTATATTTTCACATAACATTAAATATTTGAATATATATCTAGCTAACGGACATATTTAGTGTTACGAAAATGTGTTAGCGAGGGCGTTCGTAGCGCGAAAGTTGCCAAATTACATAAGAGTGTGTTGCTGCAAAATGGAAGACATTTGGCTTTTAAAAAAAAGGGTCCAATATTAACTTTGGTGACAATGGAGCTAAATAAAATAGCCGACAGGGCAATAAAATGCATGTAAATCAGATAGTTTTTTTCTACATTTGCGTATCTGTTAGCGGTGATGACGCCTAATTCCAGCGGTTTGATCCCACAGATATACGAACAGCCTTAATGACATGGATTTCTTCTCTGTATAATTTATAACGTATCACATTGCACGCAATGGACCCTTTTTTGCAGCTGCTTCCCAGTAGGAAAAAAAAGAAAAGGGGGCGGCAGTCACCCGAACGTTGAGAATATCCCACTCAGCCGTTTTGGCAAAGGTATCTTTTACACGGAGGCCCGTCTGGTGAGGGCCAAACCCACAAGGCCCTCTGGGCCTCCATCAACCTGCAGAAACCGCCGGCCGGGCGGGCTTTTAGGCCACGCCCCCCACCGCTTGCTGGCTGTGCCACGACGTTCATTCACATTTCCACTTTTTGGCGGAAACCCCCGAGGACACAGTCGCCCCGAGACGGTGACCGCCGGGTCTTCGAGGTCAAAGCATTATTTAAAGGTGCGATACTTGTTGACTCAGTGACCGCATCAAGCTGCCGCGATGCCAACACTCACTTCCTTCTTCAAACCCCCCCTTCACCCTGAAACCGCCCCTCTTTTGGTGGCCTATAGAAGAACGCAGGCTCTCCATTAACAATTCCCTGCCCACCTTGAGCAATATAGCGTTGATGGGCTTCTCCCTGTTACCAAATAAAATAATAATAATTTAATATGGCATTTACAAGGAGGAAATGCCTTTCCCTCTCCGAGTTAATAGCTCTTGGCTCAGGAGCCTGCCAGTGCTGACAAAGTGCATTAACTTCTGCTCTCTGTCTGCCGTGTCCTGACAATGCTGTTCTGGACCGAGAGCAGCAGCTCTCATTCAGAAACAGCATCTTTCTGCCCGGTGGAGGACGACGGAAGGTGTGAATAGGAGGCTTTTTTTACATGTCGCACAGCAGGTGATGCTAAAAAATACATGGTGCACCTGCATTATTTAGACCGCGGAAGAAACCAGAATCACTCGGATCTCAAACTGCCAAAAGCGACGTGCTGAATAAAGTAGATGACGAAGATATTTTGCCCTTTTTTGATTAATTTCTGCACCTTTCACGACCAGGTGTTCCACCTACTTCCCTGCGGCGAGTATCTTCGGTGGGGCCGGCCTCGGCCGCTACGCTACCACCTGATAGCGAGTAGAAATGTAGAAAGAAAAGGAATATGACGTCCGGCCCCGGTTGGCGATTATATAACGGCTGCTGGAAGCCAAAAGAGGGGCGGTGCCGCGCTGCCTGGCCTGTTTTTTTTTTTTTTTTTGCAATCCCTCCCAATAACAAATTAACATCCGCTGCTATAATTCTGAAAATAGCTTGCAACCCTGCTGCACAAACAGCTGGAAAGGAGAGAAAAAATCAGCTGGCACCGGTTGTAACATGTAGGATAATCAGCTCGGGCAGGTTTGGGGAAAAACACGCATCTGATAATCAGGTCTAAAAGCTTTTTGGAAGGGTTTCGAACGCTCCGACTCCACGGATAGCTGCCGTAATCCCTCGTAAAGAGCGGTTTTCTGTGACTGTTGTTAAACAAGTGAGGGTAAACAGCCGCTCGTGCCAGCGCTGCCCACCTCGCCTGGATCACGCACGCCAACAGAGGATTTCAGGTCAGAGGGAGAAAGCGTGAGTCAGCGCTTCAGCTGCCGTGACGAGGCGGAGTGAGGTTGTGATTCATTGTAACGCACATAAGGAGTCAATGACTGCACTGGTCCACTTCAAGAAAGCTAACACAAAGAAATATACCAATGAAAATGAGCATTTTCAGGATTTAGATTTAGTATGAAAAAGTTTAAAAGGCATATAATTTGCACATCATTTCCACGTATCATTATCACGCATGTTAGCCAAAGGGCTAACGTCGCAAAACGGCTTCTCGCGCCTCATTAAACGTCTTTCCCTCGCGGCTATTTGAAGGCATCGTGATCCGGCTGAGGCTAAGTCAAATATGCACGATAGCGACGTAAAACAGGCAGTGTTGCAGAAGTGCAATGCCAAATCCAAGGAGTGCTCGAGGGCCTGTGCTTTAGGTCGATCCTCTGTGCCAACGACCGCAAGGAAGAATCCACCCATGCAACTGACTATCGAGGTTGTGCACCTTTACAGATGATGTCATACCGTACGGTAGCAAAAGTTGATCTCTCACTGAAAGGAACGAAGGTCGACAGGACTTTTAAGAGTTTCTGTGGCGCATATCGATATGTTCTGGCGTACTTTATGTTAACTCTCAGTCGCCCCTTCGAATGAATGCTTATCTGCACCGAGGCTGAGCCGCGAACTCTTCAGAAACCATCTTCCAAGTGCTCGATACTCCGGAGATTATCGCTGTGGAGGGCAGCGCCAGCTCCCTTCTGAACAGAAAAAGCACATCGCGGCCTCGCCAACAGTCTTCAACCCGTCACGTCGAGTGTTGATCGAGTGTTTCATCTGACGCGCCGCCGAGCGTCTTCTGGTTTCGGTGTTCGGCGGCCTCGCCGCGCATAGCGTTCATTCCTCCAAGGAGCGGCACCGATGGCTGGATTCCCCCATTCCAGCGTGGCACAGAAAGCATCTGACTTTTACAGCTCGGTCACGGTCAATAAAAAAACCTGTGGATTCTTGGAGGCTGCGTGCCGCTCTTCCTGCAAAGTGTCAAGCAGTTTACGGCTGGGCAGGGGACTATATAATAGCTGCTAAAGCTCTGGAAACTACCTCTTTATCACTGGTACCACAAAGAGTTTACGGCGGGAGCGAAGTGTTCCTCACTTTACTGCGCCGCTGAAACTTTACCCAAGTACACTGCACTAGATTCAAGTGTCAAAGCGCCACGCATGTAGATCAAAATGATTAGAAAATGATTGATTTCGAGGCTAATTTTTAAACGAGAGCGATTGGGGAGGGTTGAAATGTCGCGGCGGTCTTTCACTAAACGATTGACGGAGTGAAAGAGGAGTTTCTATCTGTTATTCTTGGTCTTCAAAACACATAGTTTGGGGTTTTTTATTGACAGGTGTGTAGAATCAAAGGCTGCAGACTGTAAAGGAACCAGAAGAACCCTCCCTGTGTACCCAATAAAGATAAAAGGATCTGAGGTTAATTAAGAGCGAAAGAACCCAGTGTGCCTGGACTCTTTAGCAGGTATCCATCACGCGATATGCTAGACTGCGGTTAGACAGCGTTGCCGGCTGTCATCGTATCTGTTTTTGCTGAACCGTTTGGTAGTAGAGCGAGTACAAGTGACTAATAGTGTGCAGGATTCGTTGGTTCCTTTCCAGCTGGAATACGAAATGAAAGAAAATGTGCAAGAAAGGATGCCAGGAAGGTCCACGATGTTAACTATAAACCTCAGCGTGGGGGTCTCGCACACGGATTAAACCGATGAAGAGTTTCAAAAAGGTAAAACGCTGGTCGGTGTCCTCGAATCCCCCGTGTCTCAGATTCAGCGAATGTACAGATCGAAAATCCGCAGGACGCCGGCCTGTCCTTCTCCATGAGACGTCTCTTTGTTTTCCGACGAGCGGTCGAGAGGGTCGGGGAGTTTTTTCAGCTCGGGTCTTAGCGAGAAAACGACACCTTTTCACAGCGACGGAGAGGACACAGGAGGTCTTTCTTCAGATCTCGGTGCCTTCCGTCCAGTGTAAAACCAGAGCGGGAGGGAGGGAGGGGTCGATGGGGGTCCTGATCATCCTGTAATCCACATAATCCTCTGCTGCTGAGGGACGAGGCAGAGCTATGTGTGTTTGAGTGTGTGCGTGCACGCTTGTGACGCGCTGTTTGCACATTCGACCTCCCTGCAGCTCCCTGCAGCGGCTTTGAATGCAATCGACAGGGACAAAACACCGACGAGGAAGTCTCATCAATTTTCCCTTTTCCGCCTTCAGCTCACATGCCGTCGCCGTCAGGATGAGCCAAAACATAAAACACACACACACACACACACACACACACACACACATAAAAACCACCTTTCATACTTGGCGGAACTGTGTGTACCAACAATTAGCTCGCGGGCCAAAAATAACAAATTGTTCCACCTTGTTGTAATTCGGCAGAGTGAGATTATATAAATATATAAATACATATATATGCTCTCACTCCTGAATAAATGTGAATATTTTAGCGAGAGCTGATAAAATATGAAGTGACTTAGGACTGGGAGCCACTTAGCACTCACACTTTGGCCAAAAAACTCCCATAACAGATCTGATTCATGGAATGAACATCGCAGTGAAATCACCCTACAAAGACAACTGAGGATTTCTAGGTCAGGCTAATAATTGGAAAAACTGACTACAGTGGTGTTTCATAGACTGCAGTTTGTTTCATTGCCTTTTAAAAAAATAAGAATTTCCACCAACTAGTATTTAGTATTTCTGTCAGGGTTGGAAAACCGACGGTCTTGTGCTACTTCGCCGGGTGACATATGTAAGGTGGATTGGCGAAAGCAGCGTCAGCACTGAAAACCCACCGCCGTTGCAACGCTTTTCTCTGGACACATTATCAATCAGAGGGCTGCCAAGTTCAACACGGCCAGACTGGAGGGGAAGAGTTCAGGGGAAAGAAAAGGAGCGACGCCTCCTTTTGGCCGAGCCGCTCCGCCGCTCGTCGCGTCCTTGGACGACAGAGCCTCGAAATGGATTCTCCAGATATTTTCACGCAAAAAAAAAAAAAAAAACCCTGCAGGGGGGTGCAAGCGGCGACGTAAAAAAAAGGAACGGCTGGAGAGAATATGAGAGCGCGAAGGGAAACGGAGGAAGACGGGGAGCGGCATATTTTCCAAGGCGCTTGCACCCCGCTGCTCAAAACCTCATCGTCTTTTTCAGAAGGAGAAAAAAAACTGATGGAGTGTTCGTGAAATACACCTCCTTTTTTTCGACGCAGGAAAATGTGGCATTGATAGATGGACGCAGTGCAGTTCAGTGACTGCGCAGTGTAAGGTAATGCGGGAAAGACAAACACATTCCCTGTACTGTACCGCGAAAAAAAAAAAAAGGTCTGTTCCTGTTTAAGAAAGTCTCTCCGTGCAGGAGAGGATTCATGAGTTACTTTGGCCCCCGGTCAACACGTCCTCATGAGATGAATGTGGACAGTAGTGCCGCACTTCTTCAGCCCGTGAGAAACATTTACAGAGCTGTAGTAAGACGCCGCCGCGCCGCGCCAACACGTTGTCAGGTTCTCACATCGTCCGATCTCTGGACACCCTCAAACCTTGTCAAAATGTTGAATCTTGGCGGCGGACGACTGCTTGGGAACATTTGTTTTTTTCGCAAACCTTCAAACTGAGATACGAAACATAAAGCCGGTTGCAAACCCCAAACCTAGGAGAAAAAAAGGAAAAGTCTCGTTGGCGGTCAAGATTCACGACGTGATCGCGTAGTCCACGATCTTCTGCCGCCTAAAGGGAGAGAACACGGACATTTTTTTTGTAAGTGAAGTGCTGCAGCGGAGGGAATCCAGAGACCCCCAAGAAATAAAAGTCTTTAACTGGCAGGAGACTGGCAGTGGAGCGGGCTGTCACGACCACTTCACGGCGCTGCCAGCAGCAGCATCTGGACGAACAAGACTTGCAGCTTTGCAGCCGCTTGGTGGCTCTCCAAGAAAACTCTCTGGCACACGGGGCAGCGCAAGAGGGGCCCCCGCGGTGCAGGGAACGAGGTTGACTGGCTCTGGAAAAGCTGCAGGAAGGGGCGGAGGAATGTGGCAGCGGCGGCGGCAGCGGCAGCAAGGTGCACGGTGACACGACCTCCAGACAGAAAAATGTCAATGTCGGGTGATTCTGCAAAAATGAGCTTTGGATAACGCTCCGTGACATTTTTTTGGGAACGGTTCATGTCAACCGGGTTTTAAAGCGTTCCTACAACGCCTGTGCATGAAAAGCCCGACACATTGGGTGAAGGTCAGAGAGAAGGTTGGGTGCAAAGTGTGACTGGACACATGAACTGGTAGCAGACCCATGAGCAATCTCACAACCTTACTTTCCATCGAGGTAACAGGAAACACTTTCTTTACTGAAATCGTGTGCCACAAATCATTCAATAGGAATCTAATTATCAGCCATATTGGGCGGCGTGACGGACTCAAGAGGTCTGCTGGTCCAGAAGCAGCATACCCAGGGATCACGTCTCTTGAATGCTGCAGGAACGAGTCCTAAAGCTGGACATGAGTCAGCATATTTGCAATTCTGCTTCCCTTATCTCAAAGTGGAGGTTTTTTGTTTGTTTAATGGGCTTTTGTTTAGATGCTAGTTCAATCCTCGAAGGGGAAATTTGATTCTTCAAACACAAGCGAACATTTGCTGTTTGAAACACCAAGAAAGGTGTGAACAGGTGGGCAGGAGAATCACGGGAAGACGGCCGAGAATCTCGAAAATCGTGCGCATCCGCGTAAGGTTTCAGTCAAAATGGGCAGCGGATGATATGAAGCATCAAAGCCCAGGATGAACGTGAGAGTGGGCTTTAAAATGACAAAAGATCTCGTGAATAAAACTATTGGATGGATGAGATATTGTACGGATGAATCCTACGTACGTTTCCTCTCTTCTTTGTGAAATCTTTGACAACTACGAGACTCTATCGCCAACGTCAGGTCAACCGTTTACAGTTTGAAGACACTGTTAGCACACTTTGCAGGTGTGAAAAATGAAGGTTGAGGTTGAAGATGGCCGAGGGCGAGAAGGGGGAGTGGGCAGGAGGGAAGGAAGAGATCTCTTGCCTCCTGATTTGGCATCGCGGCTGGTTTATTTGGCGTCATATTTGCATCCATAAAGGCCGCATGGACCGCTGCTGTATTGTTCCACTGCTGCACGGTACTGAGGCTGGGATCCCCCTTTACCCCCCCGGCCCCTAATCTTCCATCCGTCACCAAGTCATCCAGAAGGTGTATCTAACCACTCCAGGTTCAGGTTGAGGCGAAAGCAATCAATTACTGGAAAAGAGAACACTATAGATCCTGCTGATTTCCCACAGAAATCTTATATCTTCTTTTCTTTTTGAAATTGGCAGCTGACAAAGTCCACCACATGTGGAAAAGCTTTCATAACTTTGGGACCGAGACCAAACCATTAATAACGGATTGTTATGTCAAAACGGCACAGGAGTCACCGGGACAATCAATTAATGTAGAAATGTCCAAATGATTATTATTATTATTCTAAGGGGAGGGAGATGCGATGCTCCTCCGGGACGCACCGACGCAAATTGTCGTAATAGTCGGACGTCGGCCAAAGAAACGTGAATAATGGGGTAAAAAAAACAACCTCAGCTCGTGGGTTTGAGCCAGCTATACTATAAATGTCCAGTCACACTACTCGTCTCTGACAGAAGGATCAGGATACATGTCCTGAGAAACCCTGGCAGCCGGGCGGAGCGCTGCACCTAACCTCGGTCGTAGCTCCATATATCCTGTGCTGTTCTAGGCCGGGTTGTACCCTTAATGGAAAAAAAATCTGAGATTTAAATCCTGGATTGTTGGTGGAGGGTTTTCTTTGGGTTCGCTTTCTCTTCTCTGGTGGAAAGAACTTCACTTTCACTGCAACATTCAGCTTCTACCCCTCCTCTTTCTTAGAGATAAGTGAGCCAATTTCCACTATGAAGCCCTTCGCCCGTGCATGCACGGGCAAAAAAACCCTGCAAATTTGCCACTAAACCGTGTAGTTAATTATCAATCTTCCATATTTCATTTAGGTTTGCATGTTTCAAAAAAGCTGGGCTGCCGTCCATCAACGTGAGTGGAGCGTAATGTGCAGGGATGAACTCGAAGAGAAGATGTAAGAGCAATGAATGAAAGAAGGAGGAGGAGGAGAAGAAGAAGAAGGAGAAGAAAGGGAACATTGATGCAGGAGAAAGTCAAGACGAGATGTCAAAGCGGCTGCTTTTTTATTTATGAGCTCGCTGGAGGTGGAGAGCTCTGGGACAGATACAGCCAACCTTTATGAATTAATAAAAAGGTGCACTTACTGAAATAAAAGCCTCTCTCTCCACACACAAACTGCAGCGTGTCGACCAGCTCCGCCCCGCACAGGGTCTCCGGGCCCGCCCTGGTTGCCGTGGGAGTCAGGCTGAGGACGCACAGCAGTAGTGAGAGGGTGTGGCTACAGGAGATACAGCACATCGCACTCTGCAGCACGAGAGAGAGAGAGAGAGAGAGAGAGAGAGAGAGAGAGAGGGAGAGGGAGAGGGAGAGAGAGGGAGAGGGAGAGAGAGGGAGAGGGAGAGAGAGAGAGTTGTCATTCAATTCACACGTTTCAAGCCATCGCTGCTGTCGAGCTCTGCGCACATCTGCCAGTGACGGTTGGTGGCGCAGTGCCTTGCTCAATGGGCACAGCACTGAACATTTTCCCCACATCACCACACATTGAACCCAGTGAGATGACTTCCAGGGGGAGGGGGGGGGGGGGGGGTATAAGGAGGAATAGTTAGACACGGCCGTGGCCACAGATGGTAACTTTACAGGAGTTTGGCGATGTGGAGGAAAATGTATTAAACTTAAATGTTCCACTTAGTGCCAGAGTCCAAGAGTCAAACAGGAGGCTGACCCAAGCTCAGAGAACACGTCCCCCCCTTTATCAGCCCTCTGCACGTCATGCCCCGTTATGAACAATCCATATTAATCAAATTAAAATGTAAATACATCATTAATCACCCTTTCGGTGTAATACCGCTTAAGCATTCCCCCCCGGCTCGTGCCAAAGAAGCAGCTGTCAGCGCGCTATTACGCACAGAACTTAACCAAAAGTGCTTCAGATTTCAGAAAAAGCAGAATAAGAGATGCAACAACAACACAAAAAAAAAGCGTTCAGGGATCTTTCCGATCCAAACTGAGAGATGGAAAACGGCTCCCCCGCCAAAAGCCAGCCGAGGAAGCTGAGTGGGTCAAATATACATCATAAAAAAAGAATAAACACAGGACACTATCCATCTGCATCACAACCCCAACCGCGCGAGAAGTATTTCATGTTAAGGCTCTCCCGCTGCCTCGGGTTTAGATATTTAGCGCTTGGTAATAATGCAGACTCAGCAGTAATGACTCTGTAAAGTTGCAGAGCTGCATTTGGACTTTCTGGAGGAAAAAAGAGCGCACAGAACCCCTGAGAATGAGAACCCATTCATCCGAGCAGAGACAACTCATGCACGATTTCATGTCAAGAAGAGAGAGGGAGGGAAATAAATTGACAATTTAAAAGCAGAAGCTGCAGAATCTGTTGTTATCTGTGGAGGAAAATAAGTCATTAAACATGCAGGACAGTTTCTCTCTAACTGCACATAAAAAGGATGAAAAGCAGAATAAATCCACACTTGTCATGCATCTAGAATCCGTAAAATATTCCATCTGGAACAAGTGGTGTTCCAGTTTAAAGTGAGGATGCTCTGTGCAGAAAATAGTGCGCAAGGTGATAATGTGTAGTGTGAAAGGAAAAGCAGGTAAGTTACCTTGAAGACATCACATAAATGCCACTGAGAGGAAAGAGCGCTAGACATCCCCACGGGTCTCCGCAAGACAAAGCCCGGCGAAAAGGAACTTGTTTGAAGTCATTAAAAAACGGGGAGAAAGAGGATGAGATGCGGGCAATGTCACATCTCAATATTCCGACTTTGTTCCATTGCGCAGGCTCGTTTTGGAGAAGTGAGATTTAGCGAACAGGAGACGGATTTAGAGAGAAAATCCCTCACATTTATCTACATTACACAGACATTTTCAACAGGAAACAGCTGGGGCAGCATTTGCCTCCTACTCGTCCTAAGTTATTCATTAAGGATTTTGGGCACATATTCAAATAACGTCATTTCTCTTTTTTTTTTTTTTTTTCTTCTTCGCTTTTTTTTCTTCTTCTTCTTCTCAGAACGGGATTGAATTTTGATCTCTCTAAGACTTGGTTAGTCGTTCAGATCAAGGCAGAAACAGCACCAGCAGCAGCTCCTCACACTCACACAGAGAAGTTAAAGGCGAGCTGCAGCTTTTCATGCGGCTGCTGCTCGTCGTGCGTAATTTGGCACCGCGTAATTCAACAGCCCTTCTATACCCAAAGTCGGATTCGATTATGGCTGAAATTCATTAAAAACAGTTTCCCACTCAGTCACCACTGTGCTACTGACTTTAATGCCCAATAAAAACAACATAAAAAAGATGAATACATGTGAAATGAAGGGAAAGTGAAGAAAAGTGGTGTTTATTTAGAGCAAATATACGCAGAAAAACGCTTCATCCGAAGTCTTGTTCGCTTTAAACTTTGTGCTACTGTGCAGAATTTACTGCTTTTTCACACTCTGTCTCTGTCAGACGTCGTTGCTCTGGTTTCTGTGTTAAAATTGAAGTCAATAAATGCAGCTTTTTTGTGTGCAAATGAGATCGTGTTGTTCAGGACCTGAGGGACCGATGTGGACACAAACGTAGTAGAATAATTGTGAATGCATGACGAAGAACACGCTGATTTCACATCTATCAGCTTTTTTTTTGGGCCCCTTCGGGAGCAAACAGAGACCGGAAGCTGACCAGCAGGTGGCTCCCCAAGGTGCAGAGCGAGGGCCCCCGAGGGTCCCCACTGTGTCACAGTAAACACTAATGCCCGGCCCTGCTGTGTCCAGCATCTCAACACTGATCCAAGAGCTGAACATGAGATCAGGGCTGTGACCCAATCACAAAACAGGACACCAGCGTGTGTGTGTGTGCGTGTGTGTGTGTGTGTGTGTGTATCCCAGCATGCTCGGCCAGTGTTCGGATCTGCGGCCGAGGCCGGAGACACGCAACGGTTTCGGGCACGCTGGGGCAAAGTGGGACAAGCGCTTTGATGAGATGTCCCCACATGACACCGCTCTAAACCGCACATAAGCTGCAGAGGCCGCCGGTGTTTAAAGAGGCGGCTTCCGACACGAGGGCCCGGGCTCTTTAAAGGTGTCGCAGGTCAAATGTGAGGACGTTTTCAGACTTTTGTGGAGCTTTTTTTGTTGAGGAATACGACATTGTTCCGTAGAAATGAGAATGACAAGAGGCGGCTTGCTCTTTGTCGTATGAAACGTGGGGTAAAGACATCGCTTCCTCTCACTGGCTTCAGCAAGAGTTTGATTGACAGGTGGTTCATCCAATCAGCTTCCAAGTATTCTTGTCTAACAAACACAGGACTTTCACCCAGGAGGCTGCTGTTCTTGTCCCATGTACGTTGGTTTCTGTGCGCTTCCATGTGAAAGTCGTTTTCCTTTCAGCAGCAGCGGCGTGCCGATAGTCTGCTGCTTCTGTTCACACGCAGCATGATGTAGCAGCAGCTGTTAGATCATCAAATATTTCTTCCAGAGTTATTTTTTAAAGCAAAAATGTAATTGATCATATGGAAAAATGTGTGAATAATAACATTTTTAACCATTTTCTTGACTTTTCATAGACAATGTAGATGCAGCGGTGCGCTAAAGAACACATTTGTGTTAAAACCTCCGAGCTCCGGGTCGATCTGTGAGCGACTCATCTTCCTCATCTTCCTCTCGGTGCCGCTGGAGGCCGAGCAGCGTCTCCGCTTGCCTCCCCGAGCGGATTGCGTCACCGAGAGAAAGAGAGAGAATATGATGACGCTGGCTCCTCTGATTAGACAGCAAAGCTGCTTTCAGCCCAGAGGATGACCTTGTTAGCATCAGATCAGGGACGTGCTGCGTTAGCCGGTCACTGACGCCCGTAAAGCCCTCAGGCTGTCAGCCAGGAGCTCGTCTTGGATGTGGAATCATCTCATCTTTTAACGAACAAAAAAGGACAAAAACACACAATCTCGCATGTGGATGCTTCACGGCAGACTGTCCTGTTATCACTGTGGTCTGGCAGCATCGATGAGGGGCTTGTGCTGCACATCTGCTGATGCAGGAGGAAGAGGAAGAGGAGGAAGAGGGAGAGAGGGAGGAGGGGAGGCGGGCTGACCTTCCCTTGTTCAGCGTCTCTAATACCCAGTGCTCTGTCGTGGTGCCAGGTTTCTCTCTCTCTCCATCTCTCCATCTCTCTCTTGTCTCTTCGGTTGCAAGACTTTTGAACCCCTCCTCCTCCTCTTCCTCCTCCTCTTCTTCTTCCCCCTCCTCCTCCTCCCCCCCTGCAGCCTCGTCTAAGGAGGCGTCCGCCCCAGTGAACTCATTGACCAGAGGAAAGACTTGTTTTCACTCCCTTCTGGTGTAGGAAGGAGAAACCGTTCACTGCAAGAAATGTGCATCCTGATTGAAGACTGGTTTGATTTTTTTAAATCACACGTTTTTCTTCTGAAGGAAGTGTTTAAAAATGACGCCGCCAGGACAGTTAAACACTTACAAAGCCTTCAACACTTTTTAAAAGGGTGTTTTCTTCTTGGATGCACTGTTATGGATAATGGCTGAGAGGGGGGGTTGCCTTGTTAAGTTGAGAAGAGAAAGAAAACATATGCAACAGATTTGGCAACACGCCGAGTTATTCCGCCTATTTGGAGGAATCTTTAAAGTCAACAAAAAGCAGTAGCCTTGCAACAACAACACAAAAACTGGACACTTTTTGCAGTGTTAGCAGCATCCCATCTGGTGCCTCCTGCCAAGCAAATGTCCGAGTCAGGAGGGCAGACACAGATACGGACAGCGGTGCAGAATGCAAATGAACGCCAGTGGATGAAAGTGAGAGGACGCGGGAAGAATTAGAGGAGGGAAAAAAAAAAAAAAACACCAAAAAAAAACATAAACGCCGCGATGGAGGGCTAGTACCCGAGACGGGGAGGGACAGTGTGAGGCTGCATGTGTCTGGGCACACACGCAGGTTCACTTGAGGACACACGTGCACGCGCATGCACGTGCACACACTTTATTAGTACAGCAATCCTCCGTTCCCTTCATCAGGCTGCAGGTTATCCTTCATCATTTGAGTAAAACACACGAAGAAGAGTGGAGCATCCAGTCACGGTGATGTCTTTCTGCGCGTGATATTCCAGATATTGTTATCGGAGCCATCAGCCGTTCACTGTTCACATGGAAGAAATAAAGGTGCACGTCATGACTCGGGCTGCTCGTACACTGTGTTCCCGTAGTAACTCGCAGGGGTCACAGTGTTTTGCCAAAATCGAAAAGTTGATGATGAAAACCAAATTTTTCTTTTTTTTAAAACATATCTCTGGGGCAGTTTAACTGCTTTTCATCTCTGAACTGGAAGTGGCAGCAGCATCGTCCATAAAACACACCGGTCGCTCAGGGAAACACAAGCCTGTTACTGACGCAGCGTCTCCGCTGGCAGCCGGAGAGACAACAAACACATTGTTTTAGTCTCAAGCGCCTTATAAGGTGATGAAGAGGAAGGGCTCCTCACGCAGCGGCCGCGAAACATCTGATGGAAGGTTATTGCTGGTTTCCAGCAGAAGACGTGAATACATTTTACATTGCAACATGCACACATTGCAACATCAACACATCGTGACATGCAACAATGTAACATGCACACATTGCAACATGCACATTGCAACATGAATACATTGCAACATGCACACATTGTAACATGCACACATTGCAATGTGCGCACATTTTAAAACGCCTACATTGCAATGTGCATGCAGTCCTGCTTCTTTTGACCCCTCCATGCGAACGCCTCCAAAAACGTCCTCACGACTTGACAAGCGAGGTAACCGAGTTTTTGAAGCTGTGGAAACGTTTCCGGCCTTTGACCTTTTGCTCCTCTGACTTTCACCTGCAGGACTGAGGAGGTGAAAGTATCCAGTAACACCAGAAGACTGACACAGTTTTCACTCCTCATTGACCCGACAGCGACCACAAACGCTGCAGGTGTAAATGCTGCAAACACAAACGAGTGACTTTTTAAAGGGCGACCTGTTCGAGCGTGCGAGCGTTCTGTCGGTTTTTCAAAATCCAGGAATGTTCCACTGAGTCACGGAGCGAAAACACAAAACAAATACTTGAACAACAGCATGTACAGTAATTACTTAATATGCGGTTTCGGTAAACACGGCGAAAGAAATAGAGAAGCAGCCGAGGAGAGAGCCGCGTTCTAGAAGCTCATATTTAGGACTTTTTTAGTGTCAGTGCTTCTGCCTCGTGCTGCAATTAGACCTGGACGAGGGCCCCGAGTGAGACGCACCGATGAGGGGTTTCTGGGGTGGGAGGGGCGAGGGGGCTCCCATAGCGGGCTCCCATAGCTCGCCCCCATAGCTCGCCCCCATAGCTCGCCCCCATAGCTCGCTCCTGCCGGCTGGGGAGTCGGGAGCGGCGCTCCTCTCTCTGCCCACCACCTGGCACCGGGGAGGCTATGTCTAGGAAAGAGGCCTCTGCCAGGCCTCAATTACTGGGGGAATAATCCAGGACACACTGAAGCAATTACAGCCCCATATAAATCAATATGCTTTGGGTTAAAAAGTGATCTGCTCCCAACACTCCAGAGAGGCTCTGACTCAGTCGGCCTTTGATTCTTTCCTCTTTTTTTCCTCCTCCGAGGGATGGGGAGCGGCGTGCTCTGGGATCGGGGCCCCGTGACGCCGCCGCCGCCGCCGCCGCCGCCGCTCCTCTTCTTCTATGAACCGTCGCTCCAGGCCAACAAAGTCAGGTGACACGGCCGGCGAGGATCAATATTGACTCGCGAGCGGCTGCAGCTGCTGTAAACAAACACGCTTTCTTTCACAAAGCAAACAGATGTCTTTGTTTTTGGAGACGTGGACGGAAGGTAAACTTATTCATGTGCGAGGTGAAGCTCGGTGGAGGCGAGGGGCCTCCAACACGAGCGGCGGCAGCAGGGGGCCACACTTCTGACAGCTCATCGGTCCCCATGTGAAGCTCATCATCACTGCTGTACTGCCATCTAGTGGTGAAGCGAGAACACTGACTGGAGACGGAGGTGTGACGTTGGAGAGCTTCCTCTCAGAAACATGATGGAAGTGCAGTTTCACATCAGAGGATGTGTAGACATGTGGGAAGGTATTTATGTGGGTATGTATGAGGATGGTTGTGTGTAAGCGTTTCTCGGTGTAGATGTTCATGTATGTAAAGGTTAGCGTTTATGCTATATTGCTACTAATACTTCAGTTTTGATTATTTACTATTTATTATGTTTATTTAAATGTGAAAGATTGTTCTGTTGTGTTGAAAATGCGCCAAAAAAAGTAAAAAAAAGAAAGAAAGGCTGCTGTTTAGGAGGAAAAGGTCGCCTCTGGTGTCAGGTAAAGGTGATTCTGTGACATCACAACTGGGTTTATGGGAGCCAATCAAATCAGAGCGTGAAAAACGTACCTGGAGCCGCCTGGAAACTCGACCTCGGCGACTTCTCCTCGGCGCCGCCATCAGAAGCGTCGTTTCCTCCGGCGCTGAAGAAACTAAAGAGGGACCTCTGATCACGCTCCTCATCGCCCACAATGCATTGCAGTAGGCGTCCACAGGAAGGAGAGAGACAAGTTGACCAACACCAGTTATGATGCTCTTGAAATATGAATACATTAAAATATGTTTTTTTAATTTACCTTAATCTAAAGTACATAATTTTAATCACTGACTTGTTTTGGATTGTTTGGAAATAACAAAATTAATATTGAAGAATCTTAAAAATGACAATAAGTAGTCTCAAATGTTTCCTGGAGCCCTGGGTGACATCTTTAAATGACTATCCAACAGTCCAAAACCTTGAAATAAACAATTTACTTTAATATTTTAAAAGATGGAGCGAGCTCATCTTAACATTAAACAAATAACTGGTCAATTAATAGTTAATTGATTCATTGATAAACCTCTTCAGCACTATTTGATGAATGAAAATGAGCGAGAATACATTCGAGGTACATTTATTTCAAAAAGCCGCATCAGCAGAAATCATTCATTGGCTTTCAGAAAAAAACAGCGAAATGCTCGAGAGACCAGCCGGAAGCAACGAGGAGGGACAAGAACAACCACACGTTGGTCCAAATAAAATAACTAATAAAACATTTGGTGACGATGAACCAGCTCAGAACACACACACACACACACACACGCACCGACAAAAACAAGGGTCTCTATTGAAACTCTATTCTCACTTCGCCGGTGAACGACGGCTCTACTTTCACGTCGTGACACAGCGAGTGTTCCCACAGGGACTTCTTGTGCAGGAAGGCCACGCCGCACTCCTCGCACACGTAGCTCTTGGGCTTGCCGGCGTGAGTCCGCCGGTGCTTCTTCATGTGGTACGACAGGCGGAAGCCTTTGTCGCACACGTCGCACTTGAAGGGCTTCTCCCCCGTGTGGATGCGCATGTGCGACTTCAGGTAGCCCGACTGGATGAAGGCCTTGCCGCACTCCTCGCACTTGTACGGCCGCTCGCCGGTGTGGTAGCGGTTGTGCAGCCGCAGCTCGTTGGCGGTCAGGAAGGTCTTGCCGCACACCGTGCACTGGTGCGGCCGCTCGCCCGTGTGGATGAGCTCGTGGCGCTTCAGCGACGTCTCCTTCATGAACTGCTTGCCGCAGCTGCCGCACGGGTAGCGCACGCCGATGTGCACCTGCTCCACGTGGTTGGTGAGCTGCAGCTTGGTGCGGTAGGCCGCGGCGCACTGTGCGCACGCCCACGGCCGCTCCGACGAGTGCGTGCCCATGTGCACCGTCAGCTCCGACGCCGAGCGGTAGCACTTGCCGCACTGCCAGCACAGGAAGGGCTTCTCGCCCGTGTGCTTCCTCTGGTGCACCGTCAGGCAGTTGGAGGAGCGGAACTTCTCGGGGCACATGCTGCAGACGTACGGGAACTCGCCCTTGTGGATCCTCTGGTGGATGGCGAGGTAGGACAGCTGCATGAAGGTCTTGTCGCACTGGCCGCACGGGTACGGCCCCGTGAACTCGTGCTGCTTCTCGTAGTGCTCGCGCAGGCGCCGCAGCAGCGTGAACGCCTTGTCGCACATGGTGCACGGCATGGGCCGGTGCATGAGCTTGTGCCGCTCGAACGCCGGCTCGTTGGCGAGGATCTTGCCGCACTCCTTGCAGTAGAGGGCGTCGTGGATCCGCCGGTGCACCTTGAGCATCGTCACGCTCTTGAACTCCTTCCCGCAGTCGCCGCACCTCATGACCTCGCTGGCGTCCACTTTGCAGACGCTCTCCTGGTGCTCCCTCAGCGCCGACGGGTACTCGAAGTGCTTGCCGCAGTTGGAGCACCACACGGGGATCTTCAGGGGCTGCGGGTCGCCGCCGCCGCCGGCCGCGGCGTCGCCGTGGCTGGGCCCCGCCCCCCGCTGCTCCTTCTTCCACGAGAACCGGGTGATTTTCTTGTGGCAGATGGCGTAGATCTGGTGCCTCTTCAGCCCGTGCATGTGCTTGAAGCGCTTCTTGCAGTGGACGCAGTGGAACGGCCGGTCCTCCGTGTGACACTGCACGTGCCGGTTCAGCGTTTTGATGCTGTCGAACGCCCGAGAGCAGACGGGGCAAACTTTGGGCGCTTTCCTCTTGACCCTCTGCGCGGGCGCAGCCGGGGAATCCCCGGAGGCGTCCGCGGGCGTGCCCGTTTTGTCGGCGTTGCCCGTGTCGGCCTCCGCCAGAATCTGCTCCACCGTCTTGCTCTGTTCCTCTCGGACGCCCTCGTGGCCGTGGATGATCTGGTGCTTCTTCAGCGTGTCCCTGTACTTGAAGCCCTTCTCGCAGGCGACGCATATGAACGGGCGCTCCTCCGTGTGCGAGCGCAGGTGCTTGGCGATGTCCGCGGTGCAGGGGAGGATCCGGCTGCAGATGGGGCAGACTTTGCCCTCCGTCGACCCCTCGGGCGGCGGCGCTGGCGGCGGCGGCCGCGGACTGGAGCGCTGCGCGTCTCTCTTCTTCGGCCTCTTCAGCTCTCGGCTCTTGCAAATCTCCTGCTGGTGTCTCTTCAGAACGTACGGATTCTTGAATTTCTTCTCGCAGAAGCAGCAGTTGTACGGCCGGTCCTCCGAGTGGGACCTCATGTGGCGCTCCATGTCCACCCGCCGGCCGAAATACTTCCCGCACAGGCCGCAGTTTTTGTTTTCCGGCGTCTCGGAAGTGGCGCTGTCCCCCGCCGCCGCCGCCGCCTCCTCCTCCTTGGCGCCGTGGTCGTACTCGTCCTTCTCGTGGACGCGCATGCTGTGCCGGTTCATGTCGTAGTGGTCCCTGAAGCGCTTGTCGCAGTTGGCGCACTTGTACTTGAATTCCCGGTTGGAAGAGTGCGTTTCCTGGTGCCGCCTCATGGCGGCGGCCCGCAGGAAGATCTTACTGCACACGGGGCACGTCTTGTCGCTGGAGTATTTCTTCCTCTGCCTCTTCGCTGACGCGGCGTCCTTTTCTTTCAAAGCGTTTCTCTTTAGCTGGAGCTTTTTGCTCTGCTTCAGGGGCTGAAAAGCCGCCGGCTTCAGGGCGTCGCCGATCTCCTCGTTCATTTCATTCTCGTCTTCTTCTTCTTCGTCGTCGTCGTCGTCGTCGGGCTCACCCAAACCCGGCGGCTGTTCGATGTGGATGTAGTCCAGCAGGGTCACGGTCTCGCCCTCCACCTGGACAGTCATGCAATCTTCCATCTGCTCCGACGGAGGCTGCAGCTGAATCTGGTTCGGGTCGATCACGACCTTCTCTAGCTGAGGGAGGGACAGAGAAGAGAGGATGCAGTTCCCAAAGGAGGAAGGAATGGCCTGAGTTTCATCTGTGGGGGGAAATAAAAACGCCAGGGTGAGACTCTGAGGCTAAAAAAAAAACACTAAAAGACAGAGAGGAATGAAATCTTTACTGATACACATGTGGCTCACCGGATAAATCCAGATGTCCCAGTGTCGTGTGGTACAGCAGCACAGTCTTCAGGTGCTGTGGGTCGGGAACGGAGTGAACGCACTCCTCCAGGGCGGACGGGACCGCACTGAGCATGGATGCCGTCTAGAGAAGAAACACGAGATCACAGCAAGAAAGAGTAAATAAAAAAGGACAAACACTCAGCGTCCAGTTTAATTAATGAGGATGTTTTGAGTTCAGGGCTCAGAAATGCCATTCATTAAATGGATGGATAGTAGAGAACCATGTTGATAAGAGACTCTGAAGTTAATATTAATGGATTTGGGAGATAAAAACAGGAAGTATAAGAGTCTAAGATACACTATGTGCTACAACTTGAGCCCTAAAATCTATGTTGTGTTTCAGGCAAGTTCTGGAGTTATAAGGATTACATTTTTCTATGATTTCTGAGCAGATTTATGTTCCCCTACCTGCTGAATGTCGGGTACAGGAAGAAGCTTCTCGAGTCTGGAGAGGAAATCCAGCATCAGCACCTGCAGCGCGCTGTCGTATTCAGGCCCAAAATCCGTGGGGAAAACATCCTGGAGGAAATAATCGCAGTTTAATGCTCAAGTACGGCAGTTTATATACAATCTGCTGCGGCCTGGGACTGAAGAAATCCATCTTATAAAAGACTTAACGTGCAAATGCCAAGACCCAAAATCACAAACCTGGAAAAACTTGTCCTTCTCGTCGTCGTCTTTCAACAGCAACTCAATTTGATCCACGAAGTTCGATTCCGGGATCTCGACGTCTGCGAAACACGGCTGGGACCGAAGATGCGGTTTTAAAAAACGGGGAACCCGTTATACAGTTTGGTGGAAAAAGACATTGCAACACATTTAAGAGGAGGCTAACCTGCGCCGCCCAGGTGGAAACCAAGGCCTTGATCCGCTCCAGGTGCATCTCAATGGCTTCCGTGTCTCTGACCCGCTCGGCCCGACACAGCTCCAGGACGACCTGCAACGAAAAGATTGGAAAATGTTACGCACCGACACCAACAGCAGACTCTCACGATCCAGCTCTGGAAAACTGACATCTTTAATAACTCCTGCAGGGAGACATATGGCGCCGCTGACATTTTCTGCTCGAACGCACAGCGATACATCATCTTTACACTTAGCCAAAACATCTGCACAGCAGACAAACTGCTGTTTACTTTAACAACCCGTCAGATGTCTTTCGCTAAACAATCAGCGACAACATCCTGCGGTCTCACCCGCGCCCGGAGTCCCAGGAGGAGCTGAGCCTTCTGGTCCGCGTTCAGAAGCTCGGGTACCATTTCTGAAACCGTGCAGACGAACTCCTCCACCGTCCCGTAGTCCTGCACGCTGCCCCGCTGGACCACCTGCCACATGGCCGCCGACACCAGGCGCAGAGGAGGGATGAAGAGGCGAAGAGACGGCAGCAGGAGGGAGTCTAGGAAACGCGTCAGGGATTTTTTTAAATTATCATGCTGGTTGAACATAACAAACCATATAAATATGCCAACTTAGAATTGGGATATCGTAAAAAGTATTTTTCCCCATTTGCATACATCATATCGATGAAGATACTCGTCATCCTCAGCCCTAGTTAAAGTGTCCACCAAGCACAGCACCCACAGCTAAATTATGAATGGCAGCTTAATTATACTTTGCTTACAACCACAAATACCAACTAGTGGTGACATTACTATGCTAGCAACTACATCAGAGATGTTTATTTTGCCAACTACGTTGCACATACAATGAATTTGACGGGGTGAAGATGCATAACCATAAACATAGAAAAAACAATTAAAAAAAAAAAGATGTATCAGTACTTTAAAACAAGTATATATTACAAAATAAACGTGGCAAAAAGTGTATTTTATTAGAGAAACGATGGGGTCCTTTTTAATTATTATGTGGTAATTCAAATAAACACATGTATCTTGTTATGTTCACCATTTAATGTCATTATAAGCAATAATAATGACTTTTAAAAAAACTACATTACAGTGGACTTCTGGGCTAGCCTTGGTTGCCTTCACGGACTGGCAACTGTGTCGTAAATATGACCGACGGAGCATGACCACTACAACAAAGTCATAAACATGGCTGAGGAAGTCATGACTAACTGTGCTGTATAAGTTACTGAAAGCATCCAGGTGGTGGACCATCAAATAAAAGTGACATTACTTTTCTTTTTAACGGTTTATATCCAAAAACTGGCTCGACTTTCAGACGTTTAACTGTCTCGCATGAGTGCTTTTAGCCGCTAGTTATCCGTGTAGTTTTAGTGGAAGCCCCCGAAGGCAGCATCTATCTATGCTAGTTTACAGATGCTAACTACGCTAATCCAACAGTAAGTTAGTTAGTTGCCACGACCTGCTAAGTTAAAGCATGTCCCCTCGTGATAAAACATCGGCGTGTGTTATCTAACCAGCTGCCGTGAAGCACCCTGCGGGCAACTATCCGCTCGCGAGTGGCGCTTGATGTCAACCGCGGCACAAAAGCCACCGCCATCTCAGAGCGGGGTACGCCATGTTCAAAATCGGACGCACACAATCCCAAAGTGCGGCCGATAACTCGCGGTGGGGCGCGTTCGTTTACGTCACCTTCGGCTTACCGTTGTCGGCGCGGTACGGGCTCTCCATTTTTTTTACGTCGGCAAAGGTCCAATAAGGTGAGCAAATTAACGCGGGGGATGTTGCGAGTCGACGTCCGCAGAACCCTGCGGTGCAAGTTGGTGGAGAAGAACAAGAAGAAGAAGGGCGGCTCGATGTTTTGCTTGGAGTGCGCAGGCGTAGTCACTAACACACGTCCCACTGGTTTCACTCAGCAGCAGCGGTTTATTCTGATTTATTATCTGCTGACATACGAGCCGCTAATACGTTCATTATGTCAACTTTAGTCGCGAAAGCGACACCGTTGACTAATTTGAGCAACTTTGTGGTTGCCTGCGAAGGAAACGCGGTTATATTCTTCTTCGTCGGTGGGATTATCGGGCCTACACGGAGGTGCGTTGGTCGTTACAGCCCCCTGGCGGCCATTTGTGGAAGTGAGCCCACACATTTATTTAGCATCTTCTGTTACAGAAACACAACAAAGTCTTCATGTTTCAGAGCAGATCGATAAGGAATTTCACTCTTTGATCAGCGTGACAAATTATTATAGACTCAGTAGAAGTATGAACTACAGTTCTGATAAAAAATAAAGTTCTGGCAATGACGATTTCATACTTCAAAAAGGAAAAATTAACCCAATGGAAACGGTGATTATTGTCGGCCACAAATAGAGTAGGTGAAGATATTATCTACAAGGGTTACAGCCTACCATTCTTTGCAATAAAAAGTATTTTAAAACAGCAGATATTCAGAATTGTGGAGCTGGAAAATTTTTGTTGAACTAACTACTTTGATTAGTTGACAATCATTCATGCAGGGAAAATGCCTTAACCATGGCATGTACTCATCAGGAAAGGGAAGACTAGATCTACTTAAGCGACACAGTGTGTGGAGTTAAATGATAATCTCATGTTGTTCACCTCCACAGGTTCCTTCTTCACCCCCTCAGTCCAATCACCTGCAACGCAACAGCAAAACACGGAAACAATGCAACAGCACCCCCTTCAGGCGAGGAGGTGAACAGCATCCTATGATGCTCCAAGTCATAACACCTGTTATAACCACCGTTTACTCAAAAATTAAGACATATTAATTAATTGTGTTGTAAAGAAAATCACCAGATAATATGACATGACCTAGAGTATCATCCATATAAATAACTTATTGAATTTACGTGTCTATAATTCCTTCGACGATGCAATGAATTCCCAGAAAAGACGAATCGCAGCCTCTCAATTTTTTTTTTATGACCGTGTACTTCTTCCTCCGCGATGGCGGCAGACAGTCCACTGGCTCTGAGGAGAGCTGTCGCGACTTTTAGTGCCGTAAGTAATTTAGAAAGTAAAAAAATCGATAAAACACCGGCTGCTGGGCCGCGGCCAGATGTGTCACATCTTCATCTGCAGTGTCCTTGTACAAGAGTAAAGTTATACATCCCTGATGTGTTTGCTTCCATCTGTTATCATACATGCTGTGTTTTACATTCTCCTTAATCTTGCTCTGCATGTTTAATTCAGTTTATTCAGCAACACACACACACACACAAAAGACCTTTATACTCTTTTAAACTCTGGTCGTTTATTAGCTGTCCACAAAAGCATGTCAACAGAAACTGTAGAACGAGTGTAACATTCCTCTGTGTTGTTAGACTCCACCACATCCCTGCTTCTCACACCATGTATAATTTATATTTCATATATATATATATATTTTGTACAATATACATGTTCTCATCGAAGGGAAAATAATAGCAAAAAGTCCCTCCCCGTCCTGTAGATGTTGAAATCTAGAGAATATCCCATGCACGATTCCACTACTGCGTCTCGGAGAAATGTTTATTACCAGGAACACAAACACGCTGGGACAGATTAAGAGGAGAGTTGTGTGTTTCTCGACAAAGCCGGTGTGTACAAAGCACATTCTCAACGACATTAAACAAGAAGAGCCATGCGAACCCACTTTTACTCTGCGGCCTCGACCCGGTCGGAGGATCCGAAGCTCGTCTTCGGCTAAATTACATCATATTAAGACTAGTAAAAAGAAACAGAGATTTTGGCTTTTTCTCTTATTCTAAAGTCCTACTCAGCTGCTGTTTGACCACAATACGACTGAAGCTCTCTGTTGGACTAATGTGTGTGTGTGTGTGTGTGTGTGTGTGTGTGTGTGTGTGTGTGTGTGTGTGTGTGTAACACTGGCACCAGAAGTGCTTGACATCATTATGAACCTTTTCCTCCCTCTTGTGGAGACAAAATGTTTTTTGCATCTCTAAGTTACATTTCACCTTCAAATAGCCGGTTTCATGAGTCAATAAAAAGCTCAGTGTGATTCTTTTCAACCAGAGTTCATCTAAATAAACGATCAGCTTTGTTAAAGCCAGCAGAAAACATCCGGCTTATAAGTTAGACGTGTTCTTTTTAAAAAATGAGTGAAACACGTTTAAATAAAATACATGTGATGGCACGAAAATAGACAGAAAGATGAGTATTTTCATGCTTTTTCCCCTCATTTGTCATCGTTGTGTGTCTTTTGTTTCACATTTAAACTGTCGCTCCGTGTCCTGTGGCATGTTATGAATTGTTATACAGTCTCGTGGAAATATTGCTTGATTTCAAAACCTTAAAGCATCTTTTTTTCATATAATCTTTTCCCCCTTTTGTAAAACAAAAGAGCCGTGGAATGTAAAATAAAATATATATGCATGTAGGTAAGAAAATAAAGTCGTAGGATAATATCTATATTTCATTTTCTGTAGCTATTTACAGAACTTAAAACCAACTTTATGTTTCTGGTAGAATGTTTTTATGGAGCAAAACAAAAGTCATTTTGAGTGTGCTACAATATTTTAAAGAAATATCTGAAGGTGCAGTCGGACTCGTGTAGAAACGACACCACAAAGAGACGTTTGCATCGGACACAGAGGGAAGCATTTGGTTTTTGGCTTGTTGCTGGACTGCGATATTGCACATTTCCTAAATATTAAACCTTTGTTGCATCGTTACATTCATGAAATGTACTGTGGGACTCCAGGATTTCCTCCCGCGTCGAGCCGCTCTGACGGCGGCTCAACGTCTGGCCGTCTGGTTCAGGTGCGAGAGGCACACCTGAGGGGGCGGAGCCTCGACGATGACGCAATCAGGCGGAGAATCAGATTATTAGAGACGCAACCGTCAGGATTCACAACACATCTTTGTACTAAAGCGACACTAAAAGGCTGAAGGGACCAATAAAAAAACAAATCTCAAAAAGTCCTGGAACCAATTTCACATCCATAATCGATATAAACACCAGAATGTGACCAACAATACTCATTAAAATATACCGAATACAAATGAACCCTGATTGCGAAACATGGACCGGTCAGATCCACCATCGCGTATTTTAACATATATATTGTTTTATTTATTGTTTTAGTCCATTATTAGTGTGGTAAGTGTCACAGATGTTGGAGATTTGGTCTCGATAAAGCATAAAAATGTGACTTTGCAAAGTGTGAAGTGGCTTTTTCATCATCCTGTATTCACATTTTCAAATATTTCCAGATAATATAACTATATATACATATACATAACTACTAATTTATACCGTGGCCTACGTTTTAACTATTTAAACTTGTGCACAGACTGCTCAGAAGACGCTGTGTTGCGTCGTTTTTCTGTTTTCTTGCGTTAATCGACCAACATTTGCTCCTCAAAATACTTTAAAGAAAGTTTTTCCAATGCGCTGCACACAACATCGTTGCGTCTCTACTAAGCTGACAGCATTTTGAGAATGAAATTGTAAATTTCCACCTTAAAAAGCCTTTAAAAATGCATCCGCTCGTCACGTGGAACGCATGGGACACGGCTGGAGGCAGCGACTCGCTGCCCTGAAGACCTGCAGAGAGCAAGGACTGAAAACAAAACCCGGATCCAGAACATGCAACGTTTGCGTTAAAACAGACACAAAACAGCAGGGAACAAACTGTCCAGAGGGGGGGAACATTCAATTCAATGAAGCTGAAGCATCAGCCAAGCCAGTGGAGGAGAATACTGTACATCAGTTTACAAAAAACAAAAAGAAAGAAGGACTTTAGGGACCTTTTAGTATTTACACTCCAGAAGTCTTGAAAGATAAATCGTGACCCAGCTGCAGATCCCGCTCAGTCAGTGTTGCAGTGGTTAGAAAGTCAATAAGCAGCGTTTTTCCTTTCCTTTCCTTCCTTTCCTTCCTTCCTTCCCTCACAAGAGAGTGGTCCGTGAAGGCAGCTCAGTCGAAGAGGTGTCATGCAAAAAAAAAAAACAACCCAAAAACATCTGCAGTGTTCGTGGAGTCGGCATAGATTTCACTGAGTGCGCCGCCGGCGGTCGGTGGAAGTGCCTGTGATCGGTTTTGGCCTCTTTCACACACACACACACACACACACACACACACACACACACACACACACACACACACACACACACACAGTAGATATAACACAGTGAAACGCATCCGACAGAGAATCCACGGGCGGGGGCCGAAGCGTCGATCAGTCCAACCTAAAAAAGTCCGTCCGCTGGCGTTGCTACTAGTCACTTGTTTTTGTTGTTGTGTTTGTTGTGTCGTAAAGTACGGTTACATGTGACCAACTCTACACACCGCCATGGCGTCCGCTTCCGTAAAAGTCTGTAAACCTAAGAAGTCTCACGTCAGAAGATGGTGAGGAAGCTGCTTTTATTGAGTCCTACTCTACCTGCTTGAAGCCCCCCCGAAAAAAAAATGCACAGAATGTATTTCATGCATGTGTCCTCTATGAAATACAAGACGTTTTATAACCACGGCGAGGTCTCAGTGATGCTGCTGAGTTGTTTTTAGGGGTGTGAAGTGGTCAGTGGGAGCCATTAGGAAAGTTCTCTCTCTCTGGTTTTGTCACACATACCAACGTCGACCCCCAGGGGGCAGAGTTAAAGGGAATCCCTGACGTAGAAACATCCGACAGCCCCTCTTCGGGTGGATGGGTGGGGGTAAAGATGGGGGTGGGGGTGGGGGTGGGGTGTGTTACATGGACGCTGTGTGCCTGGATCGGAGGGGGGCCCCTCGGGGGCCGTCACACCACCGAGCCCTTGGAGGTGGAGAGGTGGATGGAGTGGATGCGCGTGGCCAGAGTCTTCTCCAGGTCCAGCAGGATGTCGGAGCAGATGCCGGGGCTGGAGGCGGGGCTCTCCGCGGGCGGCGGCTCGTACAGCAGCTGCTTGAAGCCCTCCAGCTCGATCAGCAGCACCATGTTCTTCAGGAAGTAGCCCTCGATGAACGCCGTCAGCTCCGCCGCCCCGAGGAACTGCAGCGAGGGAGAAGAAGACGACGGAGAGGCGTGAGGCGTTCATGCAGCAACGTGCTGCTTTCAGCTTTAGTGTGCAAAGAATATGGGAACCGGCTTCTAGTTAGGAATTGATTAAATTGATTTAATGCACTTTTTCCTGTGCGAAGGCAATGAAAACTGATTTTCCAATTCAATATATTTCGTGTTACTTGCTTGGGAACTGGCTCTCCATCAGCTGGAATCTAGGAAAACACGTTATTGGCTTTTTCCCTTGACTGTATTTCCTTTTTGCCAAGTTCCCTCTGGAAGTATAAGACTTCCAAAACCTTCCGAATCTTATGCATAATCGTCTGTCATCTTCGCCAGCGAGTTGCAAACTTTCTCAGTCTGCTGCTCGCGTGGGTTTACAGAGCTTTGTTGCTGAAAACGACAACAACATTGCTGAGAGTGTAGTGAAACCAAAAACAATTTTTTAAAGACGCTCCGGGTGATTGCTTCTATGTCATTTTTGAAATATGTTTTTAATATTTCTCTTGTTTATTTATATAGAAGAGAGCAAAATGGCCGAAAAAGATGATTCTGATTCTGAGGAGCGATATCTTTCACATGCAAGATGATACTCCATGCACTGTGAGTAAGAAAATGTGCAGCTTTCATAGCTTCCAATGATTTATGTGACAGGTTTTAATATGAGAGTGCAGGTTTGCTCTGCGCCTCACCTTGGCGTGCTTGTAAAGGTCCACGCAGGTTTCCGTGGTGATGTTCTTGGAGCAGATGATCTCACAGTGTCTCTGAAGGGGCTCCAGTTGGAAGAACTTGGCTGCAGACAGGAGCTGCAGAGGGAACAGCACAAACACACACAGAGAATGAATAATATGGAAGCCCATTTTTGACACACACACAAAAAAAAGTTTAGGTCCAAAAAAAGAAGAAAAAAAATTTGGACCAAAAAAAAAAAGATTAGGACCATAAAAAGAAGAAAAATAATTAGGACAAAAAAAAAAAAATTCCGACCAAAAAAAAAAATTTTTTTTTTTTCGTTGCTTTTTTTCAAGTCAACAAAAAAAAGACAAAAAAAAGTTTAGGACCAAAAAAAAAAAGATTAGGACCAAAAAAAAAAGATTAGGACCATAAAAAGAAGAAAAATAATTAGGACAAAAAAAAAAAAATTCCGACCAAAAAAAAAAATTTTTTTTTTTTCGTTGCTTTTTTTCAAGTCAACAAAAAAAAAGACAAAAAAAAGTTGACAAAAAAAAGACAAAAAAAAGTTTAGGACCAAAAAAAAAAGATTAGGACCATAAAAAGAAGAAAAATAATTAGGACAAAAAAAAAAAAATTCCGACCAAAAAAAAAAAATTTTTTTTTTTTCGTTGCTTTTTTTCAAGTCAACAAAAAAAAGACAAAAAAAAAAAATCGATTAATTCTTTTTGGTCCTAATTTTTTTTTTTTGTGGCGGAAATGGGCTTCCATAGAAATAAAGACTTTTGGTCGCGCCTCTCTTACCTCCATGACCTCGGTGTTGCGTATGTGCAGAGACTCGGTGCCGCCGCAGTACAGATACTGCATGACCAGCTGAAACACAGCAGCAGCAGCGATGCCATTGGTTATTCTCCATGAGCATGCAACGCAGTGACTGTGCATGGAGGGGGGGGGGGGTGGATGACAATGACATTCTTACGTGGAATATATTGTACTTGACGTGGCTGATCTCGATGCAGGTGTTTTCTGCCGCCGGCCGGTTCTGGAGGAGTGACTTGAACCTGGAGGACAGGACGGACATCGTGGCGTTTTATCACAGTTGTGTGAGAAGGAAACAAAAGACTTTGAACAGATAGTTGCTTACCTCGCTGAAGCTGTGAACAGCAACACTTTATGTGCATAAAACGGCTTCCCCTCCACCAGGAAAGTGACGTCAGACATGTCCTTGTTGTTCAGGAAGTGGGGGTCTGAAGGAGAGAAGAAGATCAGACGTCTTCAGACGCAGAAACAACAAAAGATGAAGCTCACGTGGTCGAGTTATCAAAGTACAACGAGCCTCCTTTGAGCTGTTTCTGATGAGTGAGCGTCTCTAAGCGCTCGTGTGGCCGTGTCGTCGGTCCGGCACCAGGTGGCGCTGCAGCACAGGCGCCGAGCGCTCGAAGCGCACGAGACGTGAGCGACATGAGAATGTGGAAACGTCTGTGACCTTCCCAACTTTAAAAGGAGCTTTGAATACCAGATCGGTCTGATGCCTCACTTCATTACTGACACGCTTCTGAAGCACGTGAGGAATAATGTTCAAAGATGTGAGATTATGAATATGGAACGTCTCCCAAAAACATCTCATATCCAGCAGCACTGCCTGCAACATATTTGGGACTTTTGACGGAAAGATTTAAGACATTTAAACACCGTCAAGAATGTGTTTAAATGTTTAAACAAAACAACATTTTATTGAGACGATGAACATAAACTACGGAAGGAAAATAAACCCCAAGATAAGCTAAAAATGAAAATCTACTTTATTATTCATCACTTATATATATGTATTACTTCTCATCATGTACATGTACAGTTCTGTTTACATTGAGTTCATTCATTTGCTGAATATTTCTATTTATTTATTTCCTTTCTGCACTATTTAATATCTTGGATTCTCATTTTTTTTGTACTTTTCGTGCTTTAAAAAAAAGAGACATATTAAACGTTGGAGGAAGCCTGAGATCCAACGACTTTTCTGTAATTATTATGCAAATGATAATAAATACCTTGAAACTAAACAGAATTAATAACTCTATATATATGCATATATATATATATATATATATATATATATATATATATATATATATATATTTTCCTTTTTGCCATTACAATCTTAAAGTGAACTCAAAGTCGTCCTTAAAGAAACTTCCAAAACTGAAAATCTTGTCTCGTCTTCAGCACAATTTGATGAACAAGTCATCTCTGACCTCCACCGGGCTGCAGACATCTTCCCTTTAAAAACAAGACTCCGGCGTCTCTTGTCTTGCCGCTTCAGCTCAAACCCGGCTGTCACTCAGCCTCGACTTAATGCACAAAGTACAGGGAAGTGCGGCGTCCCTATTTTTAACCCGACTCCCTTACCTAAGCGCGAGGTCTGCTTCTTCTTGAGCTCCGTCAGCTTCGGGATGGGGAAGGGCCCGTAGCACTGGGTGAAGATGACTGACAGCTGCTGGCTTATCACCTCGTTCTGCAAAAAACAGACACCAGTGAGGACAGGAAGTCTTTCTGGGCCCGGCTACAAGAAAACACGCACATGTAAATGTATGGTAATAGAGTGTGTGGAGCTGTGTGTGAACCGTGACCTTGCTGGAGCGGAGGATCTGGAACATGAGCGGCAGGCCGTGCGTGATGAGCTCCTCGGTGTACTCCTCCTCCTGGATGCAGCTGAAGTCTTTGAGCAGGCCCTGGATCAGCGGCCGGCGGTGCTGCACAAAGCAGGTGCGCAGGGACTCCAGCCAGGTGTGCAGCGTCCAGGGAACGCCTGGGAATGACAGCGCGGCCAACAGTGAATACACACAACGCCGAGGTCGGAGGTTCAATAGGGGAAGTGGGTGGGGGGGGGGGGGGGCGACAGGGCCGACCATGTTTCCATCACTTTGCGTGGAGTTGAAGGGGCGAGCGCATGAGTGTTTGGATTAGTGGGAAGAGTCAGAGGCTCCGGCGGGAATACCAAGACAGCACTTGAATACAATTAAAAAAAAATCATAATGGCTGTAATGTTCTGCAACATGTATGATGAGAGAAACATAAATAATGACATGATGTGAGAGAGAGCGTTAATGCATGTTTTCTAAGAGATTTAGAGGTTTTATCAAGCAAAATTTTCTGATTCCAGCTTCTCAATTTAAAGTATTTGCTGTTTTTAACGTTTCAAAACAGCTTAAATGTGATTTTTGTGATTTTTTTGGTCCTTGGTCGGTCAACACGAGCTATTTAAAGATGTCCCCTCGGGCTCTGGGAGCTTGTGATGGGCATTTTTCACTATTCTTTTTGATTGAAAAGCTCTTTCTTGACCTTGGAAACCGGAGTTCACGAAACAATCTCATCACAAAAACCATTTAGAGGCTACAGCCCGAAGACGGTTAGCACGAGGCTGGAAGCAGGGAACCAGCACTGGAACCATCCGACTTCAGTGCAGACGCTGACAGATGCACACAGACAAGCGGACACACACACACTTCCAAAATTCGTATGCAGACATTCATATATTCATATTCACACACCAGCAAGAAGAGGAGTTGTTTGTTTGTTGTATTTGGCGAATAAAAATGTCAAAGAAGAAAACGGTGTGTGACAGCTTGAGTGTTAAAGTGCTCGAGATTTGTCTTCTAAAGATTTACAACTGATTTCTATGAACTGTCAACTGTTCATTTATTATTACTGGGATCGAAAACTAAAAATCCCCCCTTTTGAATATCGGTCATCAAAAAGTTTCTCAGTGGCATTGTTTTGTCTAAAGGTAACGACATAAGCTCACCTCAAGTTAACTTGTTTAATCTGTTTAAAAATCTAAAAAACAAACAGAAGTTGTGTTTATCAGGCGCTCATAAAGAGATATATCATGTGAATTCATGAGCTTTAGTACATTTGGGTACAACTTGGTTGGCTGTTGCCTCTGTTTCTGTTTTTTTTAGCCATGCTAAGCTAAGCTAATCGGCTGCCGTTTGATATTAAACGTAAGCATGGGTAGTGGTATCAATCTTCTTAACCCTCATCAAGAAAGCAAATAGTTCTCTACCTGAAATGTAACATCTATAATTTCAATCATGTGATCCAACCAAAAGGTCCAGACTCAGCGACTAAACTACTAAAAGCTGCTAAATGGCACTTGTGGTGAGATTGTTTTGTCAGCTGAAATTTAATGAGTCAATTAATCCTCATAAAAAATCCTGATCAACAGCGGCGTTAGTCCAAATAAAACTAGCGTGAGACCTATTATCGCCCGGGATATTTTGGTTAAAAAGTCCTCCTTCCTGCGATGAGTGGCGGTGATTGCTGAGAGTGTGTACAGGACAGCACAGGACAGGACAGGCACACAGCATGAGCACATCTCCAGGACAGCTGGAAGCACCAGAGAGCGATGCACGCGTGCCAGTGAAGCATGTATTAGTAAATCTGACCTAAGCTGCGGATGTCTATGGTGATGTCCACATGGCCGTGCTCTGCGCTATGGTACATGGCCTCTCTCAGGGCCCTCAGTTTGGCCTTTCCTGTTCGCAGCGTCCCTCCGCCGTTGGCCTGCGGCGCCAACCTCTTCTCCCCGGGATCCGTGCTCTCGGCCAGGATTTCCTCCAGGGACAGCACGTCCCCTTTCTCCTGCTCCGACTGCGACAGGAGCTTCCGAAACACGTTCCTGCAGGGGAAGAGGGAATAAAAACCCCAGACAGAGATGAAAGGGAAGCGCCGTGATAAGACGCAGTGACAGATTGTTTTATGGTCGGGGCAAGTTGCAGGGGAGGGGATGAGAAAAATGCGAAAAACACCGAGCACAGCCGGAGGTCACAGACTGGAAAATGCTTCTAATTTAAGCACACGGAACGGTGTTAAATCCACATTAAGGCCACCCAGCTCTCGAGCTCTGATGGCACTCAAAATATCCTTGTGTACTTAATTAAGCGCAATAATTCCGTAGAGTCAAAATATACGAAGCTGAATTGTAAAAAAACTGTTTCAGCAACAGGATGCTGCCGAATGTAACGTATACAGCGAGATCACAGCCTGCCGATGCATCACTGCTACCATCTGCTTTAGTGAGGAGGGGCTCGCTAAGAGGCCAAGTCCTGCACGACGTCATATCCTGTTTGGGAGATCGTTTGATCGCGGATGACAAGTCGGTGGGAGGTTCACGGCCGTCACTTTGAAGCTGTTGGGAGGATGTTGTTTGATCTCCTACAGCAGCCACCCCTCTTTTTATGATTTGCAAATTGGCTTTCGTCCCGTTCAGCTACAAAATCATTAGTGAGGACCAACGTGGACGTCGGGAGACTCGCAGTCACATTTCAGCTCGTCACAAAGGTGCGTAGATCGGTCGAGTTCATATGCACCACATTCTGCAAGATATTTCTGTCAGGACTTGTTGTACTCGGGGTATTGTCACGCTGAAAAGGCAAAGGGCTTCCCCAAAACTGTGGGGGAAGTGCAGCAGTGTCTAAAATAACAGTGCGTACTTTCGCTTTAAAGGTGCCAGATCCGAAATTGGGAGCATTTTTGATGTTGGCTCATAGATAACAGTGCTAACAGCGCTAACAGTGCTACTACTACTGCGAAAGAGCTGATACATGTTACAGTGTTTAACATAAAATAAATACACATAGATCATATAACATAGATAAACATAGATCATAAAACATAGATAAACAGATAATAGCGGCTTGCTGCTATTATGTATGTTTATCTAAGAACCCAATGAAAAGCAGATCCTGGACATTCCGGAACCCGTAACTTGGACATTTGCTGAACGCAGACATTCCGGAACCCGTAACTTGGACATTTGCTGAACGCAGACATTCCGGAACACGTAACTTGGACATTCCGGAACCCGGATATCCCGGGAGCCTTTGTATAAAACATGTGCAAACTCTGTCTCATTTCCAATTCTTCTTTTTCTTCTTGCCTTATATACAAAATTTACGTCATGTGAGGCCTTTTTTTTTTATCTCCCAACCAATCCTAATGCAGCTTAGACCAGCTCACGACTCGCTGCCGCATTATCCTCGTTCCATAATTGATTGTCTTAATAATGCTGCATTGTGTTGTTGGCTTCCCACTCCACTTCTTGACAGCTCTCTCTGCTCTGAATGTTAACGGGCCTTTATCTTACTCGGCTGCGGGGAAATGATGTCAAACTGGAGCCGTAAGTGGCGCTGAATGGACTGCAGCAGCTTATCGCGGCCCCGCTGTCTGACAGGAGAGAGATCTGCTTCTCATATGCTGCAGGAGTCCGTGAGAGCCAGATAGACCAGGGCCAAGTGTGTAAATGGATCAATACTGTGGTAATGGAAATATCTCTTCTGACTGGCACCTGTGTGTGTCCCTGTGTGTGTGTCCCTGTGTGTGTGATTGCCTGTATTACCTGTGGCCGTGTGCTGCTGCCAGGCTGAATGAGTTCATGTCTCCCAGGGGTGCAGAGGATATGCCGTTTCGACACATGGTCCCGATCATGGGGTCGGCCCCTCTCTCCAGAAGCAAACTCACCAGCTCAAAGTTACCTAAGCAGGGTGACACATGAACAAAAGTGTGAGTGCACTAAACCACAGCTTACACATTTATGTTGAGCAGTGGTGGACTTAATCTACATTTATTCAAGTATTATATTTTTAGGGCAATTTTGAGGCACTACTTTTTCTCTAAGCTACTACGTTGGAGTCGGAGCTGAAGGAGTTTCTCGTGAATCTGCATGATTTTGTCTCACTTAACATGAAATCCTCCCCGGTGGAACCGCTGACATTAAGAATAACGACACAGAAAAAGCCAATCTGCTCGCTGATGGTCTTGTTTACTTGTGAAGGTCATATAGAGGATATTACATTGAGACAGTTTCATCACCATATAAAGGTTCTTCCTCGTAACTTTAAATCGTTCCATGTAGTGTTAGTTTATACTTCTACTCAACCGCATTTCAGAGTGTGATATTATATATAAAAAAACAAATGATACTTGTCCCATATAGCCAACATGATAACAAGTGACTACTTCATGTGCCCTATGAGGTTGCGTATTGATCTGTTTGTGTTGTAACGTTTGGATTCAACCAGAAAATAACCACAAAAACATAGTTCCTCATACCTTATTGCATAATTAAATGCCACTTATATCACTTTGTAGTTTTGCTTTCTTGAAAAAAATGTCCTTTTCTTGATCCTTGTTGTTCTGAGCTGTATTCATGGTTAAATGCACTAATTGTGAGTCGCTTTGGATAAAAGCATCAGCTAAATAAAGTCTAATGTAATATTAATATAGCACTGTGAAAGGAGCCATTTAATTCTTTTAAGAGCATTTTGCTTCAGTAACAGTTTTAATTTCAGGGATTTTACATAATGATAATAATGAAGTATTTCTACAGTGTGGTATCTTGTATATAAGTAAAGGATCTGAACAGCAGCAGGATGTGAAGTGAACAACAACTAAATATAAAGCACTCGGTCGCTGCCAGTTAAACCAGCACAGCGGTGATATCTGCTCTGCTGGGAGCAAAACTACTCTAAAGTAATCCCTCGTGCACTCAGCTGAGCGTTAAGAACTACTTTAAAAGTAATTTAAACACTTCAAATCAGCTGATACTCAGAGCCTCGTCGAGCTTTTATATCCCTGTGAAGTTAATGTAACAGTTCAGTAAAACAGGCGGGAGCCTCAACCGGCATACAATTACCCTTCATTGATATTCATTAGCAAAGTTTGCTCTGGGATTGTCGTATTTATTTAATCTACATTATTTATTATGGATGTTAATGGTGTTCATTATCCGAGGCGGCGTGTTAAATCACTCGCTGCCTACGTCTTCCTTGAGGTCTCTCTCTCTGTGACGTGAAGATTCACTGCTGGATGTCACCTTTGACTGAACTTTAATTAAACTTTTTGAACATAACGTTCATCAGAGTTAATTAAAAAGGCTGCAGTGTGGATATTTCTACTGTTAATAATAAGACAATCATTGGCTAAATACGTGATGAAAGGAACAGTTGATACCGCTCTCTTGTCTGTGGGTTTGATATGTGCCTGGAACTAGCAAGCCAGTTAGCTTAGCTTCGCATAACAACTGGAAATAGGCTCATTAATTATAAAAGGCTGCAGGCTAGATATTTCTACTGTTAATGATAAGACAATCATTGGCTAAATACGTGATGAAAGGAACAGTTGATACCGCTCTCATGTCTGTGAGTGTGATGTGTGCCTAGGACAAGCAGCCGCTTAGCTTAGCATAACGACTGGAAACGGGCTCATTAAGTCAAAATCTCAGCGAGTAATTTAATTAATTAATTAGATGACTAAAGCTGGAGCTTAAAATCCTGCATGTCGTGACCAATAACCCTTTTATACGGTGAATCAAGAATAAATACGGGTAATATTTGGGTCACATATGAACGCCTGGACTCCACATATTTGCAGCCGCTGGCGTGTGATTACCTGCAGCGGAGGCCAGCTGCAGCGGGGTCTCCGTGTAGTTCTCCGCCCCATCCTGCAGGGCGCCCTCCACGTTGGCTCTGTTATCCAGCAACAACTGTGGCGGGGATGGAGGGACGGAGGGAGGTGGGGAAGGCAGGGACGAAGGGAGGGAGGGAGGAAACAGGCGAGGGGAGACGGGTGCGTTACATTCAAGCTTGGAAACAAGGGAAAGCCTCAACTATTGGATCCCCCTTGCTTTAGCGTCCTCGCTCTGTACAGTAAACGCACTCTCACACTTCCTCATTAGCTTCTTGCTGTTGTTGACGACTTGCCTGAGATGTGAGAGGGTTTATTTTTCTACCCGTCCCACAAAAAAAAAAAACACACCTCTTATTGCGGTAGTGCAGATGAATAATACAAATAAATCCTGAGGGCGACGCTGTTCATCAGGCTTTCAGCCGGCGTCAGCTCGCACAATAACTACCGCCACAGAATTCATTATATATATTAGATCATGAACAAAACACTATTTGGCATCCCTGAAGCTGTGTATCAGGCTGGCTGAGCTCTGCTCGGTGTAGTTAAGCCTCCAGAGGTTTCTCTCTGCTGCTGTCGGACAAATCCTTAAGTTGTGGAGGAAACCGGGAGGCTACACAACTCAACTACACATCTCTTGACAGCATATTCAAATATTTGCCTGGACCAAGCCCTCGCATAATAATCGACACATGGCATAGTTATCATCATCACATCCTCATGTTGTGTGCAAAGGTCAGGGCCACAGGTTGAATGGTTACAGGTCATAAACGTCACTACCTGCACGACAGGCACGTGTCCGTGTAACACGGCGAAAGTGAGTGGCGTCCCATGGCGCGTTTCAGGGTAAACTGAGGGGTGCTTGTTTACTGTGCTTGGCACCTGGGAAGTCATAGGTGAGGTTCATGGGGAGAGAGATATACAGCCATTAACATTCACAGCTCAGGGGCGGGAGGAGAGGGGGATGTTGGGAGGGGAGGGGGAGAAAGAAAGAGAGAGGGGGGAGCGAGAAGCAGTATGCAGGAGGAGAAGTGTAAGCAAAGGAGGGCGGGATGGCAGAAGGAGATTTTCCTCTTTGAGTCTCACAGAAAATCCCGAGCAGCTTGACTTCTATATCCCGGCCTTCAGAGCACTTTACTCTCTGACCGGGCGCCGTCAGCCTCGCCGCTGACGGCGTTTCTCATTTCAGAGTCGAAACCGGGGAGAAAACACACAACGTTGGCAGAGGACCACAAAACACATCCGGTCACGACTCGTGTGAACAAAAGCGGCTTCGGGGGGAGGTTGAAATGAAAAAACCCGCCGTACGCTGGCGTCGCTCTGTGATCGACTGAAGTGGGCTCTTCGCCGCCGAGTGAGTTACAGAAATGACTTCTAAAGCGGCGCCCCGGAGGAGGGAGAGCGGTTCACGAGACGGACGTTTAAGCGTAATGACACGTTTCAATTGAGCGCTGGCGCTTAACTCCAGCGGGACCTGTTGGTGTTTTTTCTGCGCTCACAGCGATGAATTATTAACGAGGTCGTGATATAGATCCTGCACTATGTGAAAGTGGCACGATGAGTCTGGAGAAGTGTCACAAAGAAATAAAAATAAGTTGTGTTATGCAATGAAGACGTTTCCTTTTAGCCATGCAGATGTTTTTATGTGTTTTTGAGTCACATTCTCTCAGAGAAACAGTCCCCATGAAACCTGGTGACATCAGCGAGTAGGGACTGTTGATTGGATAACTGTGATTGGTTGTGTTCAGAGGAGGGATCAAGCTCAACAGAGGTCATGTATACAGAATACACAACATATTACAGCGAAACCGTGGCACATAAAAGGATCTGCATGACCAGCCTCCTTTAGGAAAAAGAGGTTCTCTTTGTAATTTGAGTGAACTGATTTAAAACATGAATGCATCCCAGTGGACCGCTTGATGATTTACACACTGACACTACACCAGTGGAGAAGTCACAACAGCCAACAATGGGGTCACGATGGAGGAGGAGAGGCTACTTGTGAATATTCTTATTGATAACACACACACAAAGGACACACAAAGGACACAGCGGAGACAAAATGAGGATTCACAATAACAAAGTGTCACTGTTTCTAGTTTAACACACGTGCAATGAAGTGCAAGCTTCATGTACAGTCTGGTCACACACTTGTGCAGCAGTGATGCATTGTGGATGAAGATCGCTAGATTATTATTTATATATATATATATATATATATATATATATATATATGGGTGGGCTAAAAAATCGATACAGCATAGTATCGCGATATTTTGCGTGCCGATATTGTATCGAAACACGGAAGCCGAGTATCGATACTTTTATTTAATCAATTCTAAACTTATTGGTCCTCGACTAATAAAATCAAGTTATTTTTTGTTGACAAAGTTTTTTCTTTGACAATTTGCGGTTGAAAAAAATTTAATAAATTGCATTATATCGCAATACTTTTGGTGATTCTAATACATACATATATATATATATATATATATATATATATATATAAATATATATATATATATATATATATATATACATATATATATATATATATACATATATATATATATATAAAAGTGATGTTGCCAGGTGAACAACGAGCATGCCGACAGCGGGTGAGTAGATGGGAGACAGAGAGGGGGGGAAGGGTCAGAAGGGGGAGGAGCAACACAAAGTGGGTTCATCGATTTCACACAACAGATGTGAATGAACATTTTGGACACAAAAAAAACCACACAAACAACAGAAATGTGGATTTAATGCGACACTCGCGATCCCGTGAACACCGACCTCGCTGTTGATGTCGGCCCCGGCGTCCAGCAGCATCTGGACCATGGCCTCGTCGCCGCGCACGCAGGCGTACATGAGAGGGGTCATGCCCTGTGGGAGGGAGAGGACGAGGTTACTGGCGTCCTGATCGCACGCTGAATCACTTTCTCATTTCCAAAATGGGGGAAGCAACTTTACTCAGCAGCTCGTTGGATTTTAACAGCTGAGGAGCGCCACGAAACTGTGACTACGAATGCCTGTACTTGTACTTTGCCTGCATACTGTATGAGCATTTGGTGCTACAAAACTTTAAACTACTCCACTTGATGTACTTTAAAAAGAAAGTGCATGAGAAAGGATCGATGTGAGGAAAGTTCACGCTACGTTAGTGAATATCGGGCTCACAGTTATCAGTGTGTGTTAGTCATGAGGGTCATCACACATTACTGTAATATTTACTGTATAATGAATGAACCCAATCAGGTTCATTCCACTTCGCTCTTATAGGAAAAACTATGACATTATCATACATTTAGAGCTCTTCCGTGTTATGGATTGAGCATGATTCACTTCTATACGATCAGACTTCTTTTTGCAACCAGAGGAGTCGCCCCCTGGTGGCCAGGAGAGAGAATGAACATTTATGGCGCTGTACAGGTTGCAGCCCTGTACAAATATGATAATTATTGTACATTATATGACAATAGATGTATTGACAATACCAAAATATAATATTACATCCAAGTATTTTTAACAAAAGACTTCAAAAACTAATTTTAATGATGTTTTTCTCGGCGATGAAGGATGTTTGCTTTTTGTACGTTCATAAACAAATGGCTTAATTGCAGCGCTCTGTTTTTTGAGGATTTAACACCTAATTAATGAAGTGTTCTCGCCTGTTAAGAGTTGAGCTCGTTGAGTCATTATCGTACCGCACAAACACCCGAGACTCTTTGCTCGTTCCTCTTGTTAACTGCATCATGAAAAATCAGCGCTATCAGCAAAGCCCTGAAGAGACCGTTAGCGGCTCGATAAGGAGCTCGCCAACCGCTGTGCTCTTTAGTCCTATAGGAAAAAAACACACATTCTGCAAGTCCTTTCTTTGGGTAATGGTCTTTAAATCACCATCTTGTCATAATAACCTCTAAAGTGCCATATGTACGTGTTAACCGCCGTCTACTGATCAGGCCCGGGCCTTAAATATGCTCAGTATTCATACCTAACGTACGACTCATTTCCTCCTCATCCGTCAGAGACGTTTCCAGCAGAATTCTCTCAGGGTCTAATTTTCCAGACATAGTCATAACTGCCTCAAAATAGCTGTGTCTTTCCACGGAGAGCGACAGCAGAGGTGGGCTGTGAGAACTCCCCGACATTACTTCTTATATCCGCCACCGCGTGAGAGCAACTCACCGATAGAGTTATTGAAAAAGGGTGAAAAATAACTAAAGGACTTTGTGTTAAAAGCAGGCGGTGTCACAGCTTCTACCCTGAAAACAAAGCCAAAAGCGACCTTTGATCGTACGCGTGATCGGGGCTCAACGCGGGCCTTTAACGCCGCGCGCCGAAGCCCTTTATGTGGAACACCGGTGTCCCTTTGAGGTGATTCCTTCTTGAATATTTCCCGGACAGCGATCTACTTAATCAGCACGCGGCTAAAGGAGCGATCGGCGGCGGACCCTGATGATCATTGTGATGAGTTCAAATGCCATCAGTGACGGCAGCTTTGCCTTTATCGCTCCTGTAGCGCTGCACGGTCCCCTGCACCGTTTAGCAGCTTCTACAAGACAATAAAGAGCTTCTATGTCACCGAAGCTGGTTCTTTATTTGAGGAGGTGAGGCAGAAAAGTGTCAGTCAATACAATTATTTATACTCATAAGGACCTGTAAATAGATATATAGATCAATAACTAGATATAGAGATAGATAGATAGATAGATAGATAGATAGATAGATAGATAGATAGATAGATAGATAGATATTTTATTCATCCCTAGGGGGAAATTAAAGGGTTAGTTAGTCAAATACTGTTAAATATGAAATGTTCTGTTCCAGTTGATGCTAGAAACCAATATGGTAAAAAAAAAGGTGCTTTGTAGAAACGCTGAACATCAAGTATTTTAGAGGATCTGAGAGGAGACCTGGCTGGCTCGGCTTTCTGAACAAGAAAAAAATCAAACAGCACTATTAGCTTCCACTTAGCACAGCGAGGAATAACCAGTTTTTTCCATTGAGTGGAGAAGGAAGAAAATCCCTAATGACATTACCACTTGGACTCAGTAAGATATCGACCTGGCGCTCAAAGCGAACGCATCAGAGCTCAGTCCAGGAAAAGTGTTGCAGAATCAGGTGCAAATGGACCGTGAAGTCATTTCTTCTTCATTGTTTGGATACAAAGTAGCTCAGCTACTAGCAGTCTGTTTATTTAAGGGACATATCTGCATTCAGATGTGTATTAGTCACTGCTGTATTAAACATGTAAGTAAAGAGAGTGTGTTAGGTGTCGAGGGAAGTCACCTGTTCGCTCATGCTGTTGATGCCGTCCGGCCCCAGCAGGTTCACGGCCTGCTTGACGAGGTCCGTCCGACCGCAGTTGAGCATCCTGAAGCCCAGGTCCTGCAGGAACTTGGCCTCGGTGGAGGCGGCGTCCAGCTTCCTGGTGGCACAGAAGCAATCCTCCGCTCTGCAGGTGGAAACAGACGATCCATTACTGTGATTAAGTGGGAGTTTATCTCAGGAATGGATTTTGCAATCTGCGGAGAAACATCTCCATCGCACGCTGAAGGAAACAGCTCCAACTTTCACTCTTTAAATTATAATATTCGCTGCGATTTCAGAGGTTTATTACGAGTATTGGGGCTGTTTTGAATTCAAAGCTATTTTTCTCTACTTCCTTCCTTCCCCTAAAGAAGCTTTTCTCCAGGTAAGGCTTTCGCTATGACTCATTATTGCACTCATGTCTCCCGTAAAGCCTCTTAATCCAATCCGCGAGCAGCCGTCACAGCTGCCGTCTCCGTGAGGTCACAGAGGAGCCGATTCATGATGTTTTGTCAAATGTTACGCGACAATTATAGCTGACATACGTAAAGAGATGTTAATTGGCAATTCACACCTCTCAGTGTTTCATTTATTATTCCTCCGCAAGCATTCGAGATGCGATGCGACTCTTCAACCCTCTGACACCGACACAACGCCGCAGACCGGGCCGGCGTGTGACAAGCATTGTGTGCGGCTGGGTGACGGGTGTGTTTGTGAGGGGATGAAAGAGGAGAAGCAGGGGAGAATATAGAGTGAGATGGAAACGAGTGAAGAGAAGATTTATCCCCAAGTCAGGAAGCTAGCAGACTAGTCGCTGCTGTCCATTAAAAGAGAGACAAACACACTTAATTTAGTCACTTTCAGGTTAGATATTCCAGTTTAACAAGAGTCTATTGCCATGCTTTAAGCTAAATGCTAGCATCAGCATGCTAACGTGCTTGTTTTTAGCAGACATGATGTAAATCATCCGGGTTTAGCATGCTAACATTAGCTGATACTAACATTAGCTGATGGGAATGTCTTTAGTTTTACATCTGTGTGGTCATAAACCAAAGCAGCGGGCTTATTATAAATTGGATCTGATGATGGCGCTAGATGAAAAGCAAAAGATTTCACTAAAAACCACAAATGTAAAGCTTTTAAATCTCATTGGGGACAGAAAGAAAATGTCATGGCAACATGTCCTGCTATCGTAATGATCAAAGCACAGACTGATCTTAATTAGTGCCAGAGTGACAATTTACGGATGATATGTGACCACATCAAAGAGCCACAGCAACCAAAACCTTGACAAAGAACACACACACACACACACACACACGCACACACACACACACACACACACACACACACACACACACACACACACACACACACACACACACACACACACAACATTTGTGCTGACCGGACTTTTAGATTTTCTATCTCTGGCTTTTGATTGCTTTTATTTTATTCTCCTTTACTTTTCGAGCTATTTCAGTAGTTTTACTGACTTTTGAAAGAGGGTTGGTTCTTGTTAACGTTGTTGTTGTTATCGTAAGCGGTTTTATTGCTGTTGATTTATTGTCTTTGTGTTTTTTCTGTGGACCTGAGGAGGAGTTGTTGACTTGGTAGTGACTAATAAGGATCCAAACAAAAAAGTAATCAAATTAAATCTTACAGGCCAACAGAGGACTTTATAGAACTATAGGTACACACTCGTATTAGATGTTGTTGAAGGAGAGTTTGCATTTAGGATTTAAAAAAGATTTATACAAAGCTGGACCTTTTGAATGCCATGAGAGATTTCTGAGTTAAGCTACTGACTTAAGGGCAAAAGTTTATGATGATTAAAACTTCCAGAAGCAAGGAGGACTTCCTCCTTCCTTCACTCCTGAAGTTTATCTCCAACCAGTGAGATGTGGTCTCATCATATCCTTACTTTATTTGTCGGGGTTCACAGTCCACCCCGGGGAGCAGCAGCCTGGCGGCCTGCCTCACGTCGTCGCTGTCCACAGAGAAGCTCCGTCGATGCTCCGTGTGGGCCACCGCCACCCGGATCCACTCCATCAGCGGAGGCAGTACCAGGAACGGCCTGCAGGGGGCAACACGCAACGTCAGGACCCTTTAGCATCACTTTTCAACAGGCGGGCGAGTCCGATAAGACTTTTAAACTACTCGGTTAGGTTGAGATAAAGATCATGGTTTGTGTTAAAATAAGTTTGTTACGCCACCGAAGTTACCTTTGTAATTTAAGTATGTTTTTTTTAAATGAGTTAAGTATGTTACTAAGTAAAAGTACTATTACACTCAGCATGCATGATGCCGTGCAAACAGTAGGTCATCAAAAACATTTACTGCATTGAAATAAACATATATGTTAAATAATGTGCAATATGAAGATAACATAAATGTACACACAAGGCGTGTCATATTTACAAAAACTGATAAATAAGCACTAAAATAAAACGTCCATTCACAAATACAGGCCATCAATATATAGTATCATGATTAGTGTGACCTATGTATGTTTCAATAAATTCGTATGAACTAATCGGACACACACTAAACTGCTCTCTTCACCTTTCACATCAAATAACTCAATAGAGACGCTGGTAGCACACACACTTTCTAATTAAAGATGCCTTCACAGAACTGAAAAGGCAGCTACACTAAATCAATATTCATCATTTATAACTCAAGATAGCGCAGAACCAAAAAAAGATTGAAATGCCGCAACCTCCCTAAACGCCGTTGTTACCTTCTTTAATCAAAATCAGTAATGAGTCTTGCCTGGCTGACATGTTCATAATTCATCATTTATTTCCAGGACTAGTGTGTGTGTGTGTGTGTGTGTGTCTGTTTGTATTCTCTAATCACATAGCCTCTAACTGTCTAACACACACACATGCTTATGTTGTTCTGTCTGTTATTTATCTTTTCCACCCACAATGCAACAGCAGCAAAATTCAGGTCATCCATTCCTCAGACATTTGACCTCTTTACATCAATGAGCTGTTGTTCATTACAGAAAAGATAAAGATAAAAAACACTTGGACTAAACATTTTACATGTATAACTTTCTAACTTCTTAAAAAAAAACATGAAAGAACTAAAATGTGTTTTCTTGCTAAGTTACTGAGAGCAGTGTATTGTTATGAGGCAATTAGCTTATCTTAGATTAGCATAAATACAAACAGCTAGGCTGGCTCTGTTAAAATATACACATACAAACACCACTATCTTGTTTATCTAATCCACACACAAATAGAAATATGTTTTTTTTCCCCATATAATGTCAATATTTGAGTGTTTGCTAGCTTGTCAAGCTTTGCATTCTCGCACGCCACATATGCTAATGCTGTTTGCATGTTTGCAGGGACAATAATGCCAGATTGAGAGCTGTAACTGTAGCGACCAGTAGCTAACTAAGCTAACATTAGCTACATGAGTTGGTTGAAAACACACTTTTTTTTTTTGAGACGGCAGCACAGTATCAAGCAATGCTAATTGCCCAATTTCACCAGCTTTTATGTTTTTATAAGAAAAGAAATAACTGCCAAAACTCTGGGGGGTAAAAAAAGGTGCAAAGTGACTTTGTAATCATGTCATTTCTTGTTCAATGTGCTGCTTCTGCTGCACATTGTTGGCGTTCTCGGACATTTATTCAGTCACACTGACTTCACGCCGCTCAGATTTGTCTTAACACATTCAACACCATGTTCAAGAGGGCTTCTCTGAGCTAACGCTAACGCACGGGATTGAACAATATACATTAAAATACTCCAAATATAAAACACAACCTATCAAAAATATCCCAAAACAGCAAACACAAAGTGGTCATTTACGATTTTACCGTTAGCTAAAATTACTAATGTTGTATTTAAATAACATTGTGAAAGCTAATGCTAACTACAGGATATAATTTTAGCTAACGTTAAATCCTAATTGACCCCTTTGTGTGTATAATAATATAGTTATCTAGCAAATACTTTACTAAATCAACGTATCATCATCTGGTTTCTTGTTTAAAATATTTATATACATGTATGTATTGGATCTTTATTATTTTCCTGGACTTGATGGAGTTTATTGATCTAATTTATACGATGAGTCGTTGGCAGCGTGCCTTCAGTACATCCTCCTCATTCATAATAATCAAACTGTCTCTACTCTGTAAAATTAAACTTATGACAAAAAGAACAGTTGGTATATATATATATATATATATATATATATATATATATATATATATATATATATATATATATATATATATATATTGTACAGCTTTCTGCAGTCCCCGAGACTTAAAGCAGGTCATTGGTAGATAGGAAAAATCCCTTTCACCAGCTTCAGCAGATATAAAGCTCGATTATTTCTCCCATTTGCACTTATCCATCATGACTATGGTCTTTTTTTAAGAACTATTGCAGTTACCTTTAGAAAAGAAATGTACTTATTATGAAAGAAAGATGAATATAGTAGAGATAAAGATAATTCAGTTTCGATAATATTAAGGCTTTTAAAACCATTAAACAGTCTCAGATGTACATTAGAAGACCTTAAAACGTTAAATAAATTGGGCTAATTTCATGATATAGCCAGTTAGATTATATTAGGGATCTATCAGTGAAAGCCCCAGCACAGCTTTACTCCCTCTGGCACACCATAATTTCCCAAAAAAAAACATTCAAACAAGCACGTAGCCGACTGAGGCAAACCATTTGGGACTGTTGTGTTTACCGTGTCTGCAGCTGCTCGGTCCTTCTGTAATGTAGCTGTAAGCTCATGTTTAATGAAGGCAGCAGCTTTTAGATATTGACACTCTGTGTTTGACTAGTGCTTTTTTTTTTTGTGCCAGGAATTTGAACTCTGGCGAAGGTTCAAAAGCTGCAGTTTAGCAGTTGGCTGGCGAATGTGACAAATTAGACCTCCTCACTTTTTTTTTTTTTCTCCCTCAGAGCTTGTTCGCGTCCCAAAAAGACATATCTGCCGTTCTGAGGTTTGCAGAAGAGGAAGGAGGTCTGGAATGAAAACATGCAGGGGTAATGTTATCCATCGATACAGACAGCGGGGCCTGCAGCGACAACCCGAGCTGCCAGTGTGGAAATCACTCCTCGGATGCAAACATCTGGGCGAAAATACTATAAAATCTACTGCAGCTCGGTTACTATTTAAAATCCCTCTGCATCCTTCTTCGCTCTTATTAGCTTCAAGAAATTGGGGCGATAAACTCATTTTCTTCTCATGTTAACGTCGAATAAAGTCAATGCGGAAAAGTCACTCCCCTTCCATAATGTACCACCTCACAAAAGGCTTATCTGCAGCTTCAACACAGTCACTAAAAGATCTTTTTTTTTAAAATCTCATTTCATCCCGCTGTTTTTCGGGCCCTCTTTTCTTTTCTTACTCGTCTTCAACCTTTCGGCAGAATGCTAAATAGAGAATTTTTCCGTCCCGGGGGAGGAATCCGAGAGCCTGCTGACATGTCACTCCGCCTGACATTACTGACGCTCCCCGAGGGTTTCATCTCCTCGGAGTGCAAGGAAAAAAGACGTCGGAAAAAATCTGTCCATTCGTCCATCCGAATCAAGCCCCTCTGGTTCCCATCAAGGTGATCGACGCCCAGGGAAGTGTCGGCGCCGCCACGGGCCCGTGCAGCCTCTTGCGGGGATCGCAGAACTTGTGCAAGAAAAGTAGTGAACGTCCGCACCAACCTTTTTGGAACCGGTTGACATTATTCCAGCTCCTGGAAGTTTGTGAGACAAACTGACAGAGGCAATATGGCTGAAAGGATATATGTGTCTACCTATCAAAGACAGAGAGCTTTTAAAGTGTGTAACGTGTGCCAGAAATGTCGCTGATGGACGTTTTGGGAGATTGGATTGTAACTTACACACAGATTTCCAAGAGATAAAAATCCTCCCGCTGCTTGATTTACAGCTCAACGAGTGAAGGCAGAGCGCCACATATCATACCGTACGCGGTGGCTAATTGACACAAAGCAATTAGCGACGACGGGAACCTTTTTATTTAAATGGCTCCTTTTTTGGGCTCTTAAGTGTTTGCTCAGACTTCTGCCATGTTGGGCTTCTGCAAACGCTGCCAAGAAAGGCTTTAAATTTGCATAAATTGACCCTTTACAGCCAAAGTAGTTCAGTTGTTTTCAAGAGTGTAAGGTGGGACTCCGGAAATATCATGCGACCGTGTCAGGTTTTTGTGTTTGTGTGGTCAAATAACTTAAAGTATGCCAATTAAAAGGAACCGCAGAGTCAAAAACAGTCACTGTAAAAGCCGCTGACTCATTACTAACCTGGATATTAATTACAGGCCGTCACAAAAAAAATATTTGCTATTTGTCTGTCAAGTGCGGAAATGAAATATCATCTAAAGTTATGTATCATAGAACATTTAACGATTGGATTTACACCTTGTTGGCTGTTTCTGGGGGTAAATTTCAACGTTATTGACTCTGAGTTAAGGGAAAGCGCCTGAACGCACCACTATTTCTGGTCTCAACCCTCCATGAAGGGGTTGTGTCCTTTTGGAGGATACAACAACTGAACTAGTGACACAGCTATTTGTCTCTAACTCTATTGTGCAATCAATTTCTGAAACTCGTTACTCATCATTTCACCCTGTTTTCAAACTGAGTTGCTTTGTGGTTTGAGTTCCCCTGATTTGCTTTTTTTGCACAATCTTTGCAGCATTAAGTGTCATTATTTCCTCACAGTGCAGCTGTTCTTCCCACTGTTGAGAAATGCCTATTTGCACATGCACAGGGAAACAAGAGAGAGACAATGACTCACTACTGAAAGAAAAGGAAACAATTTGCACTGGCCCAAGTCTAACAATTCAGAAATACCACCAGTGATGATGTCATGAATTATCCTTCATTTACACTGCGGATGACTTGAAGTATTGAAGAATTTAACTGCAGTTCAGCCGTCGTGGTGGACTTGGTTGCAGCTTCTTGGACATTTTTTGCATCAAACAAATAGTGTGAAAGCTGCATCGTGCACTGGGCTCACAGTCGGACTCACCTCTCGGTCTGCAAGTTGACTTTGGAGGGCTCGACGTTGGGGTTCTCCCACTCCATCTGCGGGCAGTGCATGAAGTAACACAGGGTGTAGAGGGCCTCGGGCTCCCAGTGCACCGTGGTGTTGGTGCTCTTCTGGTGGACTGGAGTGCCGTTGCTGGGGTTCTTGATGTGCAGCGGCTGCAGGTGGTGCATCGCCCGCGACACAAGATCACCTGGGAGGATATTTTTCACACATGAGGACTGCGCATGGACTTTTCTAACATGGGGAAGGGGGGGATGTCAGGAATAGAAATGCATTAAAGTGTACTGTGGAGTACACTGGGGAAACATACTCATTATAACAAAAGTCCTACGCATTACTCCCAGAGCACAGATCCATTTCTTTCACTGGTGCTTTGTCATGTGACTGCTTCAGCACTCGCTCCTTCATTCACACACCCTCTGATTCACCGTGCATTTAGTCATACACATGTGCCCACACAGTGCTCGCTGAGTGGGAAATTGCAGCCTTGGAAATGAAATCTTACGCACATCGTGCCTCTCTCAGTGAAATTGTGTAAGCCCTTGTTCTGTCCTCAAATGGGGTGAACTTCCTCTCACTAGAAACGTGGTTGTAGGTTTGTGTAGGACCAACGGATGCGTTAAACTTGTCTGTATATTAAAGGATAATTCATATTTTTGTAGCTTTGAGCCGTTGTTTCAGTCCAGTTTCAGTCGACACAAAGGCTACAGCAGCATTAGCTAAAATAAATGTATTTCACACTGATCTTAGACTTAGGTTGAATAAAGGAATAGCTCAATATTTTTAGAAACAACGTGTAGTCCCTCTCTGGCCGGCTACAGCTAGCAGCTTAGCTTAGCACAAAGTCTGGAGCGTTTTTTTTTTACCTCCGTACAGACCGAAGCTAGCCGTTTCCCCCTTGTATCTAGCCTGTATGCTAAGCTAAGCTAACCATCTCCTGGCTCCAGCCTGATATCTAACGTACATATATGAGCGTGGAGATGTGTGCGATGGTCTTAAATAAACACATCTCGCAACATTTTCCTGTAAAAACTCAACAAACCGCAGATAAGTAAAGCAGCATGGAGAACATTTCCTGCTATCTTCCTTGATAAATGTGGTCCATTGTTTTTTAATGTGAACCTGTTTCATGCCGTGTCTGTCGGCAGCGGTGAGCGGTGAGCGAATGAAAAAACTCAGAAGACATTTTACAATTCTAATAGTTTCAAAACCCCCGAAGGAGAAGGAGGAGGAGGAGGAAGAGGAGGAAGAGGAGGAGAAGAACGAGGATGTGAATTTCAAAGTCGGAGACTCCAAAGAGGCAGATACTCAGCGCTTAGCGAGTCGTAACTCTCTCGTGTGGGATGTTATCGATGAGGTCATTAGTGGTGCATTTAAGAATAACGATACTGCTCCGAGGGGGAAAATACTGCAGGGTTGAATTCTCAGAAAAGCTAATAACCCCCATTGATCTAATTATTCACTCTGTTTATCGGAACGCTGGCTGGTTCGAGGCTTTCGGGGGAAGAATGCGGACAGAAAACGCCGCAGCCTGAATATGAATATTGTGAGTTCATGCGCGCTGGATACACAACGGGTACTACGATATGTGTGAAAGGTGTGAAGCTCTTGAGCTGCAGTGCAAACACACACAAACACACGCAAACACACACATCTGCTCTCTGATTTAGTTTGTTCCAAAAATACCCGGTCAGAGCAACGTCGGCCTGTCTTAAAAACCTCATTGCTTCGACAGAATGACACGGAGAGCGTGTGCGCTCCCGAGGTTCTCCATCTGTCAGACTAAAAGGACCCTGACAGAGTTCACAGGCAAGTCAGACGTAAAGAAGGGCACGGCGCTCACGGCGCGGCGTGCTTTTCCGGGTCCGGAGGGGGCGGGGGGGGAGCCTCATAGGCTATCTGGAAGGAATGAAACGCATCAATAAATCACTGGAAACGAGGGAAATCACGCCCGGTTCCTGCAGGATGAAGTGATTAAAGATGTGTGGCGAAGATGAAGCTCCCGTCTCCTGGTATGACACATTAGTCAAACATGATTAGGTAAGGTCACCTAGTGCGTTTAGTCAGATGAAGCAGGGTGGAGCGAGCTCCTGAAGCTGCTCACTGTGAACCAATGACATCATGATAAGACCTGCGGCTTTTCACGATTTCTGGGTTTGCACTCCCTCGATTCCTTTCCTCTAGAGATGCGAGGGGAGGAGGCGAGGAGGCGGCACGAGGAGAGAGTGAGTTTTCGGGGTGTATTTTATGTATATTTGTACTTTTAATTCAATTGACTATGCGGCATAATGTTCGATATCATTGTGAATTCACTACAGATGTCCTCCATGGCTCTGGGAACATGTCATCCTGGGAACTTTTACGATTAAATATGTAAAAAATCTATAAAAAAAACAATAGATTCATTGTTAAATGCAACAATCGTTATGTGCAGCTCTGTGCTTGGCTGTCTGTTCGTCTGGTAGCGTTCACTGTGGCGTGACACATCAATCAACCTTTCCTCTCCAGGTACTCGGGAAGTCCCACGCGGCTCAGTGTGAGTTTACGCAGTGGGCTTCTGGCCTGAATATTAACAAGTGACACATTAATAAAGATTAAGATGACGCAAAGAGCACTGCAACATCTAGTTTCTCACGACAACTAGGAGTGGGAATCAACAGAGGTCCCACAATACAATGCCGTCACAATCCGATATCATCGCGATACATTGAGTATCGCGATATATTGCAATTTATTACATTTTTTTCAACCGCAAATTGTCCCCAAAGGAAAACTTTGACGACAAAACTGTCACCAAAACGTTTAGAATTGATTAAATAAAAGATCGATACTCGGCATCTGTGTATCGATACAATATCGCCACGCAAAGTATCGCGATACAGTGCTGTATTGATTCCCCCCTCCTAACCACAACACACGTAGCAGTGAGCTAAACGGTTAGCCGTCCCTCCGAGCTACAAGTCTGATCATCAAGCGTTCGGTGGCGTCATTAATTGTTCTTTTGACTTTGGTTTTGTCAGCAGGACAACATTTGCCCCCGTCTCCTTTTTCGCTGTAATCATCAAAGCGACACTCCTGTGGGGTCCATGCTTCATCTCATTTGTATTAATCATAGAGGACAGCTTGGTGTCTTCCTCTTTTTTCTCCCAGCCAAGTCTTCCCCTCTTTTGGAAGGACTCATTAAAGAGCAGAACTTTGTTCCCTGTTCGCCGAGGAGAAAACGGCGAAACGGCACAGAGCGAGAGAAAAAAAAGCCCCGGCTTTAATGAAATGTCAACATTGTAAATTCTGTCACACGGCAGCTACAAACCCAGTAATTACCTCGTCTTTCTGAGTCTCCTAATGTAGGTTCAGGGCTGAATGTTTTCATCTAGATAATAGTTTTCTTGGAACATAAAGAAAGTAACTCGGTTCCCCTCTGACTCTGAACTTTAACAAGACTAGGAGGCTGCACTTTGGCACTAATGTGCACTAACGTCCTCACAGGGACATGAAAACATGCTGATGTTCAGCAGGTAGGATTACCACCACGTTCACGTGTTAGCATGCCAACAATTAGCGCTAAACACAAAGTATCCTTTACATTCATAGGGATGTGAACTCACTTTGAGCTCTTTGTGTGTGTAAAAAAACCCATTTTACATGCTAGATAACCAACTTCAGGTTGTTAAAATTGGCATATCTTGAAATTATTTGATGAAATTAAAAATTAGGACACGTACAACTACGTGCATAAACGACTGATGTGTGTGATCTAATTGAACAGGCGTGATCGTGACGTATCTTTGGAGCGCATTGCCCCCAACAGTCAGAAAACAAGCTTGTAAATCAGTCCGAGTAAAGTTCTTCTTATCCAACGCGACCCGGTATCAACTGTTGAGTTCCCTAATGGACGACCGAGATGGAAGATTCCTCCGCCGTCCTCTGACGCGCCGTCATGGCCTACAGCTCCCGGGGGTGCGACCGAACCGAGGACATTTAATCATCGCTCGGTAATACGACCGGCTCGCAGCTCTCTGCCTTTGGGGCACATTAGCGATTCCGCGGCAACTATTAATCACAGTCGATTACAGGACACGTCATCGTCAACACGGAGCGAGCAGATACTTCTAACCAGCGCCGCTCAAGTGGAAATTAATCACCAGTGGACGTATTTAATATCGGACATGTAGCGGGAGGTCAGCGATAACGTATACGGTAACAATGCAGCACAGGAGCTGCGTATAAGACCGCGTATATACGGCGGAAAAATGCTTTCAGCTCGGTGGCTTTGTGATCCAAAGTCACACTGCCTGGAGGTCTGGGAGTCGCCAAACAGGCTTAAAACAAAAGGGTAAAACATGTATTCTAATGTGCTTTTTCTACTCCATGGATGGAAGCCAGCGGACGACTGATCTCTCTTCTATTTTATCTTTTCCACGCAGTGGACTCATAATAATGTGACACGCTGTTTGTGTTCTGAGCGAATTCAAGCGACATGGAAGAAAAACCAGCAGGGATCTGCAAAGGTGGAGCTTGGGGGGGAAAAAACAAAGCGCCGTGCGACAAATGCTACAGGATGATTCATTCGGTCTGAAGCGCCAGACGTCGGATTTTCCAGCCATTGTGCGGCCTTGAACACAACATACAGTATCCACACATGGGCGCACATGAGGGGCCAAAGCCACAATACACGGTGGAAAAGATTCACTACATCAGAGTTTATGGGTCACATTATTCTTAAATATGTGTTATCAGCTGAGGGTGGAGCAACATAATTTCATAGTAATGAAATGTTAGGTAAGATGAGGTGTCTTTCAGATACTGTAACTTTTTGATAGAATGGTGAAAACTTAGTTTAAGTGCAGTTTCTAACCAGCGACGGAGCCATGAAATAGTGCGCAATAGAGGGCAGATGCTGAAAAAGGGAACACTTGAAGGCAGCAGCAGCATGATACCATCTGTTTTACCCCGGGATCCTTCAGCAGAACAGTTGGGTACAGAATAAATCTCTGAAATGTATTTTATTACAAATATATATATATATTTTTCCATTTCCATTGGAGTGTCCGGGGTCAGCCGGGGTCAAACATGCAGAGTCGTTCTTTTTTTACCCCCTTTCCCCGTCTTCCTTGGAAGATATTTTGATGTGGAATGAAGGTCCCGTGATGCAAGATGCTGCAAATGTGAAGAAATCCCTGTTTAGGAAAGTAAAACGCTCGTCTGTGCACTGTTTCTGCATCGAGCCCGATGGGACTGATGCTGCAGAAAGCGTTTGCGAGTCCTTGTTCCTGCGCGTGACGCCGACCAAACAGAAGTCTGCTGCTGATGTCCACTCATCTGGACCGATGATTGTGGTCGGAAGACACACAAAAAGTCCCAGAAAAGGTCTCTTCGTTAACAACTATAGTGCGAATGTGTGGAAAATAAAGCGAGACACTTCTTCATAATGACTCCTCTCAGTCTACAGAGGCTTCATCATCTTGTCTTTGCAGATACTTCCAGTCTGTGGAGATGGAGCGGGAGATTACACAAACTGTCTCTGCTTCCATTGTCATCATCTTTCCTCCTCCGACTCACAGGAGGAGACGTCTAAATGGATGCCACTTTATTCTGTCTAATGGCTGTTTTAGGGACTTCTTTTTTTTTAATGGCTCTTCCGAGAAGATCTGCAAAAAACACGACTGCACTCTCCCGATAGATCACCTCCTCACGGCTGGTCTTGATGTCCTTAAAGAGTATTTCGCGTTCATATTTCAGCAGAGGGCTTATTTTTGTTCCCTTTTTTTCTCCTTAGATATGCTTCACAATCACATTACCAGCGGAAATGACAAGTCCTGCTGTTTACTAAAACGCAGCAACAAATCAAATTAAAAAGGGGAACTCGGGGAAGATAACGCTGCAAACTCGCAGAGCAAGGCAGCAACAGCTTATCGACTGCAGAGAGAAGCGCGTGGGCATCGACTTTAAAGTAGAATATACTCATATAACTGTTTGGGTATATTGTTCATTACCTTTGCATAACAACGTTTGGTTTAGTTGGAACAAAACACAGCAGGGGCTGATGGCAGAAGTTATTAGTATTTATCCAAAAGGGGTGTAAACTTTATTTAAATCCATCCAATAGTTGATGAGATACACGAGTCCGGAACAAAGCGGTGGATCGGCAGACACTGAAAAACAAAAATCCTGGTGGTGCTAAAGGAAAAGTCAGAGGATGATCAAAGTCATTAGGATACATTATCAAGAAATAACGGACAACTGCACCAAATTTAATGGCAATCCATCCAATAATTGTGGAGATATAAATCAGTCTGGACCGGACATTAACGCCCCTGCTGTAAAAAAAAAAGATTGATGGCACGACTCCATCTCCTGCACATCTTGTGCGTAAGTTCAACTATAGTACGCTCACTTTATGGACATAATTGTAGTAATATTTCCACACGCGAGTGTTTCAGGCCCGTATAATATTTCTAACCCTTTGGAAATCGATCAACCTAAAGCACCCACTCTTGTCTCCGGTCACGTTGTCTTTGTTTCACTGCATGAGAAAATGATTATCTTTAGTAAAGTCCTCTTTCATCAATGACCGCTGCAAACAGCTGCCATTTTATTTTCTTCCTGTTTTGTTATTTTAGGAAACAGTGAGGTGAGAACCCAACGCAGGCTGTTCAATTCACCGCCTTATTACCCCAAAACTCCCATTAGCCTTCTGGGCTCTCTTCAAAACACTCAATTAGCGGCTCTTGCATTATCTCACCGCAGCACTACGGCGGGAAAGCACGGCGCCTTCTGAGCAGCAGAACTTGAAAAGTGGAAGTCAAACTTGTCGGTAAAGTTGCGGAGCTGAGCGGCGTCGCCGTGTCCGGGTTCAGGTCGGTGTTTTGTTGTTGTGTAATCGGTTCAGCGGCTGTAAAACAAAGTGCACAGTTGTTTGGGCGTGATGGGTCATTCTTTAAGTGAGTCTTTGGCTCGCCTTCGCGTTCCCTTACTTAAGTCGCCGTGCGATGCTTTCCTCAGCTGGCGGGGAAAACCGCTGAGATCTTCATCCGCCGGCCGGCCTTTGTGCTACGGCATTGTGCGACATTTTGTCACTGGGTTGTGGAGGACATGAAGGACATGAAGGACACCTCGTGACGCTTTTGAAGACAGACCCCCGAGGGGAATAACAAATACCAGAAAGCTGATGCTTGTCCTTGTTGTTTTTAATAGCAACCAGAGGAGCATATTTACAGCTTGTCAATAAAGTCAACGCAAAGACAAAGAAGTCTGCAGGTTCAAGTTGAGGTGAAGTCACCTGAAAGTCTTTCAACTTCAGTGAACTGGAGGAAAATAACATCAACCCACCTGAACTCATGACGTCAGCTGTTAGCAGCTGTTAGCGACGTTCACCATCGTGTTAGCATGCTAACGTCTAAATACTCCTGCATATGAAGGTCAAACAGCCTAAATAAACTTTTAATCTCATCTATAATTGTAAAAATAAGTTATGTTGAAGTGAACAAAGTGTGGTGAATAAGTTAATCTCATAATTTGAACTGAACATCATAAAAACCTGCTAATTACCAAAGCGGTGCAACAGTTAGCATCCTAGATTCACAGTTACATAAAAAATCTCTGTAAATGAGTTAATTTTGTTGTTTGATGGCGTTTAAACGACTTCATTCAATGCCAAGCGAGATGTAAGAACACTGGTGGAGTTAAAATGTAGTCATCAATATCCTTTAAGTTGAAAAAACTATTTTGAGTCTTGTTTTATTGAAACCGTGATTTCAAATAGTTTTGTTTTCATTGCTAAACAATATAATATAATAGGTTTTCTTCATTGCCATTCGATATTATAATGGGATTAAAGTGTGAACACAGTAATACAAAAACATAAGAATCATATATGTTATATAACAACATACTATTATTTTCATATGGATCCCAAAAGACGAGCAAACACTTTGTGTGAGCGAATCGGGATCCAATAAAGAATAAAAACGTTCACTTTTCTGCTTTAACTTCCAGTAGAAGCCTTTTGACCTTGAAACTACCAACACCACATGTGTGAAGACACACAAATGCAAACAGGGAAAATGTTGTCTTACATCTCCCTTTTGACAACTACTCGAGATTTCCCTCCAACGGCTCTTTAATCTCTTCTAATCCTGGCGGCGCCGAGCTGCGATGAGTGAGTGGGATTCCTGCTGCAGGTATCGAGGGACATTAAACCATTATGCCATCGTGAATCCCAGCCTCGCGTAATTACTGCAGCATGCGGCGACAGCCGACAAGATTTTCCAGCATGTGTCTTTTGTGGCTGGATGAAGAGGTGTGTGTGTGTGTCTGGAGGATTGTTTGTGTCAGCACACACACAAACACACACAAACACACACCCGTCGTTCTCCTAAAGGTGCTGGGAGGCAGATAAGGAAAATGGCCGCACCCCGTTCCAGCCACATCTTAACAGCCAAGTTCTTTTCTTTCAGAAACGAAAGGAAGTGAAAGGCCCTTTTTTTTTCTGTGAGGACCGAGAAAAAGGAAACGAAGAGGACTTAAATGACAGCGAGGACCTTTTCCCAGCCGCACATCGAGATACTGTTCCTTCTGACACGTCCACTAAAGAGAGAGAGATCCCGAAAAGGACACGAGGGCGACATTGTCATTAAGGGCTGCGAGTGGTCAAAATGGGCGCAATGAAGAAAGAGAAACCCTACCACTGCACCCCCGCTTTCTCGGCTTTAATGAGCTTTTTAACTTTAGTAAAATAAGTCGCGGCCGACTCATTTTTCACCTTCGTCTTCCTCTGAGAAGTGGGTCAGATGTGAGATTAGGCGAGATGATGCATGGGCGAAGCAGGAGAAGTCTTTTAACTCTAATGTGGTGCAAAATGAGGACGGCACGGACGATCTCGGAGATGAAATGTAACACCACCGCGGTGAATCTCCCCCCGGTCAGAGCCGTTTATCTCACGTCCACGTCAGCGAGCGAAGGGTTAATGATGGAGCAGCGATGGCAAGAGGCTGATCTGAGTCCCTCTGTTGAAGTGTAGGGCGCCACAGAGGAATAGGAATGCTTTGTTAATAGTAATCCATCCACCTCGTGGGTGGAGATCTGAAGCAGGTGGCGAGCGTTCCCCATGTCAGGATTCAAGCAATCGCTTCCCGGAAGAAGAGAAACGCCATCTCTCCCTCTCTCTCTCTCTCTCTCTCTCTCTCTCTCTCTCTCTCCCATTCAAACCAACTCCTGCAGCTCTGCAGTGGCAGAGGGATCCCTCTCTTTGTGAAATCCACTCAGCCCTGAAGAATAAGCACTTTTCCTCTCACTCCGGCACAGTAGAAAACACGATGACTCATTTCTCAAGCCGGCTATTGTCAGCCGGGGGGAGGAAACACAGAGCGAGAGATGCCCGAATGTTTAAAGCTCACACACACAAACATCAGCATGGCGGCCCGAACCTCAAAGTGACAATTACGCTTTTCAAATATAAAAGCTGCAAATAAACCAAACTGGTGGTTGTCTGGCTCATAGCTGTTGACAGTGCGGCAATTTTTAGAGTTGTTTTCATGGAGAAGTTGTGGTTTCGTCCTCCAGGTGTGCCGCCCGCGGCTCCTCGTCCTCACAGCTGGCGTCGAAAAGCTCGGGACATTAAGCTATTGTCTCGTTTTGTTTGGCGCAGTTTAAATAGTCGATTGCCGTCGTGACAAAGTCGTTGTTCTACAATAATGTGTTGCCAAAACGCTGCACCGGCAGTATCTGAGTCCAGCTCTGAAACAGCTGCTGGTGTCTCGTGTGAAGTCAGAAGACTTGTCTGGAGCGCCTCTTCCATACGCAGTGAGATAAATACGCCACGGGGAAAAGTTTAGTTTAGTTTTGTTGCCTAAACGTGCTCGAGCGGGCAACCTGATTGCTCATATTGCTGGACATCCAGAGGAAACTGTTTCTTAAGACATCATACGCAGCGGTACGAGAGCACATGTCCAGAAAAAAAGGCTGAATTTAATGGAAAAGTCCCACGACTCTGCTGTCTTTTTTTAAAATATTTATTGTTTATAATATGTATATGTTATGGAAGCCCATTTCAGCCACAAAAAAAACATTAGGACCAAAAAAAAAAAAAAATTAATTAGGACCAAAAAAAAAAATTAGGACCAAAAATAATAATAATAATAATTTGGACCAAAAAATTTTTTTTATTGTCCTCATTTTTTTGGGTGAGGGTCCTACTTTTTTTTTTTTTTTTTGGTCCCAATTTTTTTTAAATTTATTGTTTTTGGTCCTAATTTTACTTATTTTTTTGGTCCTAATTTTATTTATTTTTGGTCCTAATTTTTTTTGGTGTGTGTGGCGGAAATGGGCTTCCATAATATGTGCAATGAAAGCCAGATTCCATCTATGTGTGAACACGTGGCTCATAAAGCTGATGCTGGAACTGGATTACAGGAGTTTGAAACCACTGACAATGAGTCAAGAATGCCGAACACAAACAGAATAAAACTTGTGCGTTGGTTTCATGAACAGAATAAAAGTTGTGCGTTGGTTTCATGAACAGAATAAAAGTTGTGCGTTGGTTTCATGAACACGGGCCTCTCCCGCTCTCCATTACAGACGTTTATTTGCTCTCTCTGACAGATGAACGGCCTTCCTCTGTCACACCTGGCCACAACGTGTCGGCTCAGCGCCTATAAATCCCACCCACACACACACACACACACACACACACACACACACACACACACACACACACACACACACACACACTGAGAGGCAGCAGGGAGTAGAAAGTTATCCGCTCAAGACATCTGCCGTCTTTAAAGACGTGAAAAACAAAAGGGCAGAGAGACGATGGTGACCCTCAAAAAGGCGTTTTCCTCCACCTCTGGAGAATGAAACGACGCATCCAGAGAGTCACGCCGCTCTCTAACAGCCTCTTCCATAACCGTTCATTACCAAACAACTCGGGGGTGAAATTGGCCTGAACTCCGCGTGGCCGCTCCACCTCCAAGCCATCTTGTTTATGGGTCGGATGTCGAGCCATTAGCTTACAAATGATTTCAATTCAAAGGGTTTAAACGTGGCGAGCCGCTTCTTAAACGCTTCACACGTGGCGACGCACCTGCTCCCTGCGCTCCCATTGGTCGGTTGGACTCACACACACGTATTACTGTATTTTTTCGGCAGGAAGCAGATCTCAGAGACGCCCAACTTGAGACGGCGTGCATTAGAGTCGACGCACTTTTTTTTACGGTTTTACTTTGATTTACTCGCTCAACCCGCTGTAAAGCAACGTCCTCCTGCTGCACAGCTCCAGTATCAAGACCAGAGATAAAAACGTAGAGACGCTCGTGCCATTAAAATATTCTTTATTACGATGCACTTACAGCATTAAGCTTTACGAGCAGCGCTGAGTGCCGGCAGGATTTCACCAAGCTTTAGGCGCACTTTTACATTTTTTTCTCCATTTTTCTTGTGTTCAGTAAACATGTAAATGCAATATTTATCTATAATAAAGGTTAACATCAACGTAAACTCAGCTTGATTGAAAGCAGAGTGAATGCGTTAATCATATTGCATGACATCTGCATTATTTATGAGATGTTCATTCAGGAAAATCATGACAACCACTGTCATAATAATGCGTTATCCGCTGGAGTTATGATTATATAAAAGCAGAAGAGCGTTCACAAGCTTTCAGAACTTAAATGTCTGCTCTTTAGAAATTGATTCATCCACAAAATGAATCCAAAAAAGAAAAGAAAACATATATTTCGAGGTTCAAATGGAGCATCTGGTGAAGCTGAAAAGAAAAACAGGAACAATAAGTAAAAGTAATGGCAGCGGTGAGCGTCTTCAAAAGGTCAGACTGAGTTGTGTTATTTCTAAACTTCTCTTTTCTTTCACTTTCATGTTGTGTTCATTATAGTTTCAGCGTTAAGAGGACGACGCTTCTCTCCATAAAACACCCACGACATCGAGGTGAGATGTAACAACCACGAGGATGAATGTCTAGTGGAATTAAATTAACGTATCTATGGATCTTGTTTTATATTTATATCATGTTTGTGAACTGAAAACCTTCTGTATCCGTCCTCTTCCTGCCTGCTTTGATCTGGTAGCTGTGCAGAGAGGGAAACCCTGAATAAATATAACATATACAACTTTAATGCCCCCCAAAATCACACCTATCATCTCCTATTTTATGCATCTTCTCCGAAAACATGAGGTTATGCTCCATTTTTGTATTAATGCCATGAAAAGAAAAACAATATGTCCGTCTCTCAATGCTTTCTGACTACCACTGCGTCCTACTTAAAGACTATATATCTTATATAAATATATATATATATATCTTACAGAGTATCTAAAAATCAGACGGCCACTGTGTTGATTTGGGACTATTTCTGCTGCAGTGATCATCTGAAGCAGCAGAATAATCTGTGTGATTGGTGTAAAACCTTTCCTTTCAACGCATCAAATCAGAGAAGCAGATCAAGCTGCAGGAGATGAGAAGAAGAAACGTCTCCTGTTGCAGCTGCTGCTGATGAACAAGAAGCCAGCGTTCCGGCTGATCTTCTCCTTCAAGTTTCCTGCAAACAGCAGATGGTGGAATATATTCAGAGTGGCACTCGATGTCGATCAGTGTGCCCACGTCACGCGACACGAGGAGCAAACCATCAACCAAATCCACTGAAACGACTGCGAGCAGCCGGCGGCGACGGCCTTTAAATCCTCTGGCAGCTTCGACGGGCTCGACCCCTCCGGAGGTGAGGAGGTCCAGCTGAGGCGCCGGGAGTCAAGCACACGGCGCGTTAATTAAACAGGGATGGAAACAGCAGCCCGCGTGCTGCTTTTTCTCGGCCTTTCCGGTCCGAGGACGCGACCAGAACGACCCTCAGACGGACGCTAACGACGCTAACGACGCTAACGACGCTAACGAGAGGCCTCGACCTCCCCCGTACGCGTCCGTCCAATCAGCAGACAGATAAAAGTGTGCGGCGAGCTCAGGAGTCTAAAAGAGGGCGAGTTCAAGTGGTGGTAAAATGGTAAAACATCCATTTTGGAGCTGGTGGACGTAGCTTAGCAGTTAGCCATCGCGCCATGAGCGGCGCCGACTGGGTAAAGACAAAGTTTATGAGCTGAAGCGAGCGAGCTTTTCAATGATCCTTCAGGATGAAACTCCAGACGGAGAGCGTGACAATAACCTTTGAACTTTGTGTTATGGTAACTGCAAAGGAATACAACTATTTGTGCGAGTAAAAACTGACTTTGGGCCCATGTAGGCGTTGAAACGATGAAGGCTCTTGCAAAAGACAGGACGTAAACCACCATCCTGAAGTTTTAACCTCTCGGGAGCTGGTGGAGACCAAAACATGAGTGAATATTGGACCTCCACCCATCAGATGAATAAATACAACTGTAAATGGATGCTAATGTGTTAGCTAGGCGCGTAAATCGGCAATAAGTTGCATTTAATTGCCGGTTTAAAGAGGATATCCTACAGAGAGAGAAGTTTCTGTACGCGTGGTTCTTCTTCTTCCTCCTCGGGGGCGATCAAGTCTCACTGCTAACTAACCAGCTCTTATTGTATTTATCCCCCAAAACACTGCGACTATAAACGCATCCCGACGCTCCACAAACTGCTCGCGGGCTCGATTCGCGAATTGCGTCACAGCGACAAGAGAAGACTGCAAATTGTTACTTTAAATCGACGGCGCGTGGAGAAGTGCTGCTTTGTAATGCGCCGCAGAGGGGATGAGAGAGAGAGAGAGAGAGAGAGAGAGAGAGAGAGAGAGAGAGAGAGAGAGAGAGAGAGAGAGAGAGAGAGAGAGAGAGAGAGAAAAACATCCATCCGGAGCAAATGTGCACAGGCACGAAGTCTGCAGCGCTGATGTCTGGAGGGGACGCGACGGCGAGCTAATGTGCGACTGTGGAGAGGGATGAGGATGCAGGGGTGGAGGTGGAGGTGGAGGTGGTGGAGGGGGTGTCAGAGTTAAAAAGGTGGAGACCTTCCTTTCAAGTGGAGGTTAAAAAGCCTCCGAGGAGTCGACCTCAGACTGAAAGGTCGCCGGGTGTGACTCATAAACAGGTGTTAGAACAGCTGTGACAGAGCGGCTCCTGGCCGAGGGGGCGGAGGAGGAGAGGTGGAGGAGGAGAGGTGGAGGAGGAGAGGTGGAGCGGTTCGGCGGACTCAGACCACCTGGACGGCGAGGGAGCGCTCCACTTCCACTGATGGGAATATGATCCTAACTATGATCAGATGTATTGTGCATATCTGCTTTTATACTGGATAAAAACTGTGGAAGCAATTTTGTCTCCAGACCTTTTTTCCCTGTTTGAGTCGTGGAGAAACCCCAAATTAATTCCAATATTTGTGTTTATTGTATGTATTTGTTCAGCAAAGGCTGAGGAAAAAAATGTATACCTGCAAAAAAAATCACTTTTAAAAGATATGTTGATCATAACTATGAACATCCAGCATGATATGAGCCAGATTCCCCCAAAAATGCCTCCTGGAGCGTCAGTAAGACACATTTTTGGAAAGATTAGGACCTAAAGAATCAGGATATGCAACAAAAATCACAATAACACAAAGTCTTGGCCTGTTAGGAAGGAGTTTCAGTCCAAAAACTGTAAAAAATGACATATTTTATGCCAAAAGATTGTCTGAATGGGGCATGCTGGGTATTAAAATGGGAGCAGAAGGATTCTCCAAAAGGTCAAAATGCAGTTTTTTTTCTGCAGGCTAACCCGGAAGTTAGCATCACAATGCTAATGCTCAGTTATGTTGTGGAGCAAGACATGAAGTCTCTGTGAACGTTACTCACAACATTATTTCATCCAACACAACAAAATACAACATTCCCTCTGAGAGGAGCAACTGTATGTGCAAAAAACGCTGACTCATTTCTGGGTTTGAGGACTTATTCCTGCAGCACTCTATTATCCAACACTCCCACGACACAGAGCCCGTCGCCAACATCGCCAGCGTGTGTGTGTGTGTGTGTGTGTGTGTGTGGCCCAACCTGCCACTGGCCTTAACAGCAATTCAATAGTGTTTTTCCTTTTCATCTGGATGGAGATGTACAAAAATACTCCCATACTAGAGATACTAGAGGTCAAGTCACCTTGAGTTCAGCATGTTTCACCACAAATATCTTTTTAACGCCACAACGGGGAAACCTCAAAACATCAAAACCTTTTTTTTTGACACCTCTGACTCCTCTAAAAACCATTTGACATCGTGCAAACCGCCGGTGAAGCGCGTACTCATGTGGTGTACTCACTCAGCTCGGCGATGCTTCCCACCCGGGTGGCGAGCAGCGACTGCTCCAGCGTGCGCAGCTCGGCCTGCGTGTACGCCTGAGCCTCGCCGCCTCTCCCCAAGCGCTGCTGGTCGCGGTGCAGGTTCAAACTCTCCGGCAGGCTGAGCACACCTGCAGGGGAAAACACATGTAGACAACTTGTGAGGCCTGAATGTATGAAGGTTTGTGTCTTTATTATGCGTGAAAATGTCTTGATTGTAAGTAAATTATCTGACTACAAATCCCAAATCTTTCAATTCAAAAATCTTTGATCTAAAAAAAAAAATTGCTTGAAAAAAAATAAATACTCTCTCTCTTCAAAAAAAAGTTTCAAAAAAACCTCTCCAAAAAAAAAAACGCTCCAAAAAAAAACTCTTAAAAAAAAAATACTCTAAAAAAAAAAAAATTCCCAAAAAAAAACCCTCAAAAAAAATACTGTCAAAAAAAAAATACTCTAAAAAAAATACTCTTAAAAAAAAAAATCTCCAAAAAAAAACTTAAAAAAAAAATACTGTCAAAAAAAAAAAATCTCCCAAAAAAAAAAAACCTCAAAAAAAAAATCTCCCAAAAAAAATACTCTCTCCAAAAAAGAAATCTCAAAAAAACAACTGCTCTCTCAAAAAAAAGGTGTTTGAGTTTTGACGTGGTGGGCGGGGCATGTGCTGAATAGAAACTCCTCCTTCATTCAGCAGCAAACGCCCCGCGTTTTTTTTTCAATTTTTTTTTCAAGATTTGAGATTTGCAGTTTGATAACTTACTTACAAACAAGACATTTGTTCGCGTAATAAAGACACAAATCTACCTTCATACAACGCTGTCACAGACTGTGAAGAAGCAAATCAGCACTTTCAGTCGCACGCTAATAACAGTCGCACAGAAAAGCGCACAAACGTTTGTCTAAGTGATGAAGCGACGCACCGCGCCGCTTCGTGGGGAAACATCTCGCCGGCACCGTGAATGAACACTCTGGAAACCCGACGTCCTCGTGAATGAGACGCTGATTCATGTTTGTCTCTCGCGCACAAAGCGTTTCCCTCTTCGCCGCCACAATTACGCGACTCAAAGTGCATAATTACGACGGAGTCGCTTATCATGTTTGAAATAAATTGTCCCTGCAGTGATTTTTTTTTGGGTGTCTCTCATGGCTTTTTGTAGTTTCATAGCTTGAACTCTAATTGAGGTAATTAAGGCGCAAAACACATTTATTACGATGACGAGGCTGTAAATTCAAAGCCTGACCTTGAGCGTAAACAGTTGGTGTTTCCTTTGTGATGACAGGGTGTGTGTGTGTGTGTTTGTGTGTGTGTTCATGCACACGAGGTGCAGCAGATAATGCTGGCTGGAGAGGATTCATCCATCGAGGTGGTGTTACTGCAGCCGGGCTTTGTGTAGCGGCACAGAATGGCTGCTGACAGACAGTGTGTGTGTGTTTTGTGCTGCAGGAGAATGGGAACGCAACACCCTGCCGAGCGCTAATCCTAATGACGCGGCGCAGAGGGACGCGCCGTTTCTCAACAAACAGTAATTACAACATGGAGGCGCTCAGTCAATTTGCCTCTGTGTGTGTGTGTGTGTGTGTGTGTGTGTGTGTGTGTGTGTGATGCCAGAGCAGAGACAAAAAAAGACAAAAAAAATGAGTCTGAGAGTTCCCTCAACAGCTGCAGATTCCTCCCGTCATGTCTCTTCCCCCACAGAGCCCAGCCCAAGAATTTCAGTATTCCCTCCACTCCCTCTTCCTCCCACAGCCTCCGATGATGATGATGATGATGACAATAGCTTTTTAACCGCTTTAACCGAGCAGCTGGTGTCAGGGAGCGACTCGAGCCGCATTCCACTGCAACACAAACGGATGCTTTTGGTCCGCGACGGCGGAGCGTTTCTATATTTAGAGAAGGACTTCCTGTGGCTTTAAACGTGGGGTCGTGACCTCCAGATGGTCTTGAGGAAAAAGATGAATCCCGATTGAGGAGCAGGAAGCATCTGGATGTAAAGACGACGTTTTATAGACATTTGAAGCGATCATATTTTGAAGTAGCTGGACGCTGAAATAAAGCAAATCACATGCTCTTAAAATGGTTATCTGTTATCAAGAATACAAATGATCATTCACCCACGAACTGCCCAGTTAGTCGACCTTAACTTTGACCTTTTGGTGTGCGAAAACTCTCCCGCGGCTATTTTAAGTCCCAGCATGCCCCATTCAGACAATTTTTTGGCATAAAATACGTAATTTTTCCCATTTTTGAACCGCACGACACAGTTTTTTGACTGAAACTCCTTCCTAACAGAACAAGACTTTGTTTTATGGTGATTTTTGTTGCAGATTCTGATTCTTTAGGTCCTAATCTTTCCAAAAAAGGTGTCTTATTGACGCTCCAGGAGGCATTTTTGGGGGAATCAGGCTCACATCATGCTGGATGTTCATAGTTATGATCAAAATATCTTTTAAAAGTGATTCTTTTACAATATACATTTTTTTTGCTGAACAAGTATCTTTTGACCTTCATATCATGAGCATTAAAGTAAAAAGCGACATAAAGAAAGTCTCCATGAGTTTACAAAGCTGACTTGGGACTCGTCCCGAGTCCCGAGTCAGCAACCGAGAGGTCTTTATATATGAAGTTTGAGAAACAGCAAAGTAAACAACACATCACTGTTGCTGCGCTGCGGCAAAAGAAGCTCAGCACTGCAAACGTCGAGGGAAGGAGAAGTCCAGACAAAAAGTCCAGTAAAAACTCTGAAAGAAGACTTCAGAGTGTCTGATGGCAGACGGGGAAAAAAGCAGGGATTCCTCCATCCTCGGGTAAAAAAAAGCTTTTTTTCAGTCTCTCTATCTCCTCTAATCACCAAAACCATATTGCTTTTCACGGTTACCTCTGCTGGAGATTCACTCACTCGTGTGTGTGTCTGTGTGTGTGTGTGTGAGGGGAAAACAAGTTTGAATAATGCACAGCGCTTTCCGTAATCAAGGCCTCCATCTTGTCCGTCACCCCGACTTCATCCCCCTCCTTCAGTGAGTTCCCCCCCGCTGCCCCAACTATTCTTTTAATATCATTCTGGGAGCCCTTTGCTGAATTATTCATCCCGTCAGATCAAGACACATAAACAACTCGGCGGCTCTCTCTTTGCCCACCTCCCACTCGCTCTGCGTGTTATCTCTCACCAGCACTCGGCTTCTCTGGATGAAGAGAAAGAAAGAAAGAAAGAAAAGTATGAATATTTGATCCTAGGTGCTGTTTGTGTAATAAACATCAGAGGTGAGAAAGAAGCCCGTCTGGCTGCTCGGAGACTCTGGGAAGAAGAAGATGGAGGGATGAGGGAAGGAGGGATGGAGCGATGCTGACACAATGATTTGAAATCGACAAGCAACAGCCGTGTTTTATAAGCTCGTATTTCTGAGTCACTTCGAGCGCTTCTTCGCGTGACCTCCGAGGTAATTGAAGGAGAGCTCGGCGGTTTATGTTCGCGCACTTGAGAAACGGCCTAATCCCAGATAAACCGATTCGACCTGCATCTTCCCTCGTCTTCGCCGGCGGAGACGGAGACGGAGACGGAGACTGGGTCACCGGGACAGGACCGCTTTAAAAGCTTTAAAGAGAGAGAGAGAGAGAGAGAAAGAGAGAGAGAGAGAGAGAGAGAGAGAGAGAGAGAGAGAGAGAGGGGAGAGGACAGAGAGATGAATTTGTAGTTTGTAACTAAATTATCTCCAAATCTTTGCTCTCAACTAAAAAAAACGCTCAAAAAAAAAACGCTCAAAAAAAAAAAAAGCTCTAAAAAAAAAGGCTCTTAAAACTAAAACGTTCTATCAAAAAAAAAATCTCTTAAATTTTTAAAAAAAGAATTAAATAAATATACGCTCTCAAAAAAAACGCTTTAAAAAAATCCTCTCAAAACTAAAGTTTTCTCAAAAAAAAAGAAAAAAAAAAAGACACGAATCTCCCTCCATAAAGAACAAAATAATTAATATAGATTTCACAGCTGGAGACTGTGGAACAAAGACGCTCTGCTTTGATTTTATCCACTTTTTTTTGAAGCGCTAATGAAGCGACTTCTGAGTTTTTCTGATGTTTACTAAGCCTGATGAGCTGGAACTTGTTTGAGGAAGAGGAAGAAACAGAAATGTGTTTCTCTCTTCCTCTCTGGGTTGTTGTTTCTCAGCTTTTAAGGATGTCCAGGGTCCAGCTCGGGTCACGAGTCTCTCTCTGAAACACGGCTCGGTTCACTCGTACAAATGTGCACAAATCAACTACAAGGAAGTCTCGACCTGCTCGTCTGACCGGCTACAAACGAAGCTGCAGAGACTTTAATTAAAGCTTTACGGAGCCAAAAGTAGCATTTTCCTCCCGCGTTCGGTCTTTATGCTAAGCTAAGCTAAGCTAAGCAACCCACTTTGTGCTCGGGCTTTAGAAACAGTTTGTAAATCAATTGTGTTGATTCCGTTGCATGATTTTTGCCTGTCTTAAGCTACATTTATCTGTTTTTAAACGATGAGATGCTTTTATTTTGAAGGTGGCTCGCGGAGTTGAAAAGGAAGTTGTGCGAAAGCGAAGATAAATACGTCAATTTTGAATACAAATTAAAGAAATAACGGTATTAACACTCCCGTGAAGAGGCACAATGTTACTTCAAGTTGGAATAAAGGTAATAATTGTAATACCTGTGTATGTTTTAAGGTAATTAGTGTTGGCGTGTATGCTAGCAATGCTAACGCGGCATAAGCTAACCTAATTGTTGTATTTTGTGCCTTTGCACACAGCGTTTACGTTGGTTTTGCTATCTATGATACATTAGACATCATCAGTCAAGTGCAGCAGCGTCTCTGGGAGGACGCACACGTCTGACTTTTCTTTTAACGGCTTCTAAACAGCCGATGAAACCCACGCAGCACCTGCCGCGCAGCAGCTGACACCTTTGCCCTTTTTTTCCGAGAGAGAAACCGCTGACATCTCAAAAACAACCTGAGCCGCCGTGAGAGTTCAGTGGACCGGACTCGTCTCTTCCAACAAATCATTACTCTGTGTTTACTGAACCGGTGGAGACGGATGTGAGGGCCGAACACGAGCGCAGGACCTGCAGGACCTGCAGGACCTGCAGGACCTGCAGAACCTGCAGAACCTCGGGAGGCTTTCCAGGAACTCCAGAAAACAGCCATGTGTTCAGCCTCGTGATGGAAACCGCCACAAGAGAGGGGTTTTTCAAAAAAAAAAAATAGATCCGATGTGACGGGGAAGAGCGATCCGTGCGGCCCCAGAAATGAAAACAATCAGCGACACATGTCTGAGTCCCTAAAAGCCTGACAGCACTTCAAGCTAATCATTTCCACATCCGACACATGCACGGACAGATGTGGAGGTCGAAGAGGCACCAGAGAGGCTTTTATTCCCAAATGCAGAAGCAGCGCACGCAGGTGACAGGACAACAGGACTGCTGTTTAATGGGACACCTCCACACTTTCTGTTCCCGCTATTTGTTGCCTGAAACGAGGTTAAACACATTTATATACTTGTGGAAAAAGAAGAGTCTTGTGAGGCTTCGTCTGCAGCTCTGCTGCTGACGTCACTGACGTCTTCTACCAATTCATGAAGGTTATTTTGGGACCTTTTTTAAGGTGCTTTTATTGGATCGTGCAGCCTCGGAGAGGGATGGGGAGGAGGAAGGAGCTGCAGCAGCAGAGCCACAAGTTGGATTTTAATTTTACGTTTGAGGAGGCTCACACAAAGATGCAGCTTTTTATGACTTGAAATAAAGAAGAGGCTCAGATTGAACGGACTTCTTGGATCATAATTGAATCGTGAGGCGCTAGTGAAGACTTACACCTCCGCTATACACGCGTGTGTGTGTGTGTGTGTGTGCTTAATTAATAGCTCGTTATTCAGACTTTTCCTTGCCTTCTGCGGGAGAAAAGAACCATTTAAAAAGGAAAAAGGCTTTTCAGAAGAGCCGGGATTGTCTGGACCGCTGGATATTCAGCCGTGGACATAATGGGATTCGTGATCAATGGCTTTCCTTTTCATGATAGATAGACCCAACTCCTCCCCACACACACACACTCACACACACACACACACACACACACACACACACACACACTCACACACACACACACACTCAAGAGCAAAGAAAGCTCAATTCCTTAATGCGCGACCTTTGAACAATCTCCTCAAGAATAATCACTTGAAGCAAAAGGACCGTAACCAGCACCGCTTTGCGATGACTGCGTTGACATCCGGTGAGCCTTCGAGCCGCCGAGCCTCCTCTGACCTTGACGACTCAAGGTCAACGAAGGTCACTTTGACTCGGCGTGAACCGTCGGCGTCCCGCATGGCTCGGATACCCTCATGTTCCTGCAGGAATGCCCGATCGATTTTTTTTCTTCTTCTTCTGTCGTGAAAAAAGTCTCTCTCTCTCTCGCTCTCTCTCTCTCTCTCTCTCTCTGCTTGTCAGCGAGAGAGAGAGAAAAACTCTGCCTGGAATATTAACAGGTAGTTGCCATGGCAACAGGCGACCGCTGCCTAACAGCGCCGTGATTGCACGAGCTGGAAAAGAGCAGCAATTTTCATTTTTCTGTGTTTTCTGCATTTTTTTTTTTGTTTTACTGTCACATCCACACGGATGACCAGCCGCCCCAACAAGAAGAAGAAGAAGGAGGAGGAGGAGGAAGAGGAGGAGGAAGAGGGGTGATGATGCAGTTGGGTAATTGCTGCATCCAGTGTACCAGAGAGACATTTATTCTCTCATCAATAATGAATGAATGTACTCGGGGACGAGAGGACGAACGAGAGGGGCCAAAAAATGATTTAGCGGCCCCGACGCCCAACTGGCAGCGCTGCAAATGTCAGCCGCAGAGCCGTGACCTGCGAGGAGCGCGGACACGAGCGGACAAAGAGGAAGGAAAACGAGCTCCTGCAGAAGCAACGCAGGCTCTAATGAGTTGTACATGTTTAAATGAGCGGGCTGCGAGGCTCCCGAGGAGACCGGCAGCTCCTCGGTGATGTCGGCAGCGAGCAGCTCGGCCCTGCAGGATCAGGCGTCGCCATGCGGGACTCTGATTATCTCTCAATGCACAGAACCATAAGTCCCAAAAGGTTTCTTCTTCTTCTTTTTGCTAATCCTGCGCACACAAGATCCATATGTTCCGTGCCTGAGTTGTTATATCTTGTGGGAACAAGATAGAGTTAATTTACCATAAATGAATACACTTCCCCACCACACAAATACACACAGTACAATGTCACACAAAGAAAACAGATCATCAGCGGGTTTAGAATCTACTGCTTTAGATGAAAGGCTCACAAAATGCAAAGAAAATGCAAAAAATCCCCCAAATTAGCCCAAGCTGTCAGGACATAGATTACAACGACGACGACGCCACAGAAGGAAGTAATTAAGAAGTAAATTAAACACGTACACTCATATTAAAGTGAGATGTTTTTTATCACGAGCAAACACAGTCCTTCAAAATAAAATGTTTAATAAGAGCTCAGATGATTATTCTGAGCAGCAGCTCATGGCTGAGATGAAGATGCTGATGATGATTTCATTCATTTTATGGAGCAAAAGAAAGTCAGACTCCTCAGCCTCGACCTGAAGGACCTGAAGGACCTGAAAGACTTGAAGGACCTGAAAGACCTGAAGGACCTGAAGGACTTGAAGGACCTGAAAGACCTGAAGGACCTGAAAGACCTGAAGGACCTGAAGGACTCGAAAGACCTGAAAGACCTGAAGGACATGAAGATTTATTTTTAGTCGTCATTCTTCTCACTGAACCATTGTTGTTTGTCTCTTATTGTTATTTACATTTAATTTATTTCTATATATTTGTGGTCTTGTTTCTTGTTTCCTTATTTTTTTTAATTAAAGAAATAATATAATATATTATTATTTTAATATATTTTTCTTTTATATATATACATATATATATTATACATATATTTTTCCTTTTTAAAAAAATATATAATTTTTTATTAAAAAAAATAACATATATATATATATATATATATATATATATATATATATATATATATATAAAGAGATAAAAAATAGATATATTTTTCAGTTTTTTTTTTCTTTCTTCGGTCTTTTGACTTCATGACTATGATTTGCTGATATGCATATATTTTGTATATTTTGTGCATGGATGTTTTTTCTCTCTCAGGGTTTAAAAAAAGAACAAACTGAATCTTTCTCTAACACAGTTTCAAACCTGCGTGAGCATCTCGCTGCGGCGCCGTCTGACTGACACGGTGACTTCATGTCTCCTTGATGATGTTGATGATGGGAAATGAAGGCAAGCCATAAAAGCTGCTCATGCGTAACTTACGCCCCGACGAGGTGAAATATTTATAGAAGAAGTCTCAAACTAAATAACTAGAAACAGAACTTGTGTGGACGAGGTGATAAATCGTGCCCACGAGATAAAAAATGTAATCTTCCTCCGCTTCAGGGCCGTGAATCTGGAGCCTGAAATAACGAAATTAGTCAAATGACATAATGACATAAAAAGACACATTTCTGGCTACGAGAGTCTAGTGATCAGGGTGCGACGCAGGCGAAGGAGGGCAAGGAGACGAAGCTCTAAAACGCTTCATAAGACGAGGAGATAGCAGATCAGGTCAGGTACAGAACCTCTGAATTGATGTATCCAAAATTGTCCTTTGTCATTCATAATTCCAGCCTTCAGTGTCGCTTGTATGCGACATCGCTGCAGTAATCGTCCCCGAGAAGCACCTACTTCATCGTAATATCAGTGATAACGGCTCAGTTTGGTGTTCTGGCGTTTCTTCCTGCAGACGCACGATGCACAAGGTGCGAGGGAGAAGCACCACGGTCATGTTCCTCCCAGCGTCAGAGACATCCTCGCACCTGAAAGGGTCTTTCTGTCGTTATGAGACGGAGCTCAGTGAAGAGGTGGAGGTGGATCTGCTGCCTCCTGCGTGTCTCACTCAGACTGCACACGCGTGTACGTTGAAGCGCTACGACAGTTCAAGCCCTGAATTGAAGTGTCTCTCTGCTCGGGTCCCATCAAATCAGATCCATGTGAACGGTGCAAGTTCCCTGGCACGCGGCGATGGGGTAACCTCCACAGAGGCAGTGCCAAAAAACGGTTTTTGTGTGCTTTTTTTTTTAATGTTTTCTTTGTAATGTTTTTTTGTGTGCAATAAAAAAAATAAAAAAATTTCAGATTTAAAAAAAAAAAAAAACAATAAATGTTTTTTTGTGTTTTTTATCATTTAAAAAATAAATAAATAAATAAAATAAATAAAATAAAATAAAGTAAATGAATGAATCAAATGAAGTTAAAGAGATTAATATAAATTTAAATATTTAAAAAACATTTTTTATTTATTTTGCAATCAAGCCTTAATTAGGCCTAATTCATTCTATTCCCGTCATGATGGATGATATATTGTCCCAGAAATAATAGAGATAAACAATATTGTTGTCATTTTAATACCATTTTGCGACAATCTTGTAGCATAATAATGCAACTACACCCTTTCAAGGAGCAACCAACGTCCATTTTTTTAAAGAATATCTTAACCTGGAATATAAATTTACTAAATAAATATAAATATTGCGTCCAACCTGCTGGCTTTAAATGCAATCACCTTGAGGGGAAAGCGCCAAAATCAGAGTTTAGATGTTTAGAACAAGTCTTTTACATTCACGTAATAACTGAACTGCTCAAACGCGTTGCATCAACATCTCAGGATGTGACTTAGAAATACAAGTAGGAGTCTAATTGGACGCTATCACATATTCTAAAATGGAGTCAGTACAGAGAATGAAGTCTATTTTGATCGTTATTTTATGCAAAAAGCACTTTAGCCTCACGAGGCTTCAGAGTTTTAATCCTGTTCATTTAGTTGCTTCTCACTGAATGAACATTTCTCATTTAACATTCATATCATTCACTGTTTTCTCCCACATTCACGTGAAAAAATAACCGTCTCCTTCAGTGAAACATCAGCCAACAACATGAACCCTCGCAGCCGCATAAATATATCAAAACAAATAACTGTATCCGTCCGTGTCCTTCAGAAAGATGTGTATGTGTTGGCTTGGAGGTTTTTTACAGCGTACGTTCATCACCGAACATTTAAAAACTTTGATTTTCTTCCTCTGATTCTCGACATGTTTGCAGCTGCAGTGTTTTCCTCTCCGCCCGAGTCCTTGAACTAACGTGGAAATAAAATGTATGAAACCCTGAAGCTTCCCTGGAAAGTCTACAACTGCAGAGAAAATCAGTTTCAAACTAATAAAACACAATACAGTGTGATATTACTAAGAAATATCACAATGCTGAACTATCCTGTGTGAAATGTTTGACGCTACAAAGTCAAATACTTGCCTTGAAAACATGAAAACTCACTATAAAATGCTGTAAAGTCAAATTTCAGATGATAAGTCCCCTCTCATACTGTCATTTGATTTGATAAAAGGAGCTTTAACTTAAATGAAATATGCATTATCAGCTGTTTAGCCAGAAAAGCCCATTTCATAATGTCATATTATTATGGATATTACATTTTATTTGACTGAATCTGGAACTAAAGCTGAAGTAAAAATGAATATTTTCCTCTGATATGTAGTAATTTAGAAGTATAATGTAGCAGCAAATGCAAATACTACCCACAGATTGCACTTAACTTACTTCACTTCACTTTCCACCACTGCATTTTCCCATAATGCATCATGATTTTAGTCAGTGGTGCTCAGAGAGAGAAAAGAAAAAGCTTCTTTTGACAGCAGGGAAACATTCTCGTCTATCTAACCATGAGCTGGGATCCGTAGATAGTTCAAGTCCTAACAATGCAAAATACTCAAATAAAAGTACAATATTATCAGACAATTGTTCTTAAACTATCAACGTTAAAGCGCTAATCTCACAGAACCCCAAATATGAATGCAGGATGAGTGTATTTACATCCGTCTGGAGCCACACAACAGCTCTGTGCCCTCGAACGCCACCACCGTCTCGTCAGAGGGCCGGTTGTTTGTGTTGCGCGGGTTTTATGTATTTAAAATGAGTTTGAATCCGCAGTCTGAGCCGCCTGACTCATCCCACAGCTTGCACTCGATCACTGGGGGCGGAGACGGCGAGGCGGCGCAACAAAAAAACACACACACAAATATCAACTGTGAGTAACGGACGGCGAGTCGAGGAGGGTCAGTGTTGAGTGTGGTATGTCTCATTCACAAAAACTAAAAAAATCCATTAAAAAAAGAAGTAAAAGCTCCTTTTAGCACGTTCATTTTCCATTTTGAATCATCGACTTTCAACTCGTCTGATGCTCTAAGAGCAGAAATAATCGGCCATATTGTTTACATAACACTTTAATATCCCCGCAGTTAATTAATTATCTTTAACGGTACGAATAAAACCTTCAACAGAATATTACAGTCCAACTTTGAAATGGTGCGTCGGCACAAAAAGAGTATAAAGAAGTTAAGCTACCGGCGACTAAACGTCCTCTCAGCTTGAAGAGCAGATGAATACAAAAAGAAAGAGATGAAGCTTTGACGGCTTTTTCTTCAGAAAAAAAGCAATACAGAAAAATTGCCATTGATTAGATCAATACAAAATGAAACAGAGTAAAAATAACTTCTTAAATCAGCGTAAGATTAATGTTAAATTAACCGCTAACAGCTAACGCAGAATGTTGCGGGAGGACATTTTTTGTTTTTTCTCTGTTTTTCTATCATCAACCAATAAACCAGTAACACACATACTGCTGTATGAACCTCTGAACTAGTCTCACAAGTGTTTTCTGTGTATTATACCTTTTAAATTATTCAAATAGCCCTTGTGGTTGAGGAGATATTCTGTATTTGGTAGGGCAACGCAAACCATTCGCAATTTGAAAAAAAATGGCCGACCACACAGAGCGGCAGTATGCATGAAGCCAAAACTCTGGGCTTTTTTGCACGAGAGCACATCGTTTCCTGCCGACACCGGCGCCGTTCTGGTGATCTCACACAAGAGTTTGTGTGATCTCACGAGTTTAAAAGTGTCCGGGGCTCCACTAATGAGGATTAGGCTCCATTTTACTAAAATACCATGACAGCTGTTGGGTCACCGACACACTTTTTGTGCCCTGAACTCTGAATAAACAATCACAAAGTAGTGTTTTTTCCCCTCAAAACTCTTAACGATGACTTATTTTGTGCTGAATATTCAATGTTTTTTCTGGAAACTGCATCGAAACCATAATCTGATGATCATATCTTGGTTTTTAAACACATATAATTGATTAAAAGCGACGAGCAAAAACTCACTTTTCATTTCATGTTTGTATTGAAATCACAGTGGATATGAAAATTTAATCCACAGGACTTTTTTTCTTTATTAATGTGCGATAACAAGGCAGATTTTCCTGTGTGCAACACAACATAAACACAATATTCTCATGTGATGGGACGGTGCAGATAAAAACAATTGGTGTAAACATCACCTCACTGCTGCTGGATCAATATTTGATTTTTAAAAAAAATCTGATAATAAGACATTACATTGGTTTGTTTCCATATCATTGAGACCCAATGACATACACAGCAGAACATTTGATGAGATAAAAACCAATTTCTTGCTCCTCTCAGCCGATAAATCAGCTGGTCTCCTCACTGTAAACATCAGTCCCAACGTCCTGCATGTCATCGAATCAAACACACCGTTCCACATGGAAGAACATCCCAAAATAAGCAGGCCGTCGTTGGGGTTTAATGTACTGTAACGACAGATATAATAATAACGCCTCGCAGCTGCTCCCGGTCCCAAAGAGGCCAGCAGCTCTTTAAATAGCACGCAAGTCTTTTTCATGGTCGAGCTCCAAGGTTTTCCCTTGTTTTTGTTCCCCCACCCATTTCCCCGGGAGCGCCAGGTGTAAAGAGGGAGGATTGAGAGCAATCAGAGAGAGAGAGAGAGAGAGAGAGAGAGAGAGAGAGAGAGGCAGCACGTCTCTAATTTGGCGACCGCCGCTCTGACATTTTGGATCCTGCGCCCTCGCGGGGAAGGTCAGCGACCTCGCATTAGGATGCCGCCGCCGTGCGACACCTGATCTGCTCTCGCAGGACGTTCTCGCACTGCAACAATCCCCCGCTCAAAAACGGAGCAATTGTCGATCGTGGGTAAGTCTTCTACTAAATGGCCTTTGATTCGGAAAGAGAGAGAGAGAGACGGAGAAGCTACGCTAAAGGTAGCTCCCTAAACCGCTCCAGGCCGACGACGCAGGAGGACGCTTTCCAAGGATAACCAGCGATCTATAACTTCTAATAAATATGGAGGAGTAATGAAACATGTGGGGGAAAGTTTGAACCCTTCTCACATCCTCTGCAGCTACAGAAGCCTGCAGAGGACACAAGTAATGAATGTAAACTGTACTTTTTGTACCTTTCAGGAAAGCGAGTGCACCAGATGTCTCGTCACAAATTGATTATAATTGTTTTTGTCGCCTCAGAAAACAAAAATAGAATGAAACATGCTGAAAAAATAATGAGATTTGCTTGATAACAGCGTCACGAAGAGGCTTTCATGTTATTTTTGCAGCTATAGCTATTGATTATTCCTATTTAAGAGTTCTCAGCACTTTCCTGCACAGCAACACACACACACACAAGAAGAAAAATGTCATTATAAAAACACCCTGCAATGCAAAAAGAAGCAAAACCACCTGAACCAAAGGTGAGAAAGGAACCTTTGAATTTGCACACAATTTCCCATCAAACATGGGTTTAATTAGCGCGTATCAAGAGGCGAGGCGTCCGCGTTTGCTTGCATTTCGCACGCTTTTGTGTTCGCGGGCTCGTTAACGAGTCACAAATCTTCCAGCTGTGGACACAAAGGCTGCACGTCACCATGGCGAGGGGCCCACCCACACAGGTGTTTTCATTTAGGCCTGATTAGCGCTGCTCTCGTTAGGTGATTCACAGCCTGAGGCCTAATCAAGCAGGGGATTGATAACACCTGTGTGGCGGCCATTACTTCCTCTTTTCATGTGAGAATCATCAGCTGCGCAGCTTCCGGTGTGAAGACGTTGAGATTAACTGAAACAACTGGTTTAAAAGATGTTTCTGCTGACGGCCGTCATGTTCACAGGTTTACAGGTAAGAAACGATCCGCTGAGTCTCCTCACAGATATTACTCTCATGGAAAGATCGCTGCAAAGCTTTTGAGATCCTCATTGGTTCTCTTTCCAATCGATCAAATCTGTTCTTGCAAAAATATTATCTACTTATAGCAGGAAGACTTGCACACACACATGATCCAGCATCAATATGTATTCTTATTTTACCTCCATTTAATTGCATTTATTTTCTAATAGTACATCATTTAATTGCATCTTCTCCTTATTTTACCTCATTTAATTGCATTTATTCTCATTTTATCTTGTTAATTGCATTTTTCTTCTTAAATTACTTAGTTTAACGGCATATTTTCTTATTTTACCTCATTTAATTGCATTTTTTCCCCTTATTTTACTTCATTTAACCACATTTTCTATTTATTTTAAAATACTTCTTTCCTGATCCCTATTGTCATATTGTGCATATTATCTAAAAAGTATATATAAAAAAACATATTTATTTTGTATTTATTCATGTATAATTTTTTTAAAATCTGTTTAAATGTTTCGCATGTCATTATTTAAGGGCTATTTTTCCAGAAAGGATCGCTCCCTAGACGCCACATTTAACACATTTAAACTAAACGACTAGTAAAAGTTCTTGCATTATTAATTTCACATGTCACACACTTCACGAACACAGCTGCTGATCCACAATCCATTTATTTTTGTCTCCACAGCCAGAAGAAATGCTGAAAGCGGCCCCACGCTATGAAGGTGGTCGTGACGACTGTTGAAGCACCTTCATCATCTCCCACACAGACCAACAAAAACAACAAAAAACACACATTTTACTCTCCGGTTCTGGTGATGTTTTAAAAAAGCATGAAATCCCTCTCTGAGCAGAGACAACGGCCACGACGCGAGTCAAAGCCTGCGTGCAGATTTGGACTGGCAGCTCTACATTTGGGGGCGATATGACTCGGTCTTGACGTTAAGGTTGGCGACGTGGCCGCGCGCTCGCGGGTCACGCCGGCCGCGGGCGGTTCGGGGGGGGAAGTGGTCGAGGTTACGCAGCTGTGACGGGATGAAGCCCGGCGGCCCGATGACCGACCGCGGCGCCGCGGAGCTCTGATCCCGACGATGAAAGAGCGAGACAGAGATGATCAAGAGAGTGTGAAAGAACAATGGGGACGAACTACAATGGATGCAGAGAGAATGTACAACCACTAAAGTGATAAAGGGAAGCTGTGACGAGACGGAGGGCCGTGAAGTCGTGTTTTCATCTTTTAGCTGCTAGGATCGTCTTTTTGAGGACTCTCATCCTCTTGTTCTCTCCAGCCCGGAGGACGAGGACCAGCTCCAACAACGACAAAGCACTGACAAAGACGTCGTTTAAGTCCCATTTTAAGTCCCAGCATGCCCCATTCAGACAATCTTTTGGCATAAAACATGTACATTTTTCCATTTTTCAACCCAACGACACAGTTTCTTGACTGAAACTCCTTCCTAACAGGCCAAGTCTTTGTTTAATTGTGATTTTTGTTGCAGATTCTGATTCTTTAGGTCCTAATCTTTCCAAAAAGGTGTCTCATTGACGCTCCAGGAGGCAATTTTGGGGGAATCTGGCTCATATCATGCTGGATGTTCATAGTTGCCATCAAAATATCTTTTAAAAGTGAATTTGTTGCAGGTATACATACAATAAACACCAGTTTTGGAATTAATTTGGGGTTCCTACGACAACTCAAACAGGTCTGGATCAAAGAGTTAAATACAAATTATTGATTTTTGGCTATCCAACATGTAATTAAAGTACATGAACCTCTAATAGTACTGTACTTTGTTACATTGCCCAACTGAACCTGTGTTAAAACTATGTAAATAACAAGTTGACAGCTGAGGGGAGGCAAACAAACCTACAAACCATGGTTGAAACAAAATAAACATGTTTTCTTCAGTGCACCTCAGTTGGTTCATGTCTCATGGAGACACTCTGCAATTGGATTAATGGCCGTGCGAACGACTGGATGCAAACGAGCCCTGTCAGGAGCGAAAAGGAGGAACTGGGTGGAAACCGGCTGGGAGGGGACATCCTGTGTGTGTAGACGAGCGACCGTAGCAGCATTGTTCACCCCCCCCCCCCCCCCCCCCCCCCCCCCCGCCAGCGGACATTGTTTACCTGGATGTTCCTAAAGAGGAAAACCAGAGCCCAATCACTTTGAATCATGCGTGACCTTGAGCCTGTGGAGCATGAAGGTCACCTTCTGCCCCGCTGGCATGTCAGGAATGTCAGCGTGCCGTAAAGTAGCTGTACAGTGACGTATACCTTTCCTTTCCGTTGAGACGCGCCGCTCTTAAAAACAAGCGCTCCCCAGGTGAGCGGCAGCCCGGAGCCACAAACAAGTCACCGCCGAAAAAACATGCACTTCTACTTTCTGATGTCGAAACTGACGAAACCTGGTGACTCTTTAAAGTGCACAATGAAATGTGTGTGTGTCTTCTTGTGTGTGTGTGTGTGTGTCTTGAGTGTGAGTCTTCTTGTGTGTGTGTGTGTGTCTGTGTGTGTGTGTGAGAGTCTTCTTGAGTGTGAGTCTTCGTGTGTGTGTGTGTGAGAGTCTTCTTGTGTGTGAGTGTGAGTCTTCTTGTGAGTCTTCTTGTGTGTGTGTGTCTTCTTGTGTGTGTGTGTCTTCTTGTGTGTGTCTGTGTGTCTTGTGTGTCTGTGTGAGTCTTCTTGTGTGTGTGTGTGTGTGTGTGAGTCTTCTTGTGTGTGTGTGTGTCTGTGTGAGTCTTCGTGTGTGTGAGTCTTCGTGTGTGTGTGTGTGTGTGTGTCATCTCTTCCCACGTCGTCATTCCCAGAAGCCCCGCCCTGCTCCGGTGTTGTCGACAGTCCGCTCGGCGCTGAGGGGGTTAACGCGACCCCGCGGGTTCCTTCCCTCCGGTCGCCGTCCACGCGGTCCGGCGCCAGATGGTCGCCATATGTCCACAGCGAGCGCAGGCGGTGCCGAGGAACGCGGTTTGTTTACCCAGCATGCCCCTCTGGTGTTTGTTATGGATCTCATATATTATGCGGAGGGGGGGAAATATCACATAAATAAAAACAGTGCAGCTTTAAAAGCGTCGGCCTCATTACTCCCTCTAAAAAAAAGGAGATTTCTCTTTCATTACACCCACAAATCTGTCAACCCGCTTGAAGCATCCAGATAACACGGTTCTCTCCACGCTGGACGGATGAGTAACCAAATAGCTCGTTGAAATAAATGCGTTTTTCATCTTTTGTAGTGGGCGGTTTCCGCTGGAGGGGAACTACTTTTTCTGCCAATGTTGGAATCATCAGGAGAGTAAAATAATCACTGGATTGATGTCGGGATTTGTGTTTCATGACCTCGGTTCGTCATCTTCAGAGTTCTGGCAATCCTTCCTATCAATTATTATACAAACGTGAGCGTTTGACATGAAGAATATGAACACAAGTTTTGAACGAATACCACGTACTTTGCAGAGAAACCGGCGCGCCCACGACGCGCGTCCTCGCTGACCTCTACGTAGAGGATGTGCGTCCGCGCTCGACAAGCAGGACAAAAGATCATCGGACTATATAAATAAGCGAAAAAGTGAAAAGATTTGGTTATAAAAATATTATTAAATCAACAAGAAGAGGAAAAAAATTGAAAAAAATCACCGATAAGTTCTTTTCCCTGTTTTTGCTAACGAAATATTGTCTTAATTTGTTTATTGGAACAAAACAAACACTTTTGGAGACGTCGCCTTGGGTTTCTGGGACGTTGCAATGGACCATTTTCACTATTTGCTGACAAAATAAAATGTATTTTCAGCTATCATTAAGCTTTTATTTATCTGGGATTGTCCAACTGTGACATTTTAAAATGTCTTGTGTGTAAAAGAGCTGGTAATTGAAATAAAACAACAAAGATGAACTTGATGACACACACACAGAAGTACACACACACACACACACTGATTCATGTGTGCACGCGTCAGATCTGCAGGCGTCTCTCCCCTCCAGGTCAATTCTAACAAGGATGTAAGTCAATATGGACGTAAGAGACACGGACGATTATGATAAATGAGATCTGTTTGTGAAGAGCTGCGGAGAAAACTGTGTTTTTTTTTATTTTTGGGGCGACGCCAGGCGGAGGTGACGAAAGCGCCTCGGAGCGGGAACACGAGCCGGCATCATTTACCACAATTACTGTCTCGGAGACACGGATTCAAACGGCTTCATCCCACCAAGAGACGCCGCACCTGAGGATGAGGCACAGCTGACAGCAGGTCCAATCATGTCTGTCACACACACACACACACAAATATGTTTCCGTGAAATATGAATCTATTAAAATGAATGCAATATGCACGACATACAGTAAACTATTGTACCGCCAGATTGAAAATGAAATGTTTTTTATGGCTCATCTGGAGGGCAATCAGCCTGCTTCATCTGATGAATAATTTAACTAATCATCAATTAATTATCATCATCACCATCACAATCCAAATAAAAACAAACGCATTAACATCTCGTGTGCAGTTTTGCATCTAAATGTAAAGAAACTATGAATACATGAATGTAATAAACCATCAAATGTAATATTTTTTTGTGAGGAAAATTTTCTAAATGACCATTTAGAGGCACAAACATCCACGTTTGAGTGCAAAAAACAAACTAAAAGCCATCCGACGAGACAGATGTGTGCACGGCAGGACAGATCGGGGACCAACGCCACCAAAAAATACTCCACTTTCAACCTCGTCTTTTGTCTCCAGTGGAAAAGCGATGATCAGAAGCACCTCCACGCCGCTCCACCTTCAGGCTGACGCGTCCTCGTGGACTCAGGTGCGGTCGCGTTATTGCGCCTTCGCCTCCCTCGGCGAGGAACACAACGATATTGCTAAAAGTTTCAGACAGTCGGCGCCCTCCGTTATCCCCCCACCAACGTCAATTATGTTCAATTATTCTGGCGCCTGCAGATGCTGCGCCGGTTGTGTTTCATATCGCTGCAACATGTGCCAAGTACAATAAGCCGCCACTGTATTTGTCGTACTAAAAAGTCACTTTATTTTGTGTTCAACGTGATCCATGACAATGCTCCGTAATGAATTCCTGTTGGGCTATCAAAGCTCCGGATAGCCAAACAATTTAGCTCCTTCATTCAAGTCTGTGTTCATCATATAAACCTTTAACTCATTTCCTTTTCCAAAAATACATTGCGAAGGAAATATAATTGCTGTCTGGATCATTTTCTTCAAGGCGTATTCAGGAGGTTAAGCAAACTAAGTGCAAGGAGATGAGTTTCTTCTTCCGGGCTCCTTGAACACTTTGATACGGTTCGGTGAAGACTGTGTTGTTAGTTGAATATGAATATATTTACTGCACGTTATAACCTTGTGTCAATGACAAAAAGGATGAAAACAATCTTTAAAAACATCCAAAAAGTGGAGATTCCCTGTGTTACGCTTTCATTGAGTTTGATAAGCAAGAAGATTTACGTCCACATTACGCTCAACTTCTTAAATATAGCCACAAAAACGTTAGCTAGGATTTAGCTTCCAGGTGCAGATGATGGAAAAATACATTTTGAAGTGCAGAAAACTGGATTCTGAACACAAAGCGAACAAGTGCCCTCCGGCTCCATCTCAAGTAAACACTGTTAGCTTAGCGAGCACGTTAGCTGTAGTGTTGTCTAGTTAAAGACATGTCAAGTCGACTGGCTAACATCTCATGGGATGAAGTTGGGTCTTCTTGCTTCGTTAGCAGCCTTCGCGTCCTCCGACTCCATCTCAAGTAAACACCGTTAGCTTAGTGCGCACGTTGGCTGTAGTTTGTACCGTTAGCGCGCCGCGAGCCTCCGCTGGCTGACATGTCGATAGTCGTTGAGAGGCAAATCGAAATGCTCCCACTCTCTTCTCCGACTTGTTAAAGTACGCTAACGGTGGATGTTGTCGCACAAGTTGTGTATTATTTTCCACAGCAAATATAAAACTTTTATAAAATGCCTTGAGGGAACATCTCTGCAGCAGCAGCAGCAGCAGCGCTCATTTATTGATGCATGTATTGATATGAAGCCACAGATTCCTACTTTAAACTCAACTTTCTGCAAGTTATAGTAAAAAAAAACAAAAAAACAGAAAGTTGTACTCGCTGAAGCAGAGCAGGAAGTGAGTAACCCTCTTCACACCCTTTTTCAGAGTGAGAACCACCAGCCGAGCGAGACGGGAACACACGAGGCAACGAGCTGCCACAGAGGTTGAGCCGCGGCGCTGTAATTACACCTCAGGACAGCGGGAGTGTGTCTGGTCCATCCCCTTACAACCTCTCCTTGGAGGCGAATTAGCTGAGCATGCTCTCACCGTACGAGGGAGGGCCTCCTGGGCAGTTTGGCGAGCCCCCCCCCCCCTTGTGTGTATCGCATGTCAGATTAGCATAGAAAGCCGGGAGGGAAATGATTTTGGCGAGAATCATTCTGCTTTGAAATCTGACTGTAGTGTGTACCGGCACCCGGTTCCCCCTCCGACGCGTCGCCCTTGCGTGACTTTGCGGCGTTGACTCGAACGCTCGCGGTCTGTTAGAAAGGAGATAAATCCTTGATGGGTGGCAAGAAGAAGGGGGAGATGAGGAGCTTAGTGTCGGGCTCCGACGAAGCCTTGAAGCCGGGGGATCGGCTCTTCGCGAACACGGCGGAGGGAGTCGAGTTGCGCGGTCGCAGACTCGCTGCCTGTCGGCTCCCGTCTGAAGGCTAATAAGACTCCTGGATGCAGTGAGGTGATGTCAGAGAGACTGTCAGGTTGCTGTTACAAGATAACAACAAAGGATGGGGGGAAAAGTTTAGATTCAAGACTCACTGACTGTGAAAAAAACACAATTTCTGCATTAAATGTGAGTCATTTATCAACTTTTTTTTAGATGAAACGCATACGTTTGTAGTCGCAAATCCACAGAGAGTTAACCCGCTGTCCCCCTCAGCTCTCTGGAGCGTTTTAGCGTCTTTCAGCTCATGTTTTTGGCTTTTCCGGCCTGCAGACTGCCCTCTCAGCCCGGACAGCCAATTATTTTCTGCAGTAAACAAATATGTGCGTCATCTGTACATCCCCAAAAAAATAAAAAAAGACTTTGCAAATCATGTTTTGTTTTAGAGAGTGTCCAAACAAATAAGAAATACTCTATTAAATCCATATATAATAAGCATTATATACAAATGTTTGTTCAGCCAATACAATATCATGTGTGAATAATCGTTTTTAAGACAACAGAAAGAAATTGTACGATAGAAAAGCAGAAAAAAAATAATCTTCTGCATCAAATAATTAATTTCTTCCTCCAGACTTTGCTCTAATCTTTTCTTTATTTGCTGGATAATTGCCTTTCTTAAGCTTCTAAAAATAAACCAACGCATTATTCTGCTTACTGGTGACAGCGCTTGCTCAGCCGGTGACGAGGCGGCTGCTTTGACTCGAGGGGGTGCCGAGCGGGAAAAAGGTCGGGGATCAGTGCACCGGCCCCGTCACCGGGATGCTCTTCTGTTATCTGCGGGGCCACACGGCTGCGTCACGAGTAAGATTTCAGGCTCGAGGACCCGAAAAGCAACCCAACTCGCTGTCAACGGCGCTCTGCTTGACAGCAGACGGTGACGGCTGGTGCTGACGCGTATAGCGAGAGGCCAGAGGGGTGGGAAGGGGGGGGGGGGGGGGGGCACCCAAGAACCCGGGGTCGGAGCACCAGCGGGTGTCACATCGGGGTATTGTCTCCGTCTGCCACTTACTGTCACCCGGGGGAGGATTGAGCGTGTTGTGGCCACAGAAAAAAAAAAAAAATGGCTGACGCGTCACCTCTGACCTCCGCTGTCACCTTTTTAACGGAGGCTTCAGGTGAGAAGGAGCCTTTCGTTTCCTCGGAAGCGCCTTCCTATGAAGCTAAGCAAATAAAAGAGGAAGTGCAGGTGCGTGTCCCGCTGCTATCAGCCCGGATTAGCTCGCTGGCATCGCTACTCAACGAGACAATTATTGTGCAGAAACGGACGATTATCGTGCGGCAGGTGCGTCGGTCGTCGACCGAGGAATCTCCAAATTGACAAAAAGAGAAAACAATCAAGAGGAAAAGGGGACTTCATCTGCCTTCATCTGTCTCTGGGTTTAGACGACGGAGCGTTGCTGCACGAGCAAAGACAGATGGACAAAACAGGTGCTGATATGATTTCGCTGTAATGTTTTAATTTATTTAGCAATGAACCATCTAAAGAGATGGAAACCCGGCCCGCGGTGGTCACGGGGCGCCGAGCCGAGTGATGCGCCTCGCTGTCACGCAGCTGTGGACGCCGAGGACGCCATTTAGATGTGTTCATGTCGTCTGATTGGAGGACAAGTTGCACACATGCACAGTGAATGGAAACGCTACCACTTGCGTTATCCTCTGCTGACCAGCAGGGGGCGACTCTTCTAGTTGCAGGAAAGAAGTCCGGTTGTATAGAAGTCAAAGAGAAAGTGACTCTACTTGATTTAATCCCTCAGTAAAGATTGTAAACTTGATTTTTCTTCTTTTTTTTAACTTAATCTCTGGTTTTAAGTCTTATTTAATACAACATGATGTTTATTTTGTAAAGTATGGTCCATTTGAGAGTTTTAGGGAGGGCTTACTGTGATTGACAGGTCGCTGTCGCAACCAGAGTCGAAATATGGTAACTTCTGTTCATTGGTTGCAGAAAAAACAAAATGGCGGCGGCCACATTGCCGAACTCGAGGCTTCAAAATGTCACAAAGCAACGGGTTACGTCTCAATAACCACGTCCACTTTTTATGAAAAGTCAGCGGTTGTTGGGCAAACTGTTTCTAGCACTACAACATGAGTCTGTCAACTCGTCAGGCAATGAATCAGCAACTATTTTAACAGTTGAATAAATATTTGTCAAGCTGAAACGCCTGTTTTACATCTGCAGGTTTTGGACTGTTCTCCTTTTGCCTTTGGGAACCAGACCAACACTTTCCCCCCACAGACAGCAATGTAATCCATCACACATCCTGAAGGCAACTCTCTGAGGCAATACATCCACATCTAGAGCTAATGAGATACTCTGAGAGGCAGACAAATGTGAAGTCATAAAAGATTTGAATCTCCAAAAGAAAGTATATTTGTTGCAAAGATTTCTTCCCTTCTCAAAAACGCACCAAACCAATCAGCTCAAATTACAATCTGCTCTCCTCCAAATGCCCTGAATTTGCTTAATTTACCCAAATCTATTTCTGCTGTAATCACTGCTTCAACATATCAAACAGCACAGAGCAGTGAAACCTGGAGTCAACTCTGTTCCTCACCTCACATAAAAACTGCCAGACTCAGTACAACTCGAGGCCGAACGAGTTCAAAGTGTGTTTGTTGGTGCAACTTTGAGCTTTGAAGCTGCACAAATATATCATGAAGTGTCTTTTTTCCACTCTCAGGACTCCCGGCTGTGATTGTCAGGTGGGCCGGCTGTAAATCCTTCACGAGCTCGCCTGGTTTGCAGGACGGTCTCGGCATCAAAAAGCCGGCCACAGGAAGAGGAAGAGCCAGACCTGACAGAGACACAGCTCCGTGTTTACACGCCGATGAATTAAACATGAAGACAATCCCAGGAACTCGGGAGTGAACACACACACACACACACACACACAGGCCGAGCCGCAGAGAAGCGACTGTGAAGCAAAAAAAAAAAGGGCGAGCTTGTCGACAGGCTGACGTGTAACTCCACACGATGTACAGTACACTGAGGATCCAGGAGGCGAATCTGCAGAGTAAGGACAGCTGGATATGTGCATGACATCTCCACAGTTATTACAGTGTGCGTGGGGGAAGGAGGGGGGGTAAGGGGGGGGAATAGTGTCTTCTTATTAAAATTCATAACTCTGACCCGCAGTTGTGATATGAATCATGCCCTTAAGTTTTGATTAAAAACAAACTAAACAAACAGATGGATAGTCCCGCCCCGATAGCATAACTGTGGGAAAACAACACATAGCGCGCTCTGCATGTACCGGCAGAGGTAAATATATAAAAGGTGAGCGCACTACGCCTACTCTGCAATCATCATATGGTAAATCATCCCCGGTGGAAACAAAAAGCGTATTATTTATTCAAACAAACTCTGATTTATGCCGCTAGAAGCCCCCCATCTGCATATTAAATAACACCCCTGTAATGCTTCTTAATCTTCTGAATTCACATCAGTAATCAAAGAGCCGACACAAGTGGAATATCTCGAGGTAAACGTGGTGTTTGTTTTTGTTTTGTCAACCTTTGTGACACAGTTCTGGGCAGAAACTCCCTCGGCGCTCTTCTTCTTCTTCTTCTTCTTCTTCTTCTTCTTCTTCTTGTGCTTCTTCTTCTTCTTCTTCTTCTTTCAACCGCGTCCCGCACCAGATGGGCAGGCAGCCCGACTCTGTGGGAGTCGAGGTGGGAGTTCGGGACAGCCAAGAAAACGACAAGACCGGGTAAATTTATGATGCAGCAGCAGGGGAAACTAAATATATATATATATATATATATATATATATATATATATATATATATATATATATATATATATATATATATATATGTAGAAAAAAATAGCTTGCTCCTTTTGACCCGGCCGCGAGCGAAGAAGCCCCTCGTCGAGCGCCTCGTCGTACGAAGGTGACGCAATATGGAGGATCTCAAAAAGTCACAGTCTCCCCGCAGCATCCTCTGCACAAAAAAAAAAAAAAAAAAAACCCACCTCCGCCGACCGGCAGGGCTGTTGCTTAGTTACCTGGCTCTGCAGAAGTGCAGTGAAGCATCATGGGCCGACGTGGGGACCACTTCACCACCCACACCGACCGCGTTACCAAGAGGGAGAGGAGAAGTGTGTCAAGTTCCTTTCAACGGGAGGTGGAAATGAGATGGACTAACTCAAGGTCTTATGATGTGATGATCTTTATTATATTCATGAGGTTCACCTAAATAAAGCAAAGTCCTGCAATACATCTGTGTAAAGGTCATGCTGTTATTAAACTTCATGATCACTTCAGAGGAGGTTACGTGACTTAAAGCCGTGATGAAATACTTGTGTGTTTTGTATATTACCATTGATTCACATCTGTGTGTGTGTAGAAAGCATTCAGCTCCGGTTGCTTCAGAGCGTTTCAGCATCGTTTTTCAGTCCCAGCGCTCGTCAGCTGGTTTCCAGCTGCGCAGGTGTTTTTTTAAAAAATAAATCCTCTGGAAACTACCAGCTCAGCAGGAAAAAGGTTGACAGACGCGGTGATTAGCGGACGATAAGAAGTGGAGCGTTTAGCGGCTAAAAGAGTTGGTGGAGACCAAAAACAGAGAATAACGGACCGACATTCACCAGTTATTCAACTTAGAGAGATTTTACTGCCCATAAGTTGTGAAAATGCAGATTTGGAAGAATATTCAATTCAATATATAGTCCAACATACACATTATGAGATATCTTCTCAGTGAGACATTTTACAGTTCTATTATTAAAATACACTTTTATTTGAAGTACTAATATGTGTTTGTTATTTACCATATTTATCTGTTATTGCACTATGTTTATTATTTTTATATTTTTAATTTGATTTTTTTATATATTTTCTTTAAATGTATTCATTTTTTTAATCTGTTTTATTTTTTTTTTGTTACATTTGTTTTTCGTATTGTAATGTATTATTAATTTTATTATTATTTTTTTGGAAAATATATATATGTTAATGTTTTTTTAAATTCTATGTCTATTTTTAATCTATGTTTATTGTTATGCCCCTTTAAACAAGTCAAATTCCTTATATGTTTTCAACGTACCTGGCAATAAACACTTCTGATTATATATATATATATATATATATAGATATATAGATATATATATATATATATATATATATATCTATATATATATATATATATATATATATATATATATATATATATATATATATATATAGATATATATATATAGATATATATATATAATGTCATATTTGGCAACACAATGCGTTTTCTTGTTGCCTATCGGCAACAAACGCAGTGTCTATATAAGAGATTTCCCCGGCTGGCGGCGGAGCGGTGTGGATGTTACCGTCTAACTGACACATGCGGTTAACAGGATGACCCGAAGTCGTTCAGGATCTCTGCGGGGGAACCCGAGTCGGACCGGCGCCGCGGTGAACGGAATTGCTTTTAATAACGACGCCGGCAAACGATGCGAGCCACATTTTTATTAGATCTAATATGACACGTCTGGAGGGAGATTTCAATCCCACAACGGCGTTATTGTTTCTCTGCCGTTATTATTCGGCCCTTTGTATCGCCTCCCCGGCTGTCTGAGGCTCGCTCGTGTTTAAACTGGAGCCCTCGCTGTGATAATGTTCACAGGCAAAGGCCTCTCCCACCGTCTCTATTGGTTTTTATCAACATGAAATAGGTTTCAATTGCTCTGAACATGATTTCGAACGTGACATGCAGCGACGGCAATGTGACCCGAAGATTGATTTCATGGTTCCTTTCAAATAAAGCAGGAAGATTGTCACACCTCCTCGATTAGCATATACAGAGAAAGGTAGCTGTTATAATAACATGTCTCGTCTCCATTAGAGATATTCAGCCACGAGTGCGTCCGCATTCTCCATTAATTATCCAGCTCGGCCCAGACTGTCAAGATTTGAAAATAATGACCGTACTCAATCACTAAATTTGAAAGTAATGAGTGCTATTAATATGTGTTTTTTTGTTTGTTGTTGTAACAGAAGCTTGTACAGCATGAGCAGACGATGTGACAACTGTTACTGGCACTTTTATTTATCTTTTATTATTTTGTTCTTCAGGAAATATGTGACAAAAAAAGGATCTAACAAACAAAATACAACTATTTTGTAAAGAAAATATTACAAATTGATTGAAGACGAGGTTCCGATGTTTGACCAAAATGTTTGTAAAAGCAGTTTGTCATTTTAGAAATATGTTTATTTACTTTCTTGCTTATGTATTGCCTTATACTAGCTAGCAGTTAGCTTAGCAAAAAGACTAAAAGCAGAAGCTCACCTGACTCCATTCCAAGGTAACAAAAGCACCAAAACTCCCATGTTATGGCCCTGACTACTTCTCATCCATTTATCTTACTATGTTAGCAGTTTTTGCGCTACGCTAACTAGCTGCACTACCTTCATATTAACCATCAGACATCCCGCTGGTATCGGTGTCCTCATCTTACTCTCTGTGAAGATCCCAAAATGTCAAACTTATCCTTTAAATATAGCTTAAGGACTATTTAGTTTCACTTGACTTCACTTGACTCTGACTGACATGGTGTTCACATTTGCCGCTTTATATTTGTGAGGGAATCAGAAGCAAGTAATGCTACGTTGTACTTTTGACATTCAATAAATACGAGGAGCCCCTCAGGGCAGTGTGTTCGGCCCCGTCGTGTTCACGCTGCTACCCCTGACATTAAGAAAACTCTGATGTGATGTCGGCCGGATTACGAACAACGATCCGACTTTAAATAGAGAGGAAGTCAACAATCTTGAGGACTATCTACTGCAACACCAAGTAAAACCAAGGAGCTGATAGCCGGTGTTAGAAAAAAGTAGGCAAAGATCAACACAATGGGTTTAAAGTTCCTGAGAATCCACATCACAAACAATCTGAAAATAGCTAAAAAACTGCTGTATTTCTTAAAAAAGACAACATTCCTCAGCCAAGTTCTTTTCCAGAGGAACAATAGAAAGCATCCTGACTGGAAACATAACAAACTGGCTTGTGCGAGGCAGTTCAGCATCATCGACTACATCAACATCTACTGAGCATCAGTGATATTGTTGATAAGAGGTGCCTGCGAAGAGCGGTTAAAAAAGGTATATTAAAAGCCGAAAACTACCCGGGATCGGCCTGTTTACCCTGCTGGCTCACCATCAGCCATAAGAGCGGCGTCTTTTACATATAGAATAGATATTACAGTTGTTTTTCTTTTTCAGCGATCGAGAACGTTTTGAATTGACTGTGAATGGATTCAGAATAAAATATTTTTTATCTGCAGTTATCCTGAAATATAGCATAACTATGTTTTCTTTGACTGGCATCATGTTTGCTCGGTGAGTTTATACAATTCAATACACCGAAGCTCCATTTTGATGAGTTTTTTTGTTTATTTATTTATTTTGGGGGCGTGAGGAAAGTTCTTCTTGCACTTTAATGTCTTTCTCTTGTGCTTTTTAACTTTGATGTACAAACAGAGCATAAACTAAGGTATGTGCTCCGGGTTGATTTGTTCAGATTGTCCCTCTGAATCCTGGGACGAGGCTCACAAGGGTCTTCGTTCAAGCTCATCCAGGTGGGTTTGCTTGCTTTCTCGTATTATTAATAAAGGTGCCCGATGGCAGCCACCTCTCCAGCACTGTACAGCCTTCCAATTATTGTATTTCCCCCCCTTTTCTTTTGTAGCCGCAAGATGAAAAGAGTTTACCAAGCATGGAAATTGATGACCTGTTTCATTTACTATTATTCCACGAGAAGTAGACCTCTCTCTACTTTCTATTACGGAACACGGAATACTTTCTATTATGGAATACTTTCTATTACGGAACACGGAACACTTTCTCTTACGGAACACGGAACACTTTCTCTTACGGAACACTTTCTCTTACGGAATACGGAACACTTTCTATTAGGGAGTACGAAATGCTTTCTATTACGGAATACGGAACACTTTTTTATTACGGAATACGAAATGCTTTCTATTACGGAACACACAACACTTTCTCTTACGGAATACGGAACACTTTCTATTACAGAATGCTTTCTCTTACGGAATACGGAACACTTTCTATTACAGAATGCTTTCTCTTACGGAATACGGAACACTTTCTATTACAGAATGCTTTCTATTACGGAATACGGAACACTTTCTAATACGGAATCCCGGCTGGAAGGTCTGCACAATGTTCTGTCTCTTTGTAATGCAGCACCTTGAGAAACCCAGCCGGCTGAGACTTTCCATGCTGTAGGTGTGCGGCGATGAGGCTGCAAAATAAATGATTTGATTTGAAAGTAAATCAGGGCGGCTTAGGCGGCTGAAAGGAACAATTGAGATAATCTCCCTTTCACGGCGGAGCCAGAATACCCTTCATTTCCAAGGCCTCGCTTTCTCTTTGACACAAGGAGGATGCCGCAGTGCTCGAGCAGGCGCCTCACCTTTGTTGTCGTGCACTGAGTGTGTCTGTGTGCGCCTCTTCCAGACAACATTGAGAATTGTTGTGCTAATCACAGATTCCTTTCAAACCCCCCCCCCCAAAAAAATCATATTTTTTATTCTGTCTGCCGAGGCATGACGAAGTGAAGCAGTTCCACGTGTTGGCCCAGGGCCAAGGGAAGAAGAAAAAAACCTCCATATCAATGCGATCTGTTACCTTTGTAATCCGAACCTCAATCTTTACTTCATAATCCTTCAGGCTGCTTTCTTTCATTGTTATTCATTCACGTTAACAACAGCCTCCGCGGACCTTTATCATCACACGACTGATTTTATAGAGCGGAGACGACTTCAAAGTTCTGCAACGGATTAAGTTGTTGTGTCCTGAGGTAAAAAGCTGAGTATAATAGACATTTATGAGTCTCTATCATTATCCCTTCGGAGCCCTTTTTAAAAAAATATTTTGTCACCAAAGAATAAAGCCTAAAAAGCCTCTTATGCCCCCCCAACACCTGCACTCTGGCTGCAGCTTTGCCAAAACTTTCTCCGGCTTTTACATTTTCAAAACCTGTAAATACAACAAAGTAAATAACAGCAGCAGATATTTGGAGAAAAAAAACACAGTAATTGTCATTTGCTGCTCATAGCCGGTGACTTCTCCTCGTAGGAATAAAGCAGATGATTAAGTGCATTGTCATTATGACAATGGGACGAGCTATAAATAGTAATAAGGGAATAATATAGTTTCCACTTCCCTACAAGTGGGCAAAATTCTGTTATTGCATGTTTAAGATTCAATACTTCTACTTGTTTGTTTGTTTTCCAAGATATTTCTGAAGCTCTCTCCAACGTCCGCATTGGATTTATTTATTTATTTTCCCCGCTGCTGTGAGCAGCTCTTCTATTTCTTTTGTGCGTTGCATTGTGGGAGCATACGGACAATCGGCCATATTTAGTACGCATGCTGTGGTTCAAGAAAGCACACTTTGTTTTGTCCCTTTTCCAGAACAATACAGACTCAAAACCGGCATTATTTTGGGCTTATTTGCACATATAATTATAAACATACATACCGTAAAAGTCAGGGTATAAGGCGCTACTACCTTCGGTGGTTGTCCCTGCTAGCTCCCAACTGTAGCCAGCTAGCGTTGCTCTGCTGCTAGCTCCTCAACAACCATCGAAGGTAGTAGCTTATAAACCCGACTTCTACGGTTGATAAAAAACATGTTTTAACATATATTGATTTGAACAAACTTAACGAGAGACTTCTCAAACTGCTTAATGCTAAACACCAGGAACTTTCCAGCCCACCAAGCACACTACCTTACTCTAAAACGAGCCCTGTGATGGCTCCCCTTATAGCTCCCCTTAATAGATGAAACAGGAAGCAGGCTGCACTGAGCTCAGAGCGGACTGGCGCTGCGAGGCTGGCGCGTCCCGGTGAAACTAATGAACTGGATTCAAAGACAACATTAAGACTATTGAGCAGCTTTATACTGAAGAAGTTATTGTGGGTCTTTCTGCAAAGTCCTCTAAATTACTGAAAACAAGGATGCAGCTTGGAGCTGTAGGCGTCGGGACGACGCGCGCTGCCCACCGAGGGACTCGCCGCTACCAATTAAAAAAGTCAGATGCAATCAGGCTCGACGCTTGGAAATAACGGAGGGAAGCTTTTGTATCGTCAGCTGCTTTGTGTGTGGGGGGGGGGGGGGGGAAAGACAATTTCCACCTCGTCAGTCGCTGAGTGAAACCTCCGATCTATCCCTGAAATCACACTGCACGTCGCTGCATCCACTCCAGGACTGTGCATCCCGATGTGCACGCTCCTCTCCAAGTGCACCGGGGGAGTCCGGATTATGTAACGCCGTCCAATTAGGGAGCCCGGTCGGCTGGAGGACCGGCCGGCCGCACGCAGCCGCTCTCCTCCCAGGGCGCGCCCGGGCCTTGTTTCTTTTTTTTTCTTCTTCTTCCCTCTCAGAGCACTTTGGTGGCGGAATAAGAAAAAGCACAAGTCAGACTCGCAGCCGCAGCGAGACAGGAAGGAAGCGACGGCGTGACCTCGTGCACCGGGTCAGTGTTTGGTTTACATGGAGGAGCCCAAAATACACACAGCCTGGCAGCCATGATGCGGCTTTTGGAGAGGGAAGCAGAAATCTGAAGGAACCTCATGTATATATGTGTATATATATATATATATATATATATATATATATATATATATATATATATATATATATAAAGTATATATATTTGATATTTAAATATATATATATATATATATATATATATATATAAAATAAATATGTATATATAAAAAAATCTTTTAAAATATAATTATATGTTTATAAAAACATATATATATATATTTTTTTTCATACAAAAAATATATTTGTGCAATGACAGTAAGGAATTATATTTTATGCCAGTTTCCAATCAAATATCTCTGAGTTTTGGATCGTTTGTTGTGGTAATTTATCAGACGAAAGTGACAAAAATGATCTTAAAATGTTCTCAAAAGTGAGAATTTATGCTTTTCTTTGTTTTCTACCAGTATAAATTAAAATATTTGGAGACAACTGAGCAATTTGAGGACGTCACTTTGCACTTTAGGCAACTACAAGCGACATTTTTCACGACATTTCTGACATTTCACCAACACAACGATTCATCAAAGATAATCACCTGCTGGTTCGTAAAGAATGGAAACAATTGTCACAACGTGCGACTGGCTAAATCCAATAAAAACTAAAGCTGTGGATAGTACGAGATGCCCTAAACCAAGAGACACTCCCTCACCACACAGACACAGACCCTACTCACTGTTTCAGTTGTTTTTCTTATTGAGGTCAGAGAGAGAAACAGAAAGCTGCTTTAAAGTTGCTGTCGGCGGCTCGCGAGATGAATTTACTTCCAGTTCCTCACCTCATTATTCTAAAAAATACACAGTGAATTCACCCAGAATTGCCGGGAAAAGAAGCTGCAGACAGGTAGCTCCCTTAATTAGGCACCAGTTCTCCCAGTTTCAGAATAAATGTGAACAAATAAGACTTTTCGTATGTTTGCACGAGGTTCTCTCCTCGCCACCTGCTGTCAGCGGCCCGGACGCTTTTCAGCCATCGATATTGTGCGCGTCCAGAGCGGCGCCGTGTGAAGGCGTGTGCGCACAACATGGAAACGAGAACAAATGGTGTGACATCGTTAGCGTTCCTGGAGCGTTTGGGGCGTAAATGTTTCACTCGGAGGGTTTCACATCTCCAGCGAGATGCTTCTACTCCTGTCCTCAATCCACTGCTGATGCTGATCTGCCCCCCGCACACCCTGATGGGGCCGAGGCTTTACATAACACCCACGCTCTCCCTGCAAGGAACACACACACACACACACACACACACACACACTGGAGCCAGAAAGCAGTGTAACACAGCTGGCACTAATAGAACAAATCCCTCAGATAACCCTGGTCATTTTATTTTGGTGTTAAACAAAATAACAAGGTGAGTTTTTAGAGGCGGCCATTAAGAAGAAGACGAAGAAGAAGAAGACGAAGAAGAAGAAACAAAAGAAGAAGATGAAGAAGAAATAGAAGAAGGCAAAGAAGAAGAAGAAGAAGAAGAAGAAGATAAAGAAGAAGATGAAAAAGAAGCACAAGAAGAAGCAGGTGAAGAAGCAGCAGCATTAGCAGCAGCATTAGCAGTAGCCTTAGCAGTAGCCTTAGCAGCATTAGCATTAGCAGCAGCGTCCTCGCTCTCCTGGCGTTACAGGTGTGCAGGTAAACACCCGTGAGGTGAACCCGTGTGTTATCTTGTAAATCTTTCCGCATCAGAGGCTTCAAACAAGTCGAGAGAGAAGATTCAGATCTCTCCCTGCGGGGAGCGACGCCCGCAGATGAAAGGACGCCGGCGTCGGCGGGTTCGGGCTCTTTCAAGCGTCTCACTCTTGATCAGTTTTCCAGCAGAACGTGTTTTAATTCTCTAAACGCTCCGCTGATCCAATTTGTCGACACGCCGGCTCGCGGCGCCGTGAACAAAAGGCCCTGGAGGATCGCCGCGCGCTCCAGCTCGTTCCTCGAGAACCGACAACAGAACCTTCTTGTTCCTCGAGAGTCTCGTGGCGTTTACCTCGCGGGCGCCAATAATTAAAACAGGAACACCACCTGGAATCTGATTCATTGATGCAGAGACTCGCTCTCAATCCTAATTTCACCAGTTGTTGCCTTCTGCTGCGCGACACGACTTCAGACATCACTGCTGACGGCTTGAGCAGCAAAGCAGAAGAGACACCTGGAATAATAACTGCAGGAAGAGAACGTCCTCCTGGAGTCCGATAAATTATATATCAAAGGTTTTCTTGGTCAAACTTCGTCCAAAAACGCCCCATTTTGAGATAAAATAATCCTTTATTAGTCCCTCAGTGGGGAAATTACAGGATTACATCACCATTGCTCACAAGTAAATATAAATAAACAAAAAAAATAAACAGTAAGAAGAATATTAAATATACAATTGGAATGATTTTTTTTAATAATAAAAATGTGTAAAAATATATTGCACCTGGTGAAGAATTAAATTTAAAATACGTAACAAAAAAAAAATAGGATAGAAATATATAAGCATTATGCTAACTATAGCGTTTCAGTCTTTCTAGTTATATTTACTTATTGTACTGTATGATAAACTGAATAATAACACACGCATGTGTCTGTAAACTGTGATGACGTTTATGAAATATTCACACTTACAGCTTTTATCTGATCGTCTGAAGGCCGGTCTGTCTTGCCCCATGTTATTATTGTCAACATTTGTCGTCATTAATGTCAGAAAATATCTGCTTCCTCAAGGCTGAAGTGATGTCATGAAGTTGTTTTTCCCCCCAAAACTTCTGAGATATTAAATTATCCAACACTGACGAAGAGAGACGGCAAATCCTGAACATTCGCTCCAAAAAATGATCTCATAAAATGCCCCGAAAAGCTCATAAATAATAACCCGAGCTGCGAGTTTGCATCGTTCATCTGCATCCGAGACGTAAATGTTGTGTTGCGTGGAGGGGAACAACATACAAATGAGTTTGGACACACATGACGGCTTACCCAGAATGCAATTACCCAAATGTTGTAAAAGTCTGATCCTCGGAGCGATGAGCGAGTTCCCTCAGTTACTAGAAAATCCTCCCGCGTTAAATATGAAATACGAGTCAGAGAAAGTGGAACTGAGCAAACAGAGAGACCTTGAGTCTGATGAAGGAGTCATACAGCCAGATTAATTAAGGCTCAAGTCTAAATCAATCCAGATTAGCATGCGCTTGATTAAATTGTCCGGAGTAATTAAATACTGTCTCTGTTTCGCTCAGCGGACGACGGCCGGCAGAGTGAGAAAAAAGCTTCACGCAGTCGGGAATCGAGCCAAAAAAAACACGAATTCAGAGTCGGTGTTGTACGAGGAGCGACGCGTGCAGAGAGTTCCTCTCTGCACTCGTCATCGGCCAGAAAGCCGCCCCGCAGGGTGAAGGCGCCGCATGAATATGAGTGAATCATTACACACAAGGTGTGAACTCTCATCACTCTGTCGTGAACACCTCCACGATGCATCTCCATGTTAAGCTTTTTTTAGAGCTGAGTTTAAGTTGAATCCGGCTCCAAAAGGGATTCAAACTCGGTGTTTGTCTTTGGTCATGTCCTGCAACCTCTCCACAATAAAAGCATCGCACTTTGCCAGTGGGAAGCTTTTAATGTGAAGCAGGAAGACGACACATCTCCATCAGTAGACGGTAAAATAACATGTTATTAGTTTAGGTAGAAGCTGCAAAAGCACTAAGAACTGAACACAGACCAGGAAATAAAATAACTCTGCAGAGCTTCAGAGTTTCCAAAGCAGCATCAACATCTGCACGGCTCTGTGACAAAAAAAAACACCCTAAAACATTCCCATAATGCAACTGGCTGGACTTGACACTCCCTCGTTCCTTCACAGTGAGCCCGGCGTGTCCGATCACAGCCTGGATGTCTTCCTTAGAAAGTGTTTGTTATCTTCCACCTCTGATCCGAGCGCCTCCCTGTCCAAACAGATAAGAGCGGATCAAAATGGCGACTCGGCATCGGCTCACCGGCGGCTCAGACTCTGACGCGGGGGACTCCGATGCGGTCTGACAAGTGCCTCTGAACATTTAGTGCGCGGCAGCCGCGTGGGGGAACGTTAGCAAAGCAGAGGAGGCAGCAAGGTCGCATGCAGGTCATTATCCTGGAAAGTGCTTCTCATAGTCCTGCGACATGAATAAATGATTGAATTGTTGTGTCTTTACGGTTCTAATGAATCAAAAAACGCCCTTTTTACTAATTCAGCTTGTATTTTTGCCAACGAGCTAACGCTAATGCTAAGCGGCGGCTCCAGACCCCGTAGCACGCCGTGCTTCCCCTGAACATCCTCTTAAGTTATGGGTTCGGCGCCGCGGCGCACCGCGAGGCGAGCGGGGAAATTAAAAAAAGCGTGGCGGGATTTCAACCTCGGAGCTTGATTAAAGGTTGTTTTTATTTTTTTTAAACCGCACCGGGGGAATCTCTAAACTTCTCATCTCAAAATGGAGAACACCGTTCCCCCAATGCCTGAATCTAAATTAGTCAAAGTGTTCGGCGCGTGCTGATGCGTGTTATTGCGTCACGGGACAAGAACGACCTGGAAGCGTGCGCTCGCTCACCTGCAGATCCTTTTCATTGTGTGTCCAGCTTCCACTTTTACAGTAAAAGCAGCGAGTTGTATAACGCTGAGCGAGCTGCCAGGTGGATTAGAGGACGGCACTTGACGGAGAAAATGTTTATAGACGGAGGCCAGAAAACCCCCGTGTCAGAGAGAGAGAGAGAGAGAGAGAGAGAGAGAGAGAGAGAGAGAGAGAGAGAGAGAGAGAGAGAGAGAGAGAGAGAGAGAGAGAGAGAAGCTGAAGCGTCCTCATCAGCAGATCTGGCATGGTGCAGCCGGGTCACCGCTCAGAGCTTTAATCAGAGGCTCGCTTCCTTCCCCACGTCCTCCTCCCGGAGCCCTCGGAGTGGGATCGTTGTGTGGGACGCAGGCGGATCGATGATTGATCCGATGCCCCCCCCCCCCCTCACCCCCCACGGAGACGTCTGTCCAGCTGGAGCGCTCGATATCGACAGAAGAAACAGAGGATGTGAGGATGAGCGAGGCCGCCGGCCCGCCGAGGGGTTCCCCCGACCCGCTCGGGTTAAAGCGATAATCTGCGGCCGACGCTTTCGGGTCTTTTAGATTTAATGAAAGCGTCAAAGGTGATAAGCGTTATTATCAAAGGCCCATAATTCAGTTTTGTAATATCACAATATTACAGCCAGATGAGAACGGAGGCGTTCTGCAGTCACTGCGCGTCAACGCTGATACGGTGCAGCGGGAGGATGCGACGGACGGAAACGGCATTTTAGAATTTATATATATATATATATATATCTTCTAAAAATTCTAAAAAATTCTAAAAATTTCAAAATTTTCTCGAAATTTAAAAATTTTTTTTTATAAATTTTTCTAAAAATTCAGTATTTTTCTAAAAATTATTTTTTTTCCTCTAAGAATTCAACATTTTTCTTAAAATAAAAAAAACAGCAGAAAATTTCTAAAAATGTCGTTCTAGAAATCTAAAAGCCCGTCTCCAATAAATGACAAACTCCAACATGAATTCGAGGGAAGGCATTCTGTCGTGGATTACGTTCGCTTTTACTACTTTTTTTGCGTCATTTTGAACCAACCCATGTTTTTTTTGCTAACGCTAACCAGCTACTGTTGGAGCAACATACTTGTGTAGCAGTTTTTTGTGTTGTTTTGTTACAATTTACAAGGTCACCCACATGTTTCCAACGGCTTAAAAGTGTAACTATAACCCAGGAGAGTCTTGACTTTCCAGGAACGCCATTGTTATACTTCACAGATAATGAACTTAAATCATGAGAAGAATCGTTGAATATGGACTGAAATGTCCCGTGATCTCTCCCTATAGATGTTGCATAAGTTGCCCAAGCAACCGAAAAGTTGCAGCTGAATTCGATGCACGAGATCAAGTCAGATCCAGTCGATCCTTCTCATTTCTCCGCCTCGTCCTCGGGGCTCATCAGGACATCTGGTGTCCGGGTGATGAACGGTGCACGGGCTCGACAAACAGCTCTCAGCAGACTGAGGAAAACACTCCGGCCTCCATCACTCACGCCGTCAACACAGAACATCACACTGCAGAGACTAAATATACACGGAGCAATAAAAACCCTGCACCTGAAATGACGCTGCCACATTACATGATTTACAACATACGAGGTTCATCAGATACGTTTTACAATGAAGGTTAATGTCACCCGACTTAATATCCTGACTTGTGATTCCAGAAAAAGTAATGAAGGCGTCTGACGCGAGCTAATTAAATGTCAGGGGCGAAATTAAGCCGATGCAGGTGGTTATTAAGCGGGAATAATGAACAGTTGGGTTGACGGCCGCGCGATAACAAACCGTAGGAATGAGCGCGACACTCAAGGGGCGAGAGAGAGAGAGAGAGAGAGAGAGAGAGAGAGAGAGAGAGAGAGAGAGAGAGAGAGAGAGAGAGAGAGAGAGAGACGGGCCTCCAGATGACATCCTGCTGACTTTTTATTTTTCAGGAGAGAGCAATTTAACACCTCGAGTGTTTGCGCTGATTAAAATTGCCTCTGCGTGTTGCCCAGAGGCCGCACAGCGGCGGCGGCGGCGGCGGCGGCAACGCGCGACACATTTACCGTCACAAACTAAACTACAGACACAAACTATCGGTGGGGAAACCAACTAGTGATTAACAGAATCACTCGAGACATTTATTCAAGCAGATTAAGCAAAAAAAACGGCGAGAAGAAGTTGCCGGGATTCGTTGCTTTTCTCTTATTTGTGGCTTTGTGAATCGATCATTTTGACCAGAAAACACAAGAATGAGCCGGATTCAAACGTTTATTTGGGTTAAAATGAGTTCTCGTCAAGTGTTATATTGTCCAAATATGGTCACGCATGTGGTCACGTTGTTGATATGTTGATGATTTACTTACAACGGGCAACTTATAAACATGCAAACAAACACAAACTTGAATTACAGCCTTGTAGTTGCTCTCCTCTGGAAGTTGCACTTCACGTCCACGTCATGAATGTATAACTTTAGACACTAGTCAGCACATGAATCTCTTGAATCACAGCTTTTATGAGCTCACTGTGACCTTTGACCTCCAATCCCATAGTCCAAAGTTTCACAACGAAAACGGGCGAGTTGAGCAACACACCCGTGTGTCGAAACAGGAAAAACAACGCAACCAAATGGAGTTGCCCAACGTGTTCCAGCTGCAACGCTCAGGTTGCTCACGCTGCTGCAGAGCTGATAAAGTTTAAAGTCACGGTGATGAACTTCCTTTGTGTTTGCGTGTTTCCTGCATTTGTTCTCACTCACACACTTTTTGTGCTCGGCGCACGAATCGGGACGCAACTGCAACTTTTAGACAATGAACATAATTGTTATTTGCAGCCCTCACCCCTCCAAAACAAATGAAATACACTTTTTTTTTAGCGTAACTAACTAATCATCGCGTCCGTTTGGATGGCACACAGAGATACAGCAGAGAGGCCGAGGAGGATATTTAATAGACCATTGAATTTGGCTAATTACCGAGCTCTGTTTCCACCAGCGAGCTTTTGTATAATAATCCGATTGGGGCACACACACACACACACACACACACATACGCACACACAGTGACCAGAATGAGAGCTCTGAAACTGTTTGTTCTAACATTTCCAGGCTTAAAGATTTAAGTTTCCAGTAAAATCGCCCAAAAAAACCCTCTTTTTTTTTGCAGCAAAAGCCGTCCACAGTGCCGAGTGTTGCACTCAGGGAGCACAAAGAACATCTAAAAAGTGGTTCGCTCTTATTTTAGTCGTCTCCTCTTGTAAATACTCGCAAGCATTTGTCCTGCAGCAGTAAGTGCACATCCAAGAGTGTGTTTCTTTTCATTAAAACCAGATTTCTTCGCCTTCAGAAGACTCGGTGACCGTCTCCTCCTCCCTCCTCCTCCCTCCTCCTCCTTCCTCCTTCCTCCTCCCTCCTCCTCCCCCCTGGGCGGTGCGTCAGCAGTCGGCCTCGCCGCTCCAGAGCGGCGGCGTCAGACGGCGGCGTTGCCGTGCGGTCGCTCCCGTTACAGTAATAGCTGCTGTGAGATTAAGGGAGGGAGACAGGGCCGACAGCTCATAAGGACCCGGGCTGATCTAAAGCGAGCATGTGGGGGAGGGGGGGGGGGATCTGGGGACCCGGCCAAGGCGAGGGGATACCCCCGAAAACATGGACCATGACTCTGGCTGACAGGAGCTAGTGATGCTAGGAGGGGGTTTGCATGGAGCGAGGCTTCACTGCAACGCCCTCGTCTGTCTGTAATGAGCTCCTGAAAAACTTTTGAAAAGATCTTCTTAAAAGCGAGCGAGAAGAACTGTCAAGTGTGTCGGTGAACTGTGAAAATCAAGACAAATCGTTCTGAACAACACTCGAAACCCGTTGATTTTAATTGGGAATAAGTGACAAAGGTTGAGAGTCACCGCAGATATTTTCAGAGAAAGTGAGACTCTGAGGACTCAATTACAGATTCAGACGACTGGAATCAAACTACACATATTCAGAGTTGGGGAGAAACGGTGGAAACCTGCACGACCTTTTCCCGAACACGAATCAACTTCTTCCAAGACTTTTCTCAACACGAGCATCTGCATCAGGAATAATGGCCCCGTTCAAAAAAGGGCATGTCCAAATATGGTCACGTCAAACATGGTCACGTCCAAATATGGTCACGTCAAACATAGTCACGTCCAAATATGGTCACGTCCATATATGGTCACAACGCCTCTGTGTGTTTGGCACATGTTGAGGAATTGACAATAAAGCTGACTTTTTATGAATTTTGGAGAAAAATAAAATACAAAAAAAAAAAATTACAAAAAAATACAAAAGAAATGCAAAAAAAATTACGAAAAAATACAAAAGAAACACACAAAAATACAAAATGACCACACAAAAATCAGAGTTTTGGCCTCTGTATGTAGCTTCTTGTCTATTGGAGCTCAGATAACTGTGACTGCTGCTCCAGCGTCGCCAACCAAAATGTTTCTAAAACCCCGTCAGTAACGCGAGCGTCCTCGTTTTCATCTGTTTTTATCCTCTGATTGCGCCGCTGATCAAAAAACCCTGTGGGAGATGTTTTTGTTGGAGCCCAGTGTGACTCAAATGACAGCCGCAGCTTTGACGGAGTAATTAAAAAACACAAAAAGCCCGTTTCAATGAGACGCTACGTCCAAAAACCTTTGAAATACGTCCAGCTTTGTAGTAGAAACGCAGCGTTTCCGTGTATTTAGATCCTAACAGATGATCGCGTAAACATTTGATAGTCAGACCAAAAGTGTGTCCGTGTCAGAGAGGCTGTGTTAAAGAGATAATATTCCTGAGCTGTGATGGTGCCGGGGGATCGATGCCTGTTTTTCCTCCGGGCAGCGTCCACTGCGGCTGGATGGGCCGAACGATTTTCGTCATCACAACCGATCAATAACCCGTCCGGCCTCGCTCATCATCACCGCGGCGCCTCTTGAGATTAACTTCCACTCCGGCGAGCCGCCGCGGCCGCCGGGGGTCGAGCTCCAGTTAATTGTAGAGACGGTGAATAATTACGCTCCTATTTACCAAACACCGGTTCCCACTAAGTGACAAATATTGTGTCGGGGGGTCAGAGTCGTGCGGGGATGTGGGAGTGTTCCTTTAATCTGAGTCCAGATGTAACCAGCTGCCATTTCATGATCATTTCCATCATTTACAGTGAACGTTGATCCTATTTACCGTCAATATAATCATCCTAACTTTCCCCCAACGCACTAACACACAAGTGTTATCACTAATGCATCGTGTATTCAGGGGGAATAAGGTGTGAATATAATATATAGGCCACAAATAATAGTTTGCATCTCGTGTGAAAGCCAAAGTGAGCTCCATGTAAACACTCAAGACATATAGTAGCATGAACAATGTGCTAACTTATTAGCGACCAATATGATGAACGCAAACCGCCCCAGAGTGTAGCTCTAAAGGACACAAAGTGCATTGTTTTGTGGTTATTTGCGCCCCAAAACGTTCCACTTCCTGTCTGCCAGAAGGAAACAGATCATGTGTTTTCCAGGTGCAGCGTATTTGAGGGTGAAATGATGAATCAAAAGCTGGCAGATAGCGCGGTAGTCTTGCTCTGCAACGCTGTGTGCTTCGTGTCGTGACAACCTGGTAGGAACTGTGCTCTCCGTTAACCCTCGCGGTCCCGTGCATGAGGGGATGAAAGGTGAGCAGCGACCCACCGAGAGACAACACGCCTTCACATAATCCATCAAACAGGTAAAAAGTGTCTCGCTGCTTCTGACTCTGTGATTGCTTCAACAAAACAAAAAAAAAAGGGCCATTGTTCAGTGTCACTGTCCTCCTCCTCCTCCTCCTCCTCTTCCTCCTCTGGTTGGCAGATCAATAAGAGGGCTCAGTGGAGCACATTTCAAAAGTCCGGCAGGATGAAAGTCCTCGGAGCGAATTCACAGTCTCTCTCTCGGCGTCGCCTCCGAGGAGCCGCTCCCTCAAATCCTCGAGTCGAGCCGCGACGACTCGCCGATCACTGCAATGTGAGACCTTGTGAGTCACGGCTGATTCAATTGATCCCCCTCACGAGAGTCAATCCAGACTCAGTGAAGCCATTGGTGTGTGTGTGTGTGTGTGTGTGTGTGTGTGTGTGTGTGTGTGTAGGATCTCTGCTCTCATTTACTGCCCCGGGGACACAGATTGGCTAAAGAAAAACACATCGTCCGGCTCACACACAGAGAGGAGCAGAAGCTTTTCCTTCTGCTTGAACTTCTTTCTCGATGTGTGTGTGTGTGTGTGTGTGTGTGTGTGTGCGTGTGTGTGCGCGCGTGTGTGTGAAGTGGAAGCGAGGGGTGGGGGAGACTGCGACAAATTCAAATTCAGCCCCTGCAGCAGGGCTTTACTCCAATCGATCTTTTATTCCTTCAGCTGCCTTATCTGTCGGATCACTTGTCTGAGGAGTAAAAAAAAAGAGAAGAAGAAGAAAAGCTGCCTTGGCAACAGAGGATAATTAAGAGATTGGACAAGCAAAGAGGTGGAAGAGAAGGTTTTAAGGAAGGGGACTCGTCATTGTGGATTATATATTCAGTGCACTTATGACGGGAAATGTACAGGATGCATGTGTCATCGCGTTTAGTCATCTGTTGCCATGGGGCCAAGAGCATTTGTTGCTCACGTCTCATTCCTGACGAGATATGATCTTGGGTATATTCGCTGTAAATGCTTTGTTTCTAACTCTGATGCGGGGAAACAAAAGGTCAGGTGAGGAAAGTAAACATCAGCGCTCCAAAGAGTCTCCAAGTCACAAAAATGGCGACTTCCGATGTGATGGAGACAGATTTGGCTTCTGCGAGACTCGACTTACTTTAGCCGCGACTCCCTCGAGGCGTCGCTCGACCTCAAAACTGGAGCGAAAAACATTCAAGTTTTGAACTGACGGCGTCCCAGAACCGGCATAGACGAAGACACACGTTGTAATCGTGAACTTGGATCCAAAACACCTGCGCTCGTTCTTTTGTAGGTTTTAAAAACCTGTTTGCACAGAACTTAAAACCACTGGAAGCCAATGAAACGAGATGTTCAGGCTGCGTAAAGTATGCTCTTTAAAAACAACTCCAGGAACCAGGATGTAGGACCACGGGCTCCTGGTGCGATGTGGGAGTGCGTGTGGGAGGTTGAACTGCAATTTAAAACTCATTGTTCAACTCTATAGTGAGGGGGTCACGGCTCTGTACGTGCAGCAAGAGAAAAAACACACTTTAGCATATTAAGCTGAAGTGCTTTTTCTCTCGCTGCACATACAGAACTCACACCTGCGTCTCAGTGTTCTTGCTGGGAACATTACAGTCGAGCCAATGCAACTAAAACGATAACAATCATCTAGCAAAATGCTGCTAATTCACACCAAACGCCAACTCGTTAGCTTTGGGATTCATCCTCTGGAAACCGTGAGCTAATCCATCCTTTACTGAAGCAATAATGTACAAGAGGCAGTACTGTATCGTCAATAATGTACTGACAAACCCTCGAACAGTACATTATTGACGATACAGTACTGCCTCTTGTACCTTATTGCTTAAATATTACATGCACATAATGTGCTGGTTGCTGGTTAGTATTAATGTTTCTCTTCTTTCTGCATTTTTTAGTGGCGTTGGAGTCGAGTGGATTTTAATTTAATGCAAATAAACTAAAAAGATGGGTTCAATTTCTGTATTTCTGTCAGAGATGTGCGCTAAATTTCCCTGGCGGTGACTGTGAGGATGTACTTATTCCCACTAAACACCAACTCGTTAGCTTTGGGATTCATAATCTGGAAACCGTGAGCTAATCCATCCATTACTTAAGCAATAAGGTACGAGAGGCAGTACTGTATCGTCAATAATGTACTGTTCAACGATACATTATTGACGATACAGTACCTTGTTGCTTAAATATTACATGAATATATAATGTGCTGGTTGCTGCTTAGTATTTCTGATTATGCAAGAAATGTTTCTCTTCTTTCTGCATTTTTTTAGTGGCGCTGGAGTTCGTTGGAGCAGAGCAGATTTACATTTAATGCAAATTAACTAAAGAGACGGGCGCAATTTCTGTCGGAAATGCGCGGTAAATTTCCACAGCCCTGACTTCAACTGGTGGGAAGTTTGACATGTAGAATTTGAGCTATTGACAATGTGCAAATCTTCTTGACAGCGCTGACCTTTGTGGGAATGGAGAAAGTGGAGGAAAATGGAGGAAGAAGAATTCACTTCATCACAAAGCCTCCAGCACTCCCACCTTTTCTCTGACTGCTAATAGAGGAGCTCATATGCAGCATGGGTGTAAATCTCACCGCCCAAATCGTATTTAAACTTCTCCCGGATTGGAAAAGTGGCAATTATAAATGGGGGCAGACGCTAGTGAGAATAACTATTTGGATCGTGGAGAAAACCGAGCCGGAGAAGCTCACGAACCAAACATTGATACTGTAACTCTCTCGCTGTGCCGACGCCGCTCCCAAAACCAAGAAACATGGCCGCTAAGTGAGAGAAATTAAGGTGGACGTGACACACACAAAAACACACTCGGACACATCGCTGCAGTGTTGCTGAGAAAAAGTCCAGAGACGTGTCAGGAAGCTTCAACTTCACTGTTCTTCATAATGACAGGATGAAGGGATATTTAAGGTTGGGACAAGTTTACTTGTGCAATAACACACACACACACACACACACACACACACACACACACACACCTCTTTATCTATTTCATATCTAAGGCATGCAGACAGTAGGTTGTCCAGCCGTGACCTCTCAGCCTCACCCGGCTGATGTGAGGCGGGCTGACAGCCCGGCCCGGAGCAGAGAGACATGGAGGCCCCAAGGGCATTCTGGGAAGAGGCCGGCTTCTTCCTGAGCACTTTAACTAAAACTGCTGAGTTTTGTTTCTTCAGTAAACATCTGATTTCCACATCACTCCTGCGTCGTACAAACATGGTCACGTCCAAATATGGTGACGTCCAAATATGGTCACGTATATGGACACGTCCAAATATGGTCACGTATATGGACATGTCCAAATATGGTCACGTATATGGACACGTCCAAATATGGACACGTATATGGACACGTCCAAATATGGTCACGTATATGGACATGTCCAAATATGGTCACGTATATGGACACGTCCAAATATGGTCACGTATATGGACACGTCCAAATATGGTCACGTATATGGACATGTCCAAATATGGTCACGTATATGGACACGTCCAAATATGGTCACGTATATGGACATGTCCAAATATGGACACGTATATGGACATGTCCAAATATGGTCCCGTATATGGACATGTCCAAATATGGTCACGTATATGGACACGTCCAAATATGGTCACGTATATGGACACGTCCAAATATGGTCACGTATATGGACATGTCCAAATATGGACACGTATATGGACATGTCCAAATATGGTCACGTATATGGACACGTCCAAATATGGTCACGTATATGGACACGTCCAAATATGGTCACGTATATGGACACGTCCAAATATGGTCACGTATATGGACATGTCCAAATATGGACACGTATATGGACATGTCCAAATATGGTCACGTATATGGACACGTCCAAATATGGTCACGTATATGGACACGTCCAAATATGGTCACGTATATGGACACGTCCAAATATGGTCACGTATATGGACATGTCCAAATATGGACATGTCCAAATATGGTCACGTATATGGACACGTCCAAATATGGTCAAATCCATTAAGTGGTTTCAAAGATCCAAAATGGCGACGGCCATTAACACTGAACTCAAGGCTTCATATCTGCAAATTGCATCTATAAATAATAAAAGCTACGCTTTACCGCGAGAAAGCAGCGGATTAAATGAACCTTATAAATATCCTCCACAAAGTCCAGAGACCTGCAACAGCCCAGTAGGCTCCAGAAAACTTTTCCCAACACATTTTCATGAACTTTTTTATTCATCCCTTTGCATCTTTCAGAGGAAGTCGTTCCCGTGACTTTGACCGCTGACCATAAAGAGGCAGCACGTCCAACAGCGTCAGACGGATTAAGTCTGCTCGCTCCACAGCCGGAGAGAGACGGCGTAACCTCGGCATCGGGGACCTCTCGGTGAACCCCGGGCGGCCGCCGCACGCTTGTCCTTCAGCGAGGAACACGACAGCGAACACGTAAGACGAGTGCAGCGGCTCATGAATTATTCATCCGGCGGCCGAGCTTTCGGAGACGCTCCTGAAATGTTGTGCGGAAACGTTCCGGCTGTGTTCCCGCCCCGACATGTTGCGTAACTTTTTATGGTCCGTGGAGCTGCTGAGAGAAGACACGGGTCACTCAAAGAGATCAAATGTAGGTCAACAGACAATCCTCCTGGAAATCAGGACGTCCGGGAGGATTTATCTGACGTTACCTGTCGAAAAACAACACGGATTACATCATCACTGTCACTGAAAGCGGCTGCTCCGTGCTGCCGCATATATTCATCATCAAGAGGCTCTTTGAAAAAGCAGCGGCGGCCAATATGTTTTATGCTAAATGAAATCGAGGGACCGGTTGAATCTTTCGACTCGGACACGCTGCATTAGCTAATTATATCCCTTTAAATGAGGAATGCAGAAGTCAGAGAGTCGGCCGCCGCATGAATGCTAACAGGTTTCACATGCAGAGAGGATGCAGCCAGGAGGGAGGAAGCGTGAAGAGGTACGGCGCCACGCTGCACCGATAAAATCAAGACGTACAGTCGCTGTGTGGCTTGAATGCGATTAGGCTGCAAGGGAGTAGGAAGCGAGGGAAAGTGAGCAGAACGCAGCGCTCTGACGTCGCTCCCTGTTTCCTCCGGGTGGAAGAAAACATCTCTATCATGGTGACGCGCCGCGCCGGAGCCAAAGAAATGTCATCACACACGGGGACTTTCAGCATGTTTCGAAATGCTTTGAAAAGATTTTGATAATTTTTTTAAACGGTTTAAAAAAGATTTTCAAACAATTTTGAATTTTTTTTTAAAAGATTTCGATTTTGAAAAAAAAAAAGATTTTGAAATTTTTTTGAAAAGATTTTGAAATTTTTTTGAAATCATTTTGAAAAAAATGAAACATTTTCGAAAAAAATGTGAAAAAATTTTGAATTTTTTTTTTGAGAAAAACCGAAAAGATTTTGAAAAAATAAAAAAAATAAAAAATAAAAAAAAAGGTGCAAATTTCAAATTGACTTTGTTTGCAGAAGAGCGATGAATAAGTTAACAAGAGGATGGTGTTGAAATTTAACATTTTAGGTGCAAATCTTCGAGGTTTGGAGCTCCTTTAAATGTTACAGTAAATTCCACGTTAACGCAACGTTCCCAGGTCGCCTCCCTCTCTTTTCCTCTCTTTCTCTCTCTTTCTCTCTCCCACTACTCTCCAATAAAGGTGAAAAGTCCCCAAAAATGTGAAGGTATTCATAAAAAGCTGTACAAATTCTGGCTGAGCTAAATGTCCAAAATCTCAATTCATTATTTTGATAACGATAATTTTGTATACTTTGTGAGTATTTTTCTCATTTAATTCAGAACTTCAGCATGAAATAAACACAAAACTCTAGAGCAACATCCACTAACAGTGAACATCAGGATATCTCGCCCGTATTATTCCCGCCTCAGCATCTTTTCACTTCTGCAGACGCGTCGTGTTCTTGAGTCAGAAGCTCAACAGGTTTCTTCCTCCTCCGTCGCGCCGAACGACACGAGTGGGACTGAAACCTTTCAGTCGGAGGAGAAGAAAGGACGTGACGGCCAAACCAGCTCCGGCACAAAGGGGCGAGTTAAAGGTTGAGAATCTGGCGCCTTTCATCCCCTTTTCATCAGAGAGAGCGAGGGCAGCACGTCGACAGCGTGCAGAGCCAGGAAACCCCAAAATATGTCCACGCCGCGGCCCTCTGCCGCCGTCAGGTGAACCGAGACGTTTAGCATCCAGACTTGTTTGTTCAGCGCTCATTAAACTGCACGAGCGCTCGCAGAGAGAGAGCAGCAATGATGCAGCGTCCAGCGTCCTCTCAGCTGGTCACAGCGCATTAAAACAGCGATTTCAGCCGGGCGATAATTCGCCAATAAATTACCGGCCCAACCAGCCGGCGACTCCGTTTCATTTCCTCGCCAAAGCACACATTTTCTTTTTGGGGCGATGGTTTGGATCAAAGCGGCGCGTCGCTCCTGGAAGTCACATGACGTGAACAAACGCTCCGTCACCGCGGCGCCAGAAGCGCCAACGGGAATCCTGGAAGAGGACGAGGAACCCGAGCGAGCGGCAGGACGAAGGTTTGAGACTCTACATGAATACTGAAGACGCTCCAGTGCCCGTCAATGAATATACTTTATGTCTTTATGAATATACTTTATGTCTAATGCTTTATGTCTTTATGAATATACTTTATGTCGAATCATCAGGAGGAAAGAGTTTAAAGTTTCCAGAGGTTCTTTTTCTGTTTAAGGAACTTTTCAATTTAAACCCTCAGGTGACGTGCACGCATTACTTTTTATTAAGAATATGCATGTTGCGTTGTAAAAATAATTTTAAAAAAATAATTTAAGATAAATTAAATAATAAATAAAATAAATAATATTAAATAAATTAAATAAAAAAATACATGAAGTAAATTAAATAAAACATTACATTATAAATAAATAAAATAAATAATAATAATAATAATTGATGGCTAGGCCATGTTCAAACAGTCTTGTTCTTGAATTAGCATATCTTAAATTCTTGGTAAAGCGAGAAAAAGGTATATTCTTTAATACTTTTTACGATGAGGACTAAATTAATATCTGTGTCATGAGAGTTTGGCTCAACAGCTGACGATATTTTACAATCTGTCATGTGAGAGGATGCTGGGTGACCTCACTGCTGTTACTGACATTAAACATACAAAAACATCATTGTTTCATCTTTTCTTTACTTTTGCTCTCATATTTCTGATGTTGGACGAACTAAACCATCAAAGAAATGAGAAGATATTGAAGAAAGTCTCCATTAAACGTGTAGAAACGTCTTCCCAGAGTTATTCTGCCGAGCCTTGAAGGAGAAGGTCACGAATAGAGCTCTCCTGATTGGCCGGTCACAGTCTGTGTGAGGCGATGAGGTCGTCCAGGTTCTCTGAGCACCTTGGACACACTCCAGCCCATCCAGGTGCTCACACACACACACACACACACACACTCCTCTCAGCTGAATATCGCACAACAGCTCGACAAACACAACTTCCACGAGGCAGAAGTTGATAATGAAGTGCAGCGCGCGAAGAGAGGTTCAGGAAAAAAAAGCATCTCAAACTGCTTTTGTTGGAACTATTTAAAGCAGGAAGTAAAGTGTGCGGCGCTTCACTGGAGCGAGCGTTGGAGATAACAAACCTCCCGAGATTAAGACCAGAAAGAAAGAAAAAAAACACACACTAGCGGCGGAGAGGCGGCGCGGTAATGAGATATCACACTTTCTAAACTGTTAGAAGAACAAAACATAATGGAAGGAATAATCAGCCGCATGCAGCGACGCCACACACACACACACACACACACACACACACACACACACACACACGGATCTGTTCAGACGACGAGAGGAAAGGATTTTCTCTGTTACACAACGCAGAGCGACAAAATGACATTTGCGGTGGAGGAGCGGCGGTGACGCAGTCGGCGGATGTACGGATTCCAATTTCACAACTTGTTCTCCGGCGCTAAATTGTTTTCATGCTCGGCGAGCGAACTGAGCCGTTACACCGAGAGGGAAGTGTGTGTCACGACACAAAGAGGCTTACCTGAGGGGGAGGGAGAGGAGGTCCAGATGCATGATGGGAAGGAAGAGAGAGAGAGAGAAGGATGTTAGCATTTACACTCTTGATTCCAGCGGAGGATACACACTTTCTCATTGCAATTTAATATGAATAAATCAGGTGTAAACTTATATTTTGAGTGATTGTTCTGAGTGGACGTCCCTGCAGGTAATTATCTATTCGATGATGTCATGAGCACTGAAGGTTGATGGATGCCTCAGGTGTCTATTCAAGGCTCCTTGAGGAAGATGTTGCTGCTCAGAGTCGCGATCGATGGATTATTACACTTTTTCTAAATGTAGCGGTGATGATTGATAAAGATGATCGTTTCTCTTTCCTTCTATTCTAGCAATATTTGTGTGTTTTTGTGTTAACTGCACACAACAAAGTGGATGGAGGCAGGGCCGTATGAGGGTTTTATAAATATTGAGATGCAGGAAGGTTTCGGTGACACTGCAAAAATAATCTTTTCATTTTTTTCAATTATTTTTACATTTTTTGGGTTACTTTTGTTTTTTTTCTAAATAATTCAAAATTATTTATTATAATTTTTGCTGACATAAAAGTTGCAAAAAAATGTAATTTTTTTAATATATTTTTTAAAAAGTCACATTGGGAGGTTTTATGCTGTAAACAGGATCCCAAAGGAATCCAAAGAAATGCTCCATATGGCCCAATTCAATGGATTATTCCACTTTTTATAATGATTTTTAAAGACGAGCGTTTCCAGAGACGCTCTTTCCTTCTTTTCTAACAATATTTTTGTGTTTATTATGTCGAGGTTTCACAAACAAAGTGAGTGGATGCTGGAAAATAGTGAGAAGTTTTATAAACATTGAGATAAACATTGACGACTGCTTTTCAATTATTTTTACATTTTTTGTGTGACTTTGGTGTTTTCGAATTATTTCAAAATGATTCATTAGACTTTACGTCGACATAAAAGCAGCAAAAATGTAATACATATTAAAAAAACATGTCCGACAGAGCGACCAATGACATAATCCAACTGTTTGACCCCTAATGTCTGAAAAGAAACGACATTCAGTGTATTTTAACTTCAGTAAAATCCTTGAGTTCGTGGAATGACTTTCATTTCATGGAAGTTGCAGAGATAGAAACCTCGGGGATGTTTCGTGCGTGGGGCTGAAATGGATTCACCTTCTCATTTCCAAGGCAACGCGGTCGCTCCATCGACTCGCACGCTTACGTAAAGCCCGCCCACTGACATAAAAGCCTGTCAATCAGGTCAGACGATGAGGGGGAGGAGAGGACTTCTTGTGCATCAAGACGGTTGTGTGTGTGTGTGTGTGTGATGAACGAGTTATTTTCAACTCCAAACAATCTTCCCGCAGGATTTCCTTCAAAGATAACGATGTTTTTCTTTCGTATTTTGTTTAAAAGTCCGTCTGAGGACTGTTTATAGACGTCAAACCAGTTCATCGAGACACAATTCAAGCGCTCGGGAGCTTCATTTGACCGCCAGATCAACTTTTGCCTCAGACAAAAGTCCCAAAGAGATCGTTTCTCTTCCCCATCCACCTGTAATATTCATCAGCTTTGAATTTTAATGAGTAAACTGACAGTAAAGGGTAAAGGGAGCGCTGTGGGAGGGGCTTAGAGACGTATGAACAGGCGTTACCTGGATGTCAGGCCGCCGGAGGAAAGCATGTCGACAAGCCCTCCTGCGATGTTCCCGAGTCCAATTATCCCCCGAGAAAGGAGGGAAAGAAGGCGTTTACTGGACTCCCAATGCAACAAAACACGAGCGGCCGGAGGAGGAAGCGCCGTGAATACTGAGCACGAGCAGAAACACAGAGGAAGAGTCCTCAGAAATCAGCCGACGGTGAAAAAGATTTGCTCGTGTGGTCGAGGAGGTCGGCCGGAGCGAGACGGTAAAAAAAGGTTTCGTCCGTCTGGAGGACTCTTTCCCTCCGTCTCAATCGAGTCAATGAGGTGTAAAAATATCCTGCTCTTCCTCCCGGATGATAGAAAGAGAACCACAGAGAACGAGGACGGACGAGGAAGGTAGATATTCAAGCCGCTGTGATGTTTTCACAGGGAAAAAAGCTTTTGAATATCCAGGAGGGAGCGGCTCAGCCAACCCGAAAGAACCAGAGTGAAGGAGGAAAGTTTACTGGACGAGGAGACTTCAAGGTGCACGACGTGATGAAGTGATGAAGCAGGAAATGTAATTTAATTACAAAAGATCCTCAAAGTGTCGGCCTTCACTGAAGTTTATTGCGTCTTTCCAGGTTTGAATTGAACTCTTCTTCTCGTTATTTGCGACAAAACGAGTTCAATAGACGAAAACAATGACTCAGTTAATGTCTTTGAAAACGGCTCCAAATGGGATTTAACTGATAAACACGAGTAAATAAATGCATTAAAAGCTAATGCCGTGACATTTTTGTTGCTTTGGTGGAGTAGAGTGTCCAAAAAAAGTTTATGTTTGGAGTCAAATTGTCTCTAAAATGACACAAAACTGTTAAATGTTGTGAATTAATGTCAAAGATCGATCCAGATCTCCAGCTTCACTTGCAAAAAGATGAATAAATGATTCAATAAAACACTGAATCTCTTCCTACAAGGTCTGATTAAAACTATGTTGTATCCACAGTACATAAAAAACAGCTTTGACCTTGAAAACACCAGTTAAAACACTCTCTCCCCTCAAGGTCATGTGACTTTAACCCGCTAAATGGACCCCGAGGCGCTGGATGTTTCCACCGAGACGCGGCTGATACTTTTCGGTGGTTTTATCTTGTAATCGTCTCCGGTGAGGACGGCTCGTCCGGCCGCTGACGTCACAGCCGCACGCCGCGGACATCTTGCTTCATCGGATGCTTATCGAGTCGCCGCGGCGTCCAGAGCGCCAGATCTCACCAGGGAGCTGCCTCCAGATGCCCCGCCTCTCTCTCCCTCTCTCTCTCTCTCTCTCTCTCTCTCTCTCTCTGTCTCTCTCTCTCTCTCTCTGCTCTTTCATTACAAAACATGGAATCAAAAAGCTGCGTTCGTGCTCTTGATTAAAAGCTCCAGAGACTCTGCTGCTCTATGGAGGGAGATAAGCGCCTCCATGTCTGTCAGGTACATGAAGGCACCGCGTCTCCGCTTCCCGCCTCCGGCTCTTTCACATCATCGTGAGGACCGAACCTGACCTCGCCGACCTCTCCGGGCCGGCGCCGCTGGGCCGCTGAGTGAATTCGACAGATTTTATTGTGTGAAATACCTCCAGACAACGTCCTCTCTCCAGCGGGAGGAACGCTAACGAAGCCAACGAGCTTTCTCTTTGCATCAGGGCGTCGATATGACGCGTGTGTCTGCGTGTGTGTGTGTGTGTGTGTCTGTGTGTGTGTGTGTGTGTGTGTGTAGAGAGCACATAGTTCGCAGTACATTAGATTTATGCTGATCAGCAGCGGCGAGACAAAGCGGTGATGTTTACTCTGCATTCTCTCTCTCTCTCTCTCTCTCTCTCTCTCTCTCTCTCTCTCTCTCTCTCTCTCTCTCTCTCTCTCTCTCTCTCTCTCTCTCTCTCTCTCTCTCTCTCTCTCTCTCTCTCTCTCTCTCTCTCTGTGTGGATGTTTCTACATTCTCTCTCATGTAAAAGCTGCAAATTACAACAAAAAAACACACACATTTGGGCTGCGACCTGGATCCCTGATGGTGTACTGGAGGCCTCGGCTCGATTCCCAGTGAGAGAACTGCTCCATGTTTACTGCTGCTATCTTTATATATATAGAGATATATATTTATGTGTCTTTATATATGAATGCTGGGTATCAGTATGCGATGTGTTTGTGTGCTGATTGGTGCGATGATTTATTGCTGGGTGATTTATTGCCGCTGCTGTGCAACAAATTGCCCCGAGGGGATCATTAATATGACTTTACCTTCCCCCATGTGACCTGGAGAGACTTCACAGTTATTCTGTCTCTGCTGCTTAAATCTGAGCTAAAAGAAACAACAATATCATAGTTTCAGACGTCGAACAGATACAGGACATAAAGGAGAACAATAGCAATATATGTGCTTGGTAAGTGCAGCAACAATCGCGTTGTGTGCCATCGCACTTACTTTTACTGCCATGAAATATAAAATAGAAACCCTGCGAGGTCAAAGCGTTCCCACCGCCGCAGAGCAACAGGTCTGTGCAGCCGGGCGGACACTGGACCCAGACTGTGGCTCCTGGAACTGATGTTGTTCGCTGGAGGAAAAGGTCTTTTGAAGCGGCCACTGAGCTGCGACTGGCACAGAGTTGCAGACAACAAAGACGCCGCAAAACCTGAGCGAGAAAAGTTGAAACTTCCTGAACTCCTGACGCGCGATCTGCCAAAGTCATAACTCCTCCACGAGGCGTCCGAACCCGGATCCGTCCCGCGCTCCTTCCTCTGTGACTTTGTCAATTACACCGGATCCCAAAGGTCACCTCATGCCATTTGCTCTTCACACACCTCCACCCTCCACCCTCCACCCTCCTCCACCTCCACCTCATCTCCATGAGGCCGTGACGTCGTCTCCGCTGCGTTCTGCTGCGGCCGACACGTGCGATGGCCGCCAGCGGCCCACGAGAGGGGGCAACGTCACACTGGCTCACATGGCACATTGATCACCGGCGCTCGATGGGATCAATGAGGGAGGGGGGAGGGGGGGGGGGGCTTGATCATTGATTCATCCAGTCACACCAGTACCCGATCCATCTGGTTTTACCCGCGTTCGAAAGCGACTCGTTTTGTTTCCTCGCTCGCCGGCTGAATTTTCTCACCGGATTCTCTGAGCTTCTCCCCCCCGATCCCATCTGCTCTCCTCTGGACTTATAAAACGCCTCCTCCCTCCTCTCCCTCCACCTTCCCCCCTTTGAAAGCTGTCCAAGAGAAGAAATATTGACCTTCCCTTTAATTCAAAGTAAAGCACAGAACATGTGCAGCTGGTTGAAAGAAAACCCAACAGGGCGAGACTGTGAGCGAGAGGAGATAAAAGATGTGGAGCGACTCTGAGGTTCAGGACGCAGAAACAGCTGCTCCACCTCCAAAAACACTTTTTTTCAAGGTGAGAAAACACTGAAATACCAACAAGAGAGCGGTAACTAAAGCTTGTATCGCGACTTCTTTCCTCGTCGCCGCTTTGAACGTCACGGGCCGTCCAACAAAGCTGAAGAAGAGGAAGTGCAAGCAATGCATGAGCTCTGACCTCGCCGTCCTATAAAGAAACTATTTAGACTTAAGGTGCCGCCACCGCCGCCTCCACAGCCTTCTTCCAGCGTCTGCGCGCTCAGCCAGCCGGCCTGAGGAGTGAGAGCCGGCCAGAGAGCCGCCCCCGGTGGGCGTCTGGCGCTGTGTGCTCGGGCGTTACATGGAGATGTGAGGCTCTTCTTCTTCTTCTTCTTTCTGTCCTCGCGCTCCTCGGTGTCGGTGTCGCCGCCTCGCTTCGGTACGACGCAGCCGAGGGATCACACGTCCACACGTGTGTTTGAAAAGTGCGAGAAAACGGATTTTCACGAAGCGTTCAATCGGAGCGGGATCGAATTTCAATGAGGAAAGAAAGAAATGATGCATTACGTGTGTTTTGTACTTTATTCATGAGCATGTCGGACCTTCAGGAGTGTGACTGTTGGACGCAGCTCCAGTGAGACGATCCTGGAGGCAGTTTTCTTCTTCCTCGCTGCATTATTTTGCAAGTGAACGGCTTTGAGTCTCCGCATGTTACTGTCACCCACAGTCAGGAAGAGGAAGGGTCTGAGACGTCTGCATACGAGGAAAAGATAGATGCAGAATGACACGGCATGCAAACTCAATCCTGGATCCACTCCTCGAAGAAAAGACAGCTTTTGTTCTCTTTTTCTTTGAGCGGCCTTCAGGTAACGTGACATTAACGTCTCCAGACGCGGCGTCTGTGTCCGTCCATGTAAAAAAACATGGCCGACTCCCCGAAGAGGACCGGCTCCCAACGTCTATATGAAGGGCAAAACACAACGATTCTTAGTTTCAGGTGATTCATGTGATATTTCTGCATGAAAAGCCCCTGAAATGTGACATGCTGGCCCTTTAAATCTGCTCTAAACAATGAAGTTGCCTGAAATATTGCTTTTCCACTCCATTTTCTTTAGTTTGCAGAGGAACTGCTCCCAATGTAGCTACTAAGGGCAAAACACAACTTAGTCTCAGGTGATTCATATGATATTTCTGCATAAAAACCTCTGAAATGTGACGTACTGGCCCTTTAAATCTGCTCCACCCAATGAAGTTGCCTGAAATATTGCTTTTCCACTCCATTTTCTTTAGTTTGCAGCCGTTAAAGTCTGAAGTGAAAGAATCCAGCGTTCTCCCGAGAGTAAATCTCACCGCTTTCACACACACACTCCACTTTATTAGGCACACCTATATATAGCTAAAGGTAATACAGTCTGATACTAAAATCCATACCTTCATGGAGGTGATAATACAGGTCGTGCTGCGGTTGAAGAGCATTAAGGGAGAGATGTGATCTAACTCATCCTCCATCGATTCAAGACAGCGGAGCCACCATTTTAATATTAGATTATTTGTAAAGTTGTGTGTCGGTGTCTGTTTGCATTCAGCCAAAACGGGGAGTTAGTTTCAAGCAGGATTGTTGTTGGAAGGTGTGTGTTTTATGAGCAGAGGCTTTTCATAAGCGCGTCTCTCTTTAATGCAGTCGGGGGTTCGGCTCAAGCTCCATTTTTATTATTTATGTCTTAATATCTTCGGAGGTTACTTCACCGTGATGGAGTGAAATCTCACAGAGGCAAGAACAGACATGAACGCCGCCGGCATCTTCGTCGTGCAGCTGTGTGTGTGTGCGTGTGTGTGTGTGCAGGAGATTGAAATAGAGTTTTAATGTGAGACAAATATTGATGATAGACACATCGCTGCGTTGGATTGAATCCAGCTGATTGGGTCTGGCGGCAAAATGAACTTCTGATTCTTTGGCTCTCTTCGTTAAGCTCAATCAATGGCGTGTGAGAGTGTGTGTGTGAGTGTGTGTGTGTGTGTGTGTGTTAACCGCAACATCCACAGGGTCGTTCTTACGCCAGTGTGCGGTCGCGACGACGGGAAATCAATTCTAAGCTCCACCGTGTTTGGAAAAAAGCCCAAATTCCTCATGTCCGAGTGTAATTGCATGATGTAATGCTGAATGATGAGTAGGGGGAGGGAGCGTGTGTGTGTGTGTGTGTGTGTGTGTGTGTGTGTGTGTTAAACCCAGCCTTTTCCCTCGCGCGGAGCGACAGATGACGACAGCGTTCAGTTTAATTTAGTGCGGCAGCAATGAGAGAGCGAGCATTCGGACATATTGTTAAACGCTTCTTTGCGAGCCAGTAAACTGCGACGTCGGTCTGTTTCAGAACAATTTTCAGAGCGCTAATTATTCGGCGGTATTGTCATATTTCTTCCCATCTCCGGCGGCGGCGGCGGGCTGCTGCTGGGAAAGTTTTTTAATCTGCAAAGTTCCAGCTCGGAGAACGTTGGACGTCAGCCGAGGACGGACGTAAATGGCGGCGGCGGCGGCGGCAGAGGAAGTGGCGCCTCGCTGCCAGCTCTGCCACCTCGTTGCGGGTGCCTCAGTTTGGAAGAATATGGTGAAGAGAGGGGGGGGGGGCGGGGGAGCAGACTTTATGATGTAATGCATGACCCCGACCAGGACGCCAGAACAGGCCCGTAAATTGAAAGAGAAACCGGCTCCGGAGTCGTAAAACAAACCGTCTTCTCTGTGGCGATGTTGCGACGCCAAGACACGGCTGCACTCTCCACGAAACATAATCTGATTAAAGAAATCTTCTTTTAAAAAGGACAGAAATGAACTACGAACATCCATCACAGCGGCAGAACCGCGAGGCTTCCCTCGGTCGCCTCCCACCACGGACTGAAATTAAATAAATGGCGTTTCATATCCGACCGACTACGACTGTGATGAAGATAATGTTCCTGTAATTGCCCCCGAATCTTTTTTAGGACTTTCTTTACCCTTTTTATATAAGAAATACATTCAGAAAACTGTTTATAATTACAATCCTGATTGCTGGATACGTCCATATAGCTTCCTCCCTTATTATTTATAATTAGTAATGTTTTAAAAACCTGCTTTTGCTTTTAGGAGAGTTTTAAATGCAAAACATAGACACGGCTCAGGAGAGACTCACAGCAGATGGTTATGTATTATAATATTATCAGGAAAACTACTCATTCTGTATTTTACTTTAATTTACATAAACATCTTGCTGCTGTGCTTCATAATTGAGAATGAGCCGTTTATTAGGGAACACCTCGCTGAATGCTAATATGGTTGTTTTTTTAGTTGTATTACGTTATACTGAGATGTTTCAATTAATTTGTGACTCAGACAACATATTGTAATGAATTTAGCTTAAGGCAGGTACGTGTCAAAGTATTTGTAAATGTCAATAAAATTTAAAAAAATACTTAATTTTTCCCTCAATTGGTCGCTTCATTTAATTAAAAAAACGTATAAATTGAAAAGTAAAAGCACTATCTGCACTAATCTGACGACTGTTTACTGTCTTTTTGTCTCTTTAAATGTCTTTTTTATATTCATCTCGTGTATTGTGTATGTATGTGTAAACACACATGGCCAATAACACTGATTCTGATTCAGAAATATGTATAAATATGTCAAATTAACTTACACATATATACACATCTTTTTCATCTCCGTATGTAATAATGAGCGTTACAATCACATGAATAAACAATGCAACGTTACACTACTATCACTTGTTGCGCGTTCGAACCCACAAACAATCGTTTCTGCTCAACAGGAGTTTGATTTTTCCACCGTGCGAGTTGCCATTGATTTGCCCAAAGACCCTGAACAAACACGCTGCAAAGTGGACAAACAAGAAACGCCTGCAGGAGATCTCCCCTCAGGTCACACACTGGGTCACAGTGTGATTGCAGCTTATCAATTACACACACACACGCACACACACACTGTTTTGAGCATTTACAGTATCTTGGCTGCATGTGATCATGTGATCATGTGACACAGAGCAGGGCGAGCTGCTCATGTGTAAAACTGACACTCGCACAGGAGGAAACGTCTCCGCAGGGCTCAGTGTTTATGTGCCGCTCGATGACGACTGTTTGCTTGGTCAGCATAGTTTATGTGTGTGTGTGTGTGTGTGTGTGTGTGAGCAGTGACTTCCCGCTGATGAGGTTTCCATCCTGCAGATTTAAGGTCACGGCCCATTGATCCCTGAAGGGTTCGATTCGATTGGCTTTGACTTAATGTTTGAGTTTGTGACGGCGAAAGCAGCAAAGTGACCGCATCACGACCTACTTTACTGGGCCTACTTTATCACATAAAGGAAATATTTTAAATATAATGAAGACTTTACAACTTCAGTGTATTTTTTAAGCTCTAAACTAAGTGATATAACTGATGAAACACATACATGCAGGTGTTTATATGGACATTTCTTTCATTATTGGCATTTCATGGTAAAAAATGGCTTTAAATCAGCTCTTCAATCATCTTTAATATGAAATAAAACAATGTTAACGCCCTCTGATCGGACCCTTCTCCCCACAGCGTTTATAGTTTTTACTTTATCCGTAACCAGTAGGCTAAGTAGCATTACAATCACAGCACAATCTCCTTGAAATTAAGCTTTAAGAAAGTTAAAACATCCGGTGTTGATGACTAACTATCTGTCGCTTTCCTACGCTGCGACAGGAGCGCGTAGATGAATCATTAAGTTGTTTAATTTTACTCATTCGGCAGCTGGCTAGTTAGCAGCAAGCTAGTTAGCTCGCTAGCTTTCCTTCAAGCTAACGCTACACTGAGGGTGTAGCCGTCCCCAGTACACTGGTGGCTATGTTAAATTCAGTGCCCCATATTAATATTTATACATCTGGCGACAGCAGTGTGCTTTCCTACGCTGCGACAGCTTTTAGTTTTACTCATTTAGCAGCTAGCTTGTTGGCTGGCTAGCTTTCCTCCGTGCTTTCCTGCTAACGCTACACTGGGGGGCGTAGCGGTCCTCCAGTTCGCCGGTGGCTGAATTGCTGTTGCTCCAGCCGTGACGGCCCGTGTCATTTCTGCTCTGATGGACTGTAACTATGTTAAATCCAGCGCCCCATATTGCTATTTATATCGTGGTACGCGTCGGCTCTGCGTCAAGGCTTTTGGCGAACAGAAGGGGCCGTGGTTTCATGTCTCATCCCTTAACCCACTTCAATATCACGCAGACCCCTTAAATATGTCATGTTTACTCACCCACTTATTCCTGGGTGTATCTAACGTTCATGTAGTTAATGTTGTCGTCTTTAAAGCCATGAATAACAATCGAATGCTTTGATTTAGAGCAACCAGAGACAGAAGGGAGATGGCGTGGGACGAGGGCCAGCGGATATATTTGTTCTCACATCTCTGGCTGATTTAGTGCCGATGGGGCCAAGCGATTCAACAGCCTTCGCCGAAGAGCCAATAGAAGACGGGGAAGCGCTCGTTTACGTCAAGGCGCCATAACGACATTTAAAACCTCGACTTAATTCGAAAGCCATCAGACGCCGCAAACTGTCTGCTGCCAGGAAAACTGTGACAAAGAGTCACGAGTCATTGTTCAGTCGGTGGATAGCACTGAGCTTTCAATAGTTATATTCACACAAAGCATATCAAAAAAACCAACAAAAAACCCTGAAGATCACCAATGCTATCGTTAGCCGGTTGTGCTACGACAGATGTGTGCGTAAAAATGACCTTTCTCTTTCGACTTAATTGCTCGGCGGCGGCGTCACACCGGGTCCTTTGTCGGGGTAATCGTTTCATTACGGAGGAATTCATTCTGCACGCCGGCCGGCTCGTTCAACAAGTGCTTTGCCCTCACATGTCGCTCGATTTGTCAATCCAGCTACCTGCTTCCTCCCTCTTCCCTCTGCTTTTAAGCTCCCTTCATCCTCCTTCTCCTCTCTGTCTTTTCCTTTCATCTTCTAAGTGCCTTCTACGATTTTTATGCATGAAAGTAGGTTTCTGAGGACAAGTTTTCTCCATCAGATATCTTGTTTGTCTCTTACACAACCCATGTGAATGTACTTGTTATATATCGCCGACGGCTTAGCATTATTTTCTCTTTCCTATTTGGTTAAAAACTATCATTTCTCCTGTTACAACAACTCACCTAATCAGAAACTCCACTGATTGCCGACAGCTTTCTTGTTGTGAATGATTGGGCCTCTCCATTTCTGTCATTTCGCTGTAATTTATTTTTCGGGCGCTAAGATTTTTGTGTGTCCTAGAAGTGGAACAATCGGGGAAATATTCACAATTATGTGGCGGATAAACTGTACTGAACGTGTGCGGCGTCCACTGCGGTGGAATAATGAATCGGTGTGATGCCGTGCAACTGAAGCAATCGCAAAAATACAGAAAGAAAATCCAGGGGAAAGCAGAAAGGTTGGATGTATTTATAAAACCTTTTACCTCCTGCACATCTAAAGCCTCTTAAAACGAGTGCAGATGACTCAATTTGGGAAGTCCTGCAACAACGAGACGTATGACAGACGGCGTCCTTTAGGGCAGAAGAGCTCAATGACAGCCGGTCGATAAAAAAAGACCAGCGGGGAGATTACAGTGGGCTATGGGGCACCGGGGCCATCGCCATTACCGTAACAAATGTCCAGCCCTTTGCTCATCATTCACCCTCACACACCGAGAGTACTTCCATACACACAATCACACTCGACCACAACAGATTAAAAAAAAAAAGAAAAAGCTGCTCTGTGTTCCCACGAAGCGCCGCACACTCAGGATGGATGTAGTCCACGTGGCGATAAGGGGCGCGATTATTCATTTGTGTCGAGAGATCTAGCGGCCGAGATAAGTCGGGCAACAATGGAGGGCCTCGGAGAGTCGATGATCGAGCCGCTGACCCCTGTAGTGCGCTCGGCCCGAACCACTCGGCTGCTTTCTTTCACCGGGGCTTATCTTCGGGGAGTAGCGCCGCGCCGGCGCGCGCCTATCTTACTGTACCAGCTTGGCGGCGTTCCTGCACGCCGGCGTCCGTCCCCGAGGTACAAAAGCATCCGTACAGCTTTAGAGTTTGTGAGGAGAAAGCAGGCACAGGGAGGGAGGGGTGGGAGGGTTAATCTGCCACATGGCTCATGTCTCAGGCCCTTGGACGTGGAAATGAGAAGGAATTCATACTTCCTTCCACGATTCTGTTCCCCTGAGGCTGTTGAGTAAGAAGAAAAATATCTTCATGTCCCAAAAGGGCTAAAAAATATGTTGCTTTACGTGCATAATTGGTGAATATCTTCATGTGTGTTGCTAGCTGGCTCCACACTGAAATATCTCAACATATCTCATTGGATTGCCTTAATTTCTTATGCACACGTTCACGTCCCCCTGAGGCTACGTTGGGAAGCTACTCTCGGCTATCTATCGCTAACGCCAAGTCCAAATTTTAAATTCAGCCCCGTACTCTGAGGTGGTCTGTGCTTTCCTTTAATTGCCTCTTGATAAACAACTTTACCACCTGATCACGTCTGCAGTCGTCGCCACTTGACATTCAATACTTTCAGAGTATGTCTAAAAGAAATACTCTGTTCAGCCATTAAATAATTCATCATTATATTTTTGGCCTTTGGCATTTGTTTCTCTTCAGGGCAACTTGTGCAAAGAAACAATACAAGACATCCAAACCTTACGTAACGTGATTTAACGAGCTGTTGCTTCAGTCCTCAGACTGACACCAGAGCGCCTGCTGAGGGATGGCTGATTTTAGTAACATTAATATAAACCTAACCCACCTGGAGGCGGCGAGGCAGCGAGGCTTCTAAAGGAACCCAGCTGAGTGGCCTCATCACATGCGCCGCGATCTATTCCCAGCCAAGAAAATCTCATAAATAACCTCACGTGCGCCTGTTTTGTCTGAAAGCGTTTGACTGTCGCATGACGGAGAAGCCGTCGTGTCAACTGCTCAGCTCCCTGCTGAAAAATCCCACAGATGACGTGTCCAGCATACAGATAGCCTCATTAGGCTCTGATTTATATGTCGGCGCGAGCTAGCGCTAATGCTAATGGTTCCATGTGGCGACGGGGCGAGAGAGAATGTAAACGTGAAAGTGGGGAAAGTTGCGGTGAGAAAAAGGAACAAAGAGTACAGTAGCAAAAAACTTATTTTACACACACACGAAGGGCATCAGGCAGCACCCAGCATACATAGTAGTGACACAGTTTTGCAGATAGGGGAATGTTTGATAGAGGGTAGACGCAGCTGGAAGCTATCGAGCTATCTGCATGCAGCATACAAAATATCATCTGCACTACTTTCGGCACCTTCAGGGGCTTCCTTTAGTAAAGCTGCATGCCAGTTGGAGGTAATAATCTGCAGAGGTGGGTGACGCTGCTGCCATTTGCATATTTATAATTTATGCAAGCATGCACTCTGTGTAGTTTTAGCTTATGTGCATGCTACCTGCATGCTAATATCCACTCATTTTGAGACAAATTGGATGTCTCTGTGACCAAGCTATTTAAGCATGTCCTCCATGTTGTTCCTGAACCGCTCTGCGGTTTTTTTTGTTCCACGAACGCAAATGTCAAGATCGGCTCGCGGTGACCCGGCTGAGGGCCGCGCTCGCCATTCACGGCAAAGATCACACGCATCCCTAATCAGGTGTGAGTATCACCGAACAATGGAGCGACATCATCTCCACAATTGGCCTCGGGGCCCGTGTTCTGGTCAATTAGAGAATTAGAAGTGTCAGATGGGGTCGTTTTGCGGCGCTCATTTATTTATAAGGCTCTCTGGAGCCCTGCGGCTCTGGACTGTGAGGCCGGTAGCCGGTGGCTGTTTGTCGAGCGTCGCACATTTAAACCTTTTCTCCTCCAGGAAGGCTGTCATGTCGGTCCAACGGCTGGTCCGAGGGGTTCGTTTCTGAGTCACCGATTCTAATTATGTACTGTATCGCTAAATGCGGTAACTCTTTTTTAACAGTGATTAAAACATTTGAGCCGACAAGCTAAAACTAACAAAGCTAACTCGCTAACCAACGCTATCTTTTAGAGATGTGCAGTGAACGGTTGCATGAACAGTTCAACTAGTGTTCATGCAAACATACTAATTGGCGGACTACATGTGAGCAAAATGTTTTAAATACAAAATACAAGACTTCGTGGTTGTCCGTCTAAAGCATCAGAAGGTCTAGAGACGGCGTCGCATGCGATAACTTAAAAACAGACCTTATTTTAGACTTGAAAGAGATAAGCTACCCAGGAGTCTGAGCATCTCCACAAACTATTTCGGGTGAATTTCCCCAAGGAAAGCAGCCTCCCCCCTCCATAATTCAACACCTGACTATTTTCCTTTTTAAAGTGAGACACAAACACGGTGGAAAGAAAACATAAACCCTCACGTGGTTCCTTTTTATATACTTTTAAGTGTGTTAACTCATAATATCCTCTGTAATGTGGACGTGTGAGCTGCATGAATGCAAAGTCTTCACAAACAAAGGACATTCCCATCGTCCACCGTTCATGCTAACACGCTAAGCTACAATGAGGCTAAGGCTGCTAGCAAGGCGACATAGATGTGTCTTTTAAAGTCTCCCATCAGGCCTTAAATATATTTTTTTTTTGTCATGAAGCTCTTTTTCCTACAGACGGGTAACTGAACACTTTCATAGAGAAAGTTTGATGTTGAATCCACAATGAAATCAAGCTTTTAAGACCCAATAATTGATATGACAAGATATTTCCAGTGAATTAACGGAGGTAGAGTCTTCCAACACGCTGCGTTTTCTTTGTCGGATACAATCTTTCCTTCGGCGTGTGACGTGAGCTAAAGCACCTCTCCCCACCGCCACTTTTTGATGTTTTTATTCATCAGCGTCTGTTTAAATTGGACACCGATACGCCCGTCGGGCCACTTTTCATCAGCGCTGACTCGTTTGTCTCTGGCATCGCCGACGAGCGGCGCCCGCCGCCGCTGCACATCGCGAGGCGCTGCCCTCCGAGTCCCGACTGCAGCGTGTGACACACTCCTCCATCTGCAATCTGCATCACACTCTAATGAGTCAACACGCTTGGCATCCGATACGAGCTGCACTTAATGTCTCTGGACTCCCACACACACTCTAACACACACTAACACACACACGTGACACAGAGCTGCGACTAATTATGCATTCCTTATTAATTAATATATCGGTTGTTTTTCAGAGTAACTAATTAATCTTTAAACGTGCATTAACTGAGTTTTTGCCGGGGGTGGCCAACAAGCAACATGGAGCCAAACGAGCCGCCATTTTGAATAATTTCTGTGTCCATGTAATGGATGTAGGTCCAATGTTCATTCTACTTTTAATTTAATTCGTTAGAGGGTATCTCTTCTTTCTCCTCAGGGAAATATCTGGCGCTCCGCATGAATTAAAGATGCCAGAAATAACCTTTACTCATGTGGGTTGATCACTTTGAGCTCGTTCGATCCACCTTGACTATAAAAATATTGACGACAGACATCTTTAACCCCCAAAAAGTGGAAAAATACTTCTTAAAAAGGCTACTTTATCATCACCAACCGTCCGAAAATGCCACGGAAAACCAGAAAATCCCATTTAAAAACCTTCAGCTGACAAATATTTCACATTTTGGCTTGAGGACCAATAATTACTCTACACTATTATAACGAATATTACTGTCTCTGGTGGCTAAGTTATGGAACTGGGACGACAAGAGGTCCAATTTACTGATTTAGGTGACATCTACATCACTTTAAATCGCCGTATTTGTCAGCCGTTCCTTTAACAAAACCTTCCAGTGAACGGATGGGACTTGGACACATTTGGATCGGGCAGAGCGAGTGAAAAGTGAGCTCTCCCTCGTGGGCCTTCCCCCTCTCAGCAGTTATATAGTGTTTACTGCTTTGTTTATTTCCTTTCCTCCTTCTTCACAATGAGCCCACAAGGTGCACTTCAGGGACCCGGGACACAGCAAGCCAAATTGGAAACTCGGGGCTCACATTTTCCTGATACAGTCCGGTCCGTCCTGCTCTTCAATCATGTTTCCTCAATAGAGGAGGACGAGGAGGAGGAGGAGGAGGTGGAGGAGGTGCCGCGCGTCCATTTTCCAGACGGTTGAACAGAACTGCTTTCTGGCAGCGGGACAGAATTTCCGGTTATGGAGGCGAGCGGGACGGTTTGTCTTCCGTTAGCAGCCGGAGGCTCGGGGACATGTCCCGTCACGTCACCGAGCTCCAGCGGATACTACAACAAAAACACACGTGGAGAGGTTCGTTTGTTGCCTGACAACTGAGACAGAAACATTACATATGAATGATCTCGAGTCGTATCGAGCGTAGATGTGTTTCAGCGGCCTTTAATTCTTCTGCTCCTGGGTTTTAAGAGCAGCCGTGGTCTCCGGTTAGACCTTCGGGCTGTTTCCAGCTCTTACGAGAGGCCGCTTTGCCGTCCGCGGATCCGTCTTGAGCTCAGTCCGCTCCCAAAACCTCCTCCTCTCAACGTCAGCTGCTTGCGTGACTTGACATCGGCGCCATTTCCAGTCGAATTCAGCCGGAGCGGCGGTTTGCTCGGAGCAGCTGACGCAACTTCTGTTCGGGGTGGAACAAACAAGTCGCCGTTGAACTTGTGCGCGTCGACTCACACGACAACAAATAAAGCCGCGCGCCAAGCGCGCTCTCCAATAAGGGACGTGGGCGACGGTGTCAGGGCTCTGTAACCAGGCGACCGAGGCTTTACCTCGACCGACAAGAACGAGCGCCGCCTCCAAGAAACACGTCTGTGACGTCATCGTGCACACCTGTGCACCTGGAGTCAACATTGCTTAACTTCGCCCACCCCCCGCCCCTTCCTCTCTTATCCTCATCCTCCCGTCTCTGACCACCTGCGGCTCCCTCCTCCCTTTTTCCTCCCTCGCTCCCGGAGGAGTGCGCTCGCTGTGCGCCGCCATCCATCAGGCTTGTCATCGGTCGCTCCGGGGCGGTTGGCAGAGGACTGCGTGGGACTCGGCTCATTTCCCTGCTCTGATTATCCCGGCCTGCTCGGCGGGAATGAAGAGTGGAGGGAGGGGGGGGGGCCTTCTTCCACCTCCTCCTCTTCGTCTTCCTCTTCTCACTTCTCTTCTGTCTTCTTGTATTAGTCCCCCCTTCAGTCAGCGCGATCATCGCACTCCCCCCCGCCGTTTCTTCCTCATCTCGCCAGCGCTCCACTTTCCAATCTCTCTGCGATCGGCCGACGTCGTCCGCGGTGTGTTTACGTGCGAACGCGTGAACGCAACGAGCCTCTCGTCGGGTTTCCCCCGGACCGCGAGGGGAAGCCGGAGTCTCATTTAAAAGAGCTTTCGTGTCGGCGGCGTGGGATTCCCAGCGACTGTTAGAAGACCCTCCTGGTGGATTTTGACAGTTAAGTCGGTGCGGAGGCAAAGTGCCGCTGCCAGTATGTACACGAGCCTATGATGTGATGGCGGAGGCCTTAAAGGGAATAATCCTCCCGCATTTTAAATTCAAAAGAAGTTGAGTGTTTTCTGTGGAAATGTGGAAATATGGACGTTAGATTCTGCATGTTGGCGTTAAAGGCGGCGGTTGCTCTTAATAATGGAGGTGTTGGCTCTCCTCCTCAGCTTCCTGGCTCATAATACTTTTTTTTTTTAAAGTAACCAAAAGTTGCTGAGGTCGGGTAAATAACAGTTGGTTAGTGTGTTTTTAGTGAAGGAGGATTCCTAAAGGGAAATTATCTTCAGCTAAATGGACTCGCGGGCATTTTAATCGCAGCGACTTTAATCAATATTTTTGTACTAACAGTGTTTCACACGGCTACTTATCTCCTATAGTTATGAATCCAGAGATAATTATCATCGCGACTCCTATTTGCCTGCATAGAGATTTTTTTTTGGAGATAATCCGGTCTCGTGGCATCGTTTTTTACAGCGAAAAATGGACCAGCGATCTATATTTTCTCCACTTGTCGACCGCGAAGAAAAGACCTGCCATTGTTTTTGTTTAGCAGACGGAGTCGGCCGGTGGACTCAGAAGCAGATATTCTTCTCAGGAGTTGGTTGAAGGCCAAACAGCGTTAAGGGAGTTCGGCATCAGTCGGCTCCAGATGCTAATGCTGCTCCGTATCCCCTCGCCGTGTTTAAATCAATGGCTGTTTGCTAACAAGCTCGCATACTAACAAGCTTTCTCCTGCTGCCAGGTGGCCATAAATATTGTTTTGTAGGCTTAACTGCAGCGCTGAAGCAGTTTGACAGAAGTTATGTTGACCAATGTTTCATCAAATTGAAATAGTCTGACAAAAAAAAAGAAGGTTTGAGCTTCTCCCGTCTGAGTATTTGCAGATTTTTCTCCGTCTCATATCATTTAAAACTGTCATGCCTTCAGGAATCTTTAATCTTTCGTGGTTGAATTTCAGCCATTTTCTTCTCATTGCAATCTTCTCTTTCACGTCCATCATATCTGACCATGCTGCAGCCTAACTCTCAAAACCACCGCTTCCCCCATCGCCACCACAGCGACCAGTGAGATTTAAACGTCCGTCACTCACCCGTCGGCTCCTGTCGTACGCATTATAATCACGTGTAACCAAGACCCACATAGATGGGAGTTTAATTGCCGGATTCTCATCCTCCATCTAAATTGTCTTACACTCACAATTGATCCCTCCGTATTGAACTGACGTGCAGTATCACAGACTCAAAGTGAGTATCGGTTGCCGGCGTGCACGAAATACGAAGCTTTCTGCACAGTTAACAGAACCGTTGGGGCTCCAGTGTACTTTTTCTGTTGTTGCTCCACATCGCCTTGACAGCGCCGGCTCCCTGGAGGCTCCTCCCAAAACGCCGCCTCGCAAGGCGACCGAGGAAGTTCATTTTGGCACGGCGGCTGCCGGGCATGAGCTGGCCTACTTTAAAGCCCAGTGTGCAGCACCGACAGGCTGAACTCGTCTGGCCTTTCTTCACCTCCCTTCGTCCTGCCAGCCACCATATTTTAAAGCCGCCCTCCCCCCTCCCAGATGAGGGCTGGGACAATCCACTGAGCATGTATTCGCCCGTCTGCTGGTCCGTTTACACTTGGCTGCAGCCGTGACCCCCATCTGTGGCTGAATCACGGGCCTTTCTAAACACACGCATGGGCACAGGCAGGCCACAGTGGTCATTTGGGGCACTTGGATTGATGCAGCCTGTCTCTGGCCCAAATAGGCATTGAGGGGAAACATGCATCAGTGCATTAAATTACCGTCTGCAGGCAGACTTTCGGTTGTAAAACAAACATACAGTATGGTTACTTCACCTCGAAACCATGCAGGAAAAAAAGGACTTGCAGAAGGGTGAAAAAAAAAAGTTATATTCGCAATTTAGAAAATATATCGGAAAAAAAACACCAATATGGGAAGACGTCAAAACAACTCACTGATTTAAATAGACACCTTCGTCATCCGACAATTTCTGCAACTGAAACCGACAATCCGACAAATCTGCGCCCATCTGACGCAGATATTTGCACGGTGTGCTGCAGAGAGAGAGAGAGAGTTATCATCCCTCTCGAGCTCTCCCTCAATAGTTTCTGTCACTTCTCGTCTGTGCAGAGGAGTGCAACACAATGTCTCCGAGGTGGCCGGCTATTGGAGACCGGACCGCGATGCATTGGTCCTAAACTGTCCAGTAAGAACGCCGGCATGCAAATGTCAATCAATTTAATTACCGAATAAGAGGCAAGGTCGTGGTACGGTGGCCGGGGTGCACCAATCTGGGAAGATTTGACTGACATTGAAAGCATTTTTTGTTCCCGTTAAGTCGTTTTCCTTTACTTTAAAACATACCATTGCTCATTTTAAACCAAATGAGGCAACCTTCCTGCATGGATGCTTCCGGTGAGAGACATTTCACGCTCATGCGTCTGAGCGAAGTTTGCCGTATTTAGTTGAATGAACAATACAAAGATAGAAATATATTTTCCCAGTAATGTATCTAAAAGGTGTCGGTGCTGACATCTCACCGCGTTGCCAAACTTCAAACAACACCCAGACTTCCTGAAGGCGATGCTTTTCCATTTGATAATCACTTAATATTCCAATCGTGAACTTTGGGTGAGGTAAAAAGGTTTAAAGTGGAGCTTCCTGCTCAGGGTGTCGACAGCTGCTGGTTCTCTCCCATCAAAAGAAGCCAGTTGAGGTGGAACAGGGTTCACCAACGACTAAGCCTCTTGATGCCTTAATTTTGGGAGGTTTACTGGGCACGTCCAACTGGGAGGACAGCCAGAACACACTGGTGGGATAATATATCCCATCAGGCCTCAGGGGAAGGACGCAGTTACGGAGATGGCGACGACTCAAAGCAAAAACAGAACGATGCCGGAGCCATGGGAGGATGGATATATTCCCTAAAATGAGCTGCACTGTAGCTTGCAACTGGATTATTGTGTACTTACAGACCAGTAAAAGGTATAAAAGAGAGCCACGGTCGCTTATATGAGCCTAGACACAATAAGTGCTGTGTCACAGGACACGATGCAATGCTGCGAGAGGAAACAGCAGGAGCTATAGCAACTGCTTGTTCATCTGCAGCTCCGACACGTGGGGGTGACTGAGTGGGCGTCCGACAGCAAAGTCAGTGCAATTCAACAACTGTTATTATTTCACTAAACTCTCCTGTGTGGCACACTCAGAAAATGCTGAAATGCGTTCCTTTTTTTTTTTTTTTTGTTCTTCGAGGTCCAGCTGCTAAACTGTATGGGGAGAAAATGTAAGATGTTTGCTTTGTGAGATGTTATATGTGCAGCTGTGTTAGTCGGCTCTGAAAAACATTTGGTTGTCAAAAGGTGAACTTGGATAAAGGGATGAGTCGTGCTAAATAAAACAACGCTCCATGCTTTTTCGGTTCCCTCTCGCCGCTCTCATTAGCAACGTATTTGGCTGCAGCATGCAGCTGTTTTTAAGCAAAAAAACACTCAAAAACCTGAGTATTCTCTGGACAGCACCACACAGCAGAGAGCCAAAGTTAGTGACCAGCTGGTGAACAAAGAGGAAGATCTAGCTGCTGTTAGGAGTTGCTAGAGACCAAAAGCAGAGCTAAAAAAGAGTGAATATTGGACTTACTACTTCAAATAAATGCTTTTGTTGCTTTGTGTCTTATACATAAATACATATGCAACACATACTGTACAGCAACACGTAAAACTTAACATACATTTATTTTGTAAAGCCCAAAATCACTATTTACAAACTTGCTAGCTAGCTAGTTACAAACCTTCTAGCTAGCCAGTCACAAAAGCTAGCTTGTTACAAACTTAGGTAGCTAGCTAGCAAGTTTATAATTAGTCATTTTGGGCTTTACAAACTTGCTAGCTAGCTAGTTACAAACTTACTAGCTAGCTAGCAAGTTTATAATTAGTCATTTTGCGCTTTACAAACCTGCTACCTAGCCAGTTACAAAAGCTAGCTAGTTATAAACTTGCTAGCTCGCCAGCAAGTTTCTTATTAGTGATTCAGGGCTTTACAAAACGGCTAGCTAGCTTTATAGTCTGCACACAAACGACATCCTCTGTCCCGGGACTTCACATCTGCTGAGGAAAACCCCCCAAAAAACCTTTTAACAGTGAGAAAAATGGAAGAAACAGAGGAGGATCCCTCTCCACGGATGAATGAACGCAGAGCTGCTTTGACAAACCGCCCTGCGATCTCAGTCTCAAAAATGGTCTCTAGTGTTTCTTCATTCCTCTAATTTATTCTAATTAGAAGTGGCTGGCTTTTAAGCTCCCTAAACTGACGGTTGAGTACACAGAGACGCTTGTGTTGCAGCCGTCCGCATGTGCTGTTCCACATACTCAGAATAGTCTTTCCCCATTAGTCCGCTTCCCAATTACGCTTGACCACAGAGCTGACTCATGAACGCCGGACAGCAGCTGAAGATCATCACACACATACATAGTAAGAAATTAGTGCACTCGACTAAGAGGTTATTATTTTTGAGGCTGTAAATTTGTGCATTAGAGGTTTTTTTCACTGTTGGCCGTAATTACGTCGGAGACTTAAGATTTTTTCAAAGAGGCGCTCTGAGGAAACGAGTGATCTGAAAAAGCGAATTAGAGAGGTGGAGAGATGAAGCGTTCTGCCTCCTCTTCCTCCTCCGGAGCAAATCTTCTGGTCGTCAAATCGTCGGGAGGCTAATTGTAAGAGCTTCTTCGCTATCAGAACTGTACCGCTTGACCGGATCACGCAGGAGTTTCATCCCACGAGGCACCAGACCAAAAAAAAGGAAGGGAGACACAAAGCCTCGAGTTCACCGCCGTGTGTGAGGAAACCACATGAACGCTGGGGAAACACACGCGAGCATGCAAACTCATCATTGGTTAAATAAAAACAAGTGTGACTAAGACACTCCGGCGTGTGACAGACTCGCACGGCAGCTTGTCGTACATGCATGAACATGTTTACACATAATTACACATTGCACTGATATCATTTATAGCGCCGGTACACAACCTTTTTTTGTGTTTCGTGTCAGACAATATTTTCGCGGACTTTACGATGTGGACGATAAATATGTCATTTAACTACTTTATACTTTAATGCTACCATTGCAGAGGGAAATATTGTACTTTCTCACGACACTACATGCATTTAATTGCTATATTTTATAGTTTTGAGACTGAAAATGTACTTAAAATGAGTTGTGGAGTATATGAAATTGTATATTTATGAAACTTTTACTTCAGTTATAAATGTAAAGATGTACTTTTATCTATTCTACATTGTGTTGTTGTTACTTTAACGCACATAATCTCAATACTTCTTCCCCTTGAGACTAAAAATATCTATGAAATGTAAAAAATAAAAGCCAATGTGACGTCTTCAAGTTGCCAAACATTCAAAAATATTCAGAAAAGCTGCCAATCGCCCAAAAGCTAAAGCCGTCAGATGTTTTGCTGTTCGCCTGACAGCATCCAACGCACAACATTTAAAACATTAAAACATTTCACGCCAACACAGACGACTCGCTTCTGTTCCGGATCCAGCGTTTGTGTGTCTGATCAGCCTGCGGGGCGTTGGGACATTCGAGTGTGAACAATTGTGTGTCAGAAGTGTGTTTTCAATTAATGTCGTTCTGCAGAGTTCTCCGAAGAGAAGAGAACATTTCAGACATTTGGGTTTTCTTGATTGAAACTCTGTTGTTTTTTTTCTCCACGGAGCAAAACTTGTTTATTCCCCTGGAGGGAGGACTCATCCAGTGAATCAGGCTGTGTGTGTCTGTGTGTTTGTGTGTGTACTTTGGTGGTTAAATGGTGTCAGCAAGCAAAAAAAAAGTCTGACAGAGCAGATATCTGTATGGCGTCGCGGGCGTATGCACAGATGAACACGCACAATAACAGCGACAAAGAGCGACTGACAATGAAGGCCGCCACTGGTCTTTGAGTACATCTGGTACCGCGGCTTTATTGTCGTGTTTCACACAGAGAGTGATGACAAACACAAAGGTTTCATAAGTAGAGCGGCGATGGGAACGGACACAGGAGAAGCCTGAAAAGAGGCTCCGCGTCATTTCCCTCCATCCCTCTCACATTAAACTCTCCTCTGCATATGATTTAGTCCGTCGGGTCGCGTTGTTCGTCTCCGGCGTCACCTTTCTGACGGCTCGCCATAAACACTGGAATTATTATGGGCTGGCCAGCTCGCTGTCTCATCTCCCCGGTGATGAAGCTAAAGGAGACGGATAGTCTTCATCTGCTCTGCAGGAAGTGAGCAGAACGCAAACACCTTCATGGCTCACAATTCATTCAATATTATGTTTTATTTATACTTTGAAATGGGTTAGTCTTCATTTCTTATAATTGTTTTGTTTGTTTGTTGTTGGGAAATTATTTCTCTATTTAAAAATATATTTTTTTTATATTATATTGAATTCTTAAATCCATTATTTTCATAATTTATATATATTTATATTATTTGGGATGTAACCTAATAATTCCTAATTTGTATATTTAATTAAATTGTTTTTTGTTTTCATTATTTGGAATATGGTTTCTTATAATTTAATATATTTATGTATTTTTTTCTATTTTATCATATTTATTATTTATCGTTTAAATTGTTTGTTTGTATTATATTTTGTTAGTTAATATTTCAGCATTTATTTATTTAGATTATTTGTAATGTTTATTATATTAAATGACCTTTTTATTATATTTCCTCTGCATTTTTTTTGCCTCTATTGGACGAATTAAAGTTTAAAGGTCAACAGCAATGACATTTATTTAAAATGGTGCGCGGCGGTTACGCACGTTCACAATTACACAGCCCAGGAGATTGATTCAGTATCACTCACGACATCATTTATATCCCGACTGCGTATCCTTTTCCCCAACGTGGGCTTCAAGAAAAATAAAATAAATATACTTCCGACATTCAATCCATCTCACGGCAGAGGAGATCTCTGTTATCGGCCATACATCTCTCCTTTGTAAAACCCGGCTAACCTCCGAAATGAGCTTTCTAAACACATCGATACATCAACACCTCGTAGCGCGAGAACCTATAGCGGGCACTCGATCAGCGCCGCTCTGCTTTCCCTTGAGGATGCAGGATTTATGCAGCAGAGAAGGCACTCAAGATGATGGCAGGCGGCATAAGAACAGCCGTGGAGGCTGATGGTGGCGGAGAGAAACCCCACCAGAGGCAGGGTTCGGGTCGGGGGGGTGGGAGTGGGTGAAGAATGAAGGCATGATTGATATTTTCGGGGGCAATTTCACAGCTCTCGACCTCCAGCGGAGAGGAAAAGAGAGAGCCGGAAAAGGGAAAAGGACGAGCTGTCAACTGGTGCCGATTTTCAAACGGAAGAGGAAGATGCTAAAAGAAGTGATCTGGAGTCCCTCTTGACATGTGAGGATCTGCTGCAGCCACTTCCTGGTGCAAACACAGTGGGAGCTAAACGTGTAATGAATAGCATTTGCAGCCTCGGCTCCGTCCATCAAACCCAAAATTCTGGCTTTAAAGGATTTCAGCAGCTCTTTCGCTCCACGTGGCGTCTACCTGAAGACATGTCAACCTCATGAAACACACTTTTTATACTGATATGTACCGTAAAAGTCGGGTTACAAGCCGCTACCACCTTCGGTGGGTGTCCACTGCTAGCTCCCGATGTAGCCAGCTAGCGCTGCTGTAGCCAGCTGCGCTGCTAGCTCTCTGCTAGCTGCTTGCTAGCTTCCCAACAACCACCGAAGGTCAGCGGGGGACACAGGCAGTAGCAGCGGCAGCTAGCGGGGAGCTAATAATAGCAGCAGCAGCTGGTGGGGAGCTAATAGCAGCAACGCTAGCTTGCTACAGCGGGGACACCCACCGAAGGTAGAAGCGACTTGTAAACCGACTTTTTACGATATATATATATATATATAAATATATATATATAATTTTTTTTTTTTTTTTTTCCAAAAACAATGATCATAGCAGGCTCCTGCTAACTTGTTTGACTTGTGTAATCGAATTTGGGGCTGTAACTAAAGATTGTTTTTAATTAGCCAATTATTTCCTCAATTAAAGAGATGAATCGTTTCTGTCTATAAGTAGAAAGTCTCAAAATAGCGATGACAGTTTCTCAAAGTGCAAAGTGGTGTCTTTAATTGTCCTGTTTTGTCAGTCCAACATGCCAAGATATTCAGTTTACTGGAAGTTAAACCGAGAGAAGCAGAAAATCTCCATATTTGAGAGGCTGAAAACAGCATTTTCTACCATTTCATGAATAATAATTACATATTTGTTAAAGCAATGAATGGAAGCCAGCTGATGTCTGCAATAATAGACTAAAAAAGGTATTTCACGGCACCATGAGAGCATTTTTTATGATACATAAAAGCGCCGGGCTGAATAATAAAAGCACACTGATGTGTTTTGAATCATACGCCTAATTTAACGTACAATAATCACAACGGAGCTGATGGAGACACAGATACGAGGCGCAGAACGCTCTTTTCAAGATGTAGAAACACGAAGATGTGGATCAATATCAGGAGTTACTATCGCTGAAACCATTAGTAGATGAATAGATAAGTCAATTATTAGTCGTCATTGTGTTCTAAATGGGTCTCAAATTCAGCGTTGACTCAATATCTTTCATTTTTTCTGTCTGAAACGCGCAATTTGAAGACATTTCTGGCTATTTCCCGATGCTTTATGGACCAGAGAACTCCGTCCTCTGGTGTTTTTCTAGCTCAGTGTGCATACTCATATTGACTCATACATTTAAACTCAGCTTTCACGGAGCAGAAAATGCAGGTCAGGGACAGAGATGCTGCTGCCACCCCCCCGAAGAAGATGATGCATTCACTGGCCCTAAAAAAAAGAAAGACTGTATTTTGATGACGGCACCAGGCAGCCTCTGAGACATCCTGATGGATTGTGGGTATTGTTGAGACGGAGTGTCTGTTTTGAGAGTGCGGGGAGGAAAAACCTGCTGCCGTGAAGCCGGAGGATTATGTACTTTAGATGTGCGGCGGCAGCAGAGAGGTGTCATGCCGCTGCCTTGTGTAGGTGTGCATTAGCATAGGTGAGCCAGTTCCCGGGTGAATAAACTTATAGCAGCCGTCTCTGCTCTTAATGGCGGCTGCACTCGGGTATTAAAGCATTAAAAGGGCTTTCCATATGTATTTTTGTACATTACATTAACGTGTGAAGTGGCGATAATGGTTCGAGGCTGCGTTGCAAGAACAACAGAAAAATGTAAGTTACACACGCTATCCTCCCACGCAAATTTTAAGTTTGAGCATGCCCCATTCAGACAATATTTTGGCATAAAATACGTCATATTTTTCCATTTTTTAACCAAACCACACAGTTTTTTGACTGAAACTTCTTCCTAACAGGCCAATTCTTTGTTTTATTGTGATTTTTGTTACAGATTCTGATTCTTTAGGTCCTAATCTTTCCAAAAAGGTGTCTCATTGACGCTCCAGGAGGCATTTTTGGGGTGAATCTGGCTCACATCATGCTGATTGTTCATAATTACGATCAAAACATCCGTCTGATGCTGCGTTCAGGTACACGTGTTTTTTAAGAGACACTAAACGGGGAAACAAATTGAGTCGCAAACTGAAGTGGAAATAATTAGAGGGAAAAGACACACATATCTACAAACACAAATTAATATTCTTTCCCCTCAAAATGTTCATTTTTCATTCCAACTTCACAAAAACAAAACGCTCTCTTGAACTCCTCGAAGCTGATTTTATTTTAGCGCTCAGTGGGGGCGGAGAGGCACTTGTTGTTTGAGTTGTCTCAGAGAACCCTGCCGTCTATTGATTTCATAATCCTCTTCCTCTCCCTCATAAGTGCCGCCGCTTTCTTAACACACTCAGTCCATTTGGACCTGATTTCAGGGCTGCGTTCCAACACTTCAGAGCTCAACATCAGGTCACGAGTGCAATTAAAACGCTGGCGTTGGTGTTTCTGCTCGTTAGGAGCCGGTAGATTCCTTCACACACTTTTCTAAATGTCATGGCCTCGGGCAGCGGACGCAGCCAGGTGCATGTTCTGAGACATTTCTTGATAGTAACCATGGGAAGCGTAGTGATGTGTAGCTGCCCACGACAGCCACTCTCTTGAAAACACACAAAGACATCTTCTCAACACAAACACAGCTTCCTCTCATTAAGACAGAAAACAGCGACAAAAGATCGGGCTTCAAATGTCTCGTTAAATCTCCTCGTGCGCGTTTTTGGAGGAGAAGCCGACGTGTAGAAGCTTCCTCCCCGCACGTCGATGTGTAGTCGTTATGAAACGCCGCGTGTGTGTGTGTGTGTGTGTCAGTGGGAGGAGGTGATCCTCGCCTACACAATAGCAGCGAAACAACACACACAAAAAGAAATCGCTGCATCTTCAACACGAGTCAAGCTGTGAAGGACTCGGGGACGTCAGGAATCCTGCAGCGGGGGACAAGCGGCGCTCGTCGTGGAGGAAACCGCTTATGTAACTGTGGGCTTTAAGACAACACACACACACACACACACACACACACACACACACACACAAAGAAACACGGAGTCCCTTTTGTCATTGTGGGCTGTTTGCGCTTGTCATGTGTCGGGATTAAAGTCGACAAACAAAGCAGAACAGAGGAGGGAGGATGTGTGCGGTCCGAGATGGCTCCATGTGTGGGTCTTCCTCCGTGCACTCCATTACCCAGAATGCTAAGGGAGCCCCCTCCGCCCCCGTCTTTTGGCCTATTTTGTGTCACAGTGGCACCAGATGGCTCTCCCCAGAGCAAGGAGCGTAATTTCCCATCACCACCTGGGAACAGCCAGAAACCCATCCCGCCCTCGGCCCTCGTTAATTAAATGCTGTAACGCCGCCGCCGCCGCCGCCGCCGCCGTCTGTCCCGTAAGGTGTAAAACATCCTCGCTGAGGACGAGGACGCACGGGATGATTATATAAAAAAAATGGTCGCAAAACTAAAATTTTCTCTCTCTCAAAAAAATTGATTTTTTGTTTTTTGTTGAGAGCAATTTTTTTTTTTTTTTTTCGAGCATTTTTTTTTTGGAACACTTTTTTTTTTAGAGCAACTTTTTGGGAGAGATTTTTCTTCTTTTTTTTTGGAGAGAAAATTTTTGTTTGGAGAGCATTTTTTTCTTTTTTTTTAGAGCATTTTTTTTAATTGAGAGCAAAGATTTGGAGATAATTTACTTACAAACTAGAAATTTGCTGGGGTAAAAAGACACAAATCTACCTTCATACTGGACGTATTGAACTGTCTTCAGACCCAGAAAACACCTGAAGACGTCGCTTTGGGCTTCAAGGAACATTTTCCACCATTTACAGACTTTTACAGACGATGAATAGAGAAACATCCGTCAGATTAATCGATAAATATGCGTTACTTTGCAGCCGTTTTAACTCCTGAGTGAAAGTCTGCAGACTCTCGTCTCTCTGTGTTTACCTGGAGACCTGAAGTATTTACACGCAGGATCGCCGCCTATAAACAGTCCACTCAAACAGCTGGACCCTCTGCTTCCCGTCTGCACGCTGGAGGAGACTCGCTGTATTCAGACGCTCTTCTTGGGACATAACTGACAATGATTACACAATGATTACACAACGCAGTGCAGGCTGACGAGTGACGGGGTTTTATCAGCTCATGGGTGAAACTTTACACCTCATGCATGTAGAAACGCTGCCGTTCATCTTCTTGATCCTTTCAAATGAACTCAATGAGCTCGTCAACAACGAAATATACACACAAAAAAGGTGCACGTCGTGTGGTGGGATGTCAAATAAAAACACACAAAATAAAGTCTGAAAATAAATGAGAAAAGGTCTCTCTTGTAGATTCTTGCAAAGCCTTTAATCGCGGCGCTGGAAGCCAAGTCCTCGTGTTTTCGTTTGTAGTAATCTGTGCTTACCGGGGCTGCTGGGAGACGGAGGCTAAGCTAACGCAGCTAATTCACATTGCACAAACACGTCAACTGGTCAACATGAAGGAGAGACACACAAAAGACTTCCTGTTCCTGCAGGAACGTCTCGTAAAGGGAAGAGCTTGAGTCGACTGGAAGTTTCCTCTCATATGTGGAGGAAATATGAATGTAATATCTGTAATGAAGAAGTTAAACTTGCTGGTTGCACCGTTTGTCACTGCTTTGCATCACAGTACACGCTACAGAGCGCACGGTTAAAGGACTCCCTGTCGCTTCCATTATTTATATAGTGCATCCTTAATACAACAAGGAGCTGCTCTGCTATTTGCATATATTTAAATGAGGTAATATGCACACATTTGATGCAAAATGAACCGCTTAATACTGCAAAAAAAACACACAGTTACAGTGAAACTATCGGCGTATTCATGAAGAGTGACTTTCCGCTGATCACGGCATATTCATAATTCCCAAACACTGTTTATCTCGCTGTCACATGTTTAATTCCCCGCCTGAAGTCTCCATGTTTCCTTCAGTTCTTCGTATATCAGTCGAGGGAACCGCCCACCGAGACGTCTCCCCGAAGGTGATGAGAAACAGGAGCTCATAAGATGTTTAAATCACGCGTCGCGCTATCATTATATAGATTTAATGTCCTCGCGAGAGAGAAGATGAACACGCGGGAGAACTGTCAAAGAGCAGCCGAGAGTCGACGAGGAAGTGTGAAGAGTTGAAGGCAAGAAAGTCTGCGAGGAAGTCAGTGGAGAGATAAGCATCCGTCACTTTCATTCCTCTAGAAGTCTGCAGAGAGCCGGCTGTCAACAACGCGGAGGAAAAGCAGAGAAATATATATTTATATATATACTTATATGAAGGAAAAAGACTCAGTTTCCTGTGATTTCCATGTGTTTGTCTTCACATGTAAACAATGTAAACTCTAATGCGTTAGATAATAGCAGGGGGAGGATGATTAGCATGAGTTCTGATTGACGCCTGCTGTTTTTAAAATAACACGAGTCGTCGGCTCGCTGCATGATTCAAAAGCACGGGGGGGGGTAATGAGTCACAACATGTGAACACACGGGTGAAGTGATATGATTGCATCTGAGGTTGCGTATTTGTTCCCTGACAATCGCTCCTGACGAGGCTTTGAACTCAAGACGGGCAAATCAGGTTTTGTTTATCCTCGGACCGAAACATCTTCTGATGGATGCCGACGTGGAGTTTTGTTTGTTTTCATCCAGCGAGACGTTTCCCTCCACAGAGAGCGTGGGAACCAACCGTCTGCAGGGACGCGGCCGAGAGAAAAGCAATCGCGAAAAAAGTCCCATAAAGACAAAAACAAACTCAACAATCTCTGACTCACTAACCGAGTGTCAGAGGACGGGACTTTTTTTTATTCTTTCTTTTTTTGGCCCAACATCCTCATTTCCCTGTCCAGGAAAATGTCATCCTCATTACGGAAAAGAAAACATTTCACAACAACTCAGCGGCTTGACGTCAGAGTCTCGAGATTTTCCTCAGAAGTCTGAGTCCAGCTGGCTGTTATTACGCAATATGAATACACAATATACGTTATGAAACACAGAGAAGAGCATTGTGAGCTTCACAGCCCTCAAAAACTCCTCGCAGGGTTAAAAAAAGCATCTTTTCTGCTGCAAAGAGAGCCAACAGGACACTGACAGGATGTAATGTGGTCTGATTTAAACCTCAGACAGCAGCAGCCATTTTTAAAACACTCTGTTTCCAAAGCCGCTGACCTTTCAAGTGTTTTCAGTGACCTTTGACCTTGAATCTAAAGCGTGAAAAGCAGAAAAACCACAACAACAACGACGCAGAAGCCCGTCTGTGATCCCCAAAAAAAAGATGCAAAAGAAATAATACAGCACACGAAAACAGAAGAAGTTCAATTAAAGCAGAAGTAGCATCACGTCGGCGTCGCCGCCCCGAAGGAGGAGGTGAAGCGCCGCGCTGACAGATGAACACCAGATGACACGGCGCCGCTGACAGCCGCTGTCACGCGGCGGGTTCCAGATCAAAAGGAGCGGCGCCAGACTCCCGACAAGATGTTTGTCGTCTAATCGCACCGCGGCGTCGCTAAGGTTGTCGCGCGCTAGCTTAAAACACGCGGCAATGAGGTCATCGTGACTTTGCTATTCTGCCACCTGGAGGCGGGAAAGAAAAGAGAACACAGTGGAGAATAAATATGCAAACGCCCTCCAGCAGCGGAGGAACACAAGCAGGAAATATGGTGTGAAAGACAAGCGGCGGGAGGAGGAGGAGGAGGAGGAAGAGGGAGCGCAGACGCCCCGCTGCTAATTGAATAGACAGGCGATAGCGGCGCGACGCCGCCGTGACGCCGTCGTCCGTCCCGCGGAGAAAGCGCCGGCTCCTCGGGGGAAGGTCACGGGCAGCAGACGTGATCAGATGCAATCAAGTCATCCGGGATCCAGAACATTAAAAAAAAAAAAAGACCCCGGCGGGTTTGGGAAGCCGATGACCCCGATGACGAATCCCTGCTTGTTGCTCGTTGGGTTGACGCGACGGAGGAGAGAGAGGAGGGGTGGGGGGGTCGGACGTGGAGGTCGGGAGCGACGCCTCCACCTGCAGGAAGTGAGGAAACCAGGTGTGTGTGGGGCGGATGTGTTGTCGCTCTCGTGAGGTTTCAAAGAGCCGACGCTCGTCAGCGGTATCGTGTCGCTCCGGCACGCTGTGGATCTGTGTTTCACAACTTTTAGGAGCCAATTCATTCATAAATACGAGCTATTAGCGTTGATTTTGACCCAATGAGTCGCAGATGTCTCTAAGTCTGTGTGGCTGTGTGGGTCACATGACCAAACAGGAAGTTGTGAGTCCACGCTTTTGCTTCGTTCAAACCTCCACTGAGGTTTCAAGACAAAAGCAGCAATGGTTTTGAGGAAAAAGTCCCCGAAACCAAGAAGATGAACCATCAAGTGTTTTGATAATTACAAAGAGATGTTCTGCTTCTCAGGGTTTTGTGTTCATGTACAGGATGAACCGTTGGATGAACTGGGATCAGCCGTTTCTCTCACTGTCCTCTGACATTTAAAGTCCATTTCATGAGAGAAACTGATAGTTTCAGTGCTGAAACACGACGAGGTGACGCCTCCGAGCTCAAGGTGACGCTATTCAGTCGACAACCGACCAAAAATAGAAACATTCCAACGTACAAAGCGTTTTTTTTTACGCTTTGAATTCTTTATTTTTCTGTTTCATCTCGCGGGTTTGACCTAAAGGACGAACACGTGAGAGCGGTGTGCAGCTCATCGGGTCACAGGTGTCTCGGTTCATCGCCTCGTTTCATTCGTGCTAAAAACAAAAACAGAAGCGAGGGAGAGAGAGACTCACGCCGCAACACTTTGCAAAAAAAGAGCTGCAGTGTGATTCTTTCGGTCAATATTGCCGCGGCCCGGTTTGGCTCTCGGCTGAAGGACAACATTTCAAGTCCCTTCTGCTTTGTGGTTTCCGCCAGCAGCTCATTCGGGGCTTTTTTGGATGAACGAGAAGGACCGGCTTACACCTTCTGGAGCGAGACAGTAATAGCATCGGCATCAGGAGCCTGCTCCTCGACGCCACAGCGCGCACAAAGACACACAACAAAAGGCGTTAATGTTGACATTCCTGACTCTAATGAGAGTGTGAGAGCACAAAGCTGAGCTTGTTTGATCCTAAATGCTCTTTCTGACTGCAGGCTGCAGGTTTGCTTTGATAACCAGGAAAAAAAGGCAGTTCCTGTGTCAGAGGCGGGCCTTGAGGTGATGAATATTCAAGCACCTGTCAAGTGCTTTTGTTTGGGGGCCTCAATGACACCCGTCAGCATAATCACACACTTTGTGCATATATCACATTTCCCTGTGGGCTACACACCAAGCAGATTACCCCTTCGTGCACTGACGAAAGTGTCTTTCTTAAACAAATCAATCCAAAATGAGGATATTTGACTTATTTAAGTATTTTAAAACTTGTTTTAATCATGTTTTTGCACAAGAAAACTGAACTTTCCTCAGCTAAAGACACATCCACTTGTTTCTAGATGCTTCCTGGTGCACGTTGGCATTAAAACTCCTCGGGGATTTGATTTGAAACCCGATGGAGACACATCGAGCACCAAAAGTGACGATGCGTAAAATCACATTTACGCATAAATCGCCTCTGCCGCCATGTTTTATCTCGTGGATCTCTGTCTGCCCCCACTGCTCTTACCGCTTGAGTTCTTCCCGCAGATGAGGTGCTGGTAGGGCTGCAGCAGCCCCCAGATCTCCGAGTCGCCGTTGATGGCTTGCTCCAGCGTCTCCAGCGTAAACTTGGGCACCCCGTTGTCCCGCTCCACCAGCGCGCTGCGCAGCACGCGGCCGAACACCTCCCTGAACAGACTCTCCACGCACGCGGTGAGGTAGATGGCGGCGTGCTCGTGGATCCGCAGGGCCACCCGGCTGTCCACCATCCACCTGAAGAACTTCCCCACGGAGAACACCAGCCCGCAGCGCGCCGACTTCCCGCGGCTGAACTTGTCCCCGGTGCTCATGTTGTAGAGCGACAGGCCGCTGAGCGCCGCCGCGATGCAGTTCACGGAGATGGTCCACGAGAGCACCACCTTCACGGCGCTCTGGATCTCGTGCTTGGTGCACCGGGCGTAGCGCAGGCTCAGCCGCTGCGCCTCCCGCGCCACCCGCACCAGCGCGCGGCCGATGAGCGCCGACAGCCGCGCCAGGACCTCCGGCGGCGGGTCGCCCGCCATCAGCTCCTCGTCCTTCCGCAGGGCGCCCTCCACCTCGCCGAGGCTCCACGGCACGTCCTCCAGCTCCGTCAGCTTGGCGCACTGACCCGAGCACTCCAGCGTGTCCGTGTCCTCCGCCAGCACGGTGTTCACCGTGTCCAGGCTGTTCTGTCGGCTGTGCATGGATTCCGTCAGATGCCAGCCGTTGCCCCCGTGCGCGATGGACAGAGGCGTGTCGGAGCAGCACAGCGACACGCTGGACGACCTGACCGAGTCCGCGGCTCCACCATAACCAGAGTCGAGCGTTAAATCCTCCAGCGTCCTCACGACGGTCTTACCATTGCCGGCCATCGCTGCACCGCATACTGTTGGGTATGCTTGGTCTCGCGATTAAATGCCGCAAACTCGTTTTACCTGCTTTTTGTTTTTGTTTCTTCCCTTTTTCCTCCTCCTCCTCCTCCTTCTCCTCTCGCCTCCTCAGCTGTCTGCGCTGTTTGGTTTGTATTTCCCAGCCTCTCCTCAGTCGCTCCTTCCCCTCTGGGAGTGTGTCCGGGTGTCTTCGATGTCCAGAACTTCACGCGCGTAACCGGAGAGCGCACAAACCCTCCGCGCGCACTGCAACAAGCGCAGCGCAGGCGGGACGCGGAGGAGGGGGCGGAGCCTGGAGCCCCGCGGGCGGAAGGGAGCCAATCAGCGGCTCCGTCAGCTCTGACTGACGCTGACAACTTCTAACTACCTAACTACCTCCCCAACTACCTCCATACCTCCCTAAATAACTACCTCCCTCCCTCTCTTACTCCCTACCTCCTACCTCCCTATCTACCTGCCTCCCTCCCTCGCTCCCTCCCCACCGACCTACTCACCTACCCTCCTCCCTACCTACCTCACTAACTATCTAACTTCTTTCCTACCTACCTGCCTCCCTCCCTCCCTCATTAGCTTCCTACCTCTCCAATTACCTTCCTCCCTCCCCTCCTCCCTACCTCTCTAAACCTTCCTCCCTCCCTCCCTCCCTCTCTGATGAAGACATTCTCAATAGTGTAGTAAATGTTCACCAACATCGTGTACCACCTGGAGAGGGACAGCGAGATGAAACCTTGACTTTAATGAACGATGTTTCAGAGGTCAGAGGTCACGCAGTTGTTGGTTACTTTACTTTACTTAAACCTGTGGGTCGACTTGCAGTAGAAAGCGAGGCATCCAACAAACACACACATTACAACAAACACAAGACAAACGTGATGATAAAAGTACACAAAGCGACACATCAGGGCGCTGATGTCATCATAAAGTGTTGACCTGAGTGAAGGCTGCAGGAGCAAAGCTGCTGTTCTAAATAAATAAATGTTTGTGCTGCTGTGCGTCCTGATCCTCATCTGGTGGGATGAGTTAAAGAGTACTTATTGTACGACTCACATCCTCAGTTATGGTGGAAATAACTTAAATGAAACGCACACATTTAAACTACAATCTTTTTAAGAAGCAGAAGATACTTCGCTCAATAAAAACATCACTTTTGACTCGTGTGGAATCCGGATAAAAGACATTTCCGCTGTAATAGAAGTGTATTTCCTTCAAGCGTACGCAGAGAAAAGCAGCTCTCGTGTTTAGCGCTAATCCTCAGTTAGAGAAGTGAAGGTGTGTCTGCAGCAAAAAGTCGTTTTTCCTTGAGGAACTTAACGCCAGATCATAAATACTTCACACCTCAAAACACACAAAGCACAACATGCAGCGATCACGCCGAGGCTCATGAAGATGCTGAAAGATTTATTCTCCGCGATACAATTCTTTTTGTTTCCCCCCCGTCCTCCTTTTCATTTTCTTTGCCAGGCCGTGAAAACAATGAGTGGGTGATGTGGACCGGGAGGCCGTGCCGAGAGGAACAGTTGGCGGATCGATGATTCATCCGTTGTGCCGGGGCTTCTCCTCGTATACGTACGTCGGAGCTGGTACCCGACCATCTGTCCTCCGCCTGTCGTGATGCCAGAGGCCCTTTTTCTTTTTCGTATTTTCTTAGCGTGACACTGCAGAAACTGATGAGAAAGGCAGGAGAGGAAAAACAACAAAATCAGGAGTTTTAAGAGAGTTTTGAGGGCGTTGAGTCTCACAATCAGGCCTCCCAATGCCCAAAAAAAGAAGATTATGCATTGATTATTGATTCATTTACAACATTCTCACAGGAAACCCCGTAGAAAACCACTGGTTAAACTGGACATCGATGCGTTGTGCATGGACATCCCTGCAGGTGTTGCAGCATGAGCAGCGAGCTCGTCTCCCTGCAGCCTCCCAGCGTCTTGATGCAATGCAGCACATCTTGACTCAGGTGCGCTGGAGGTGTGCATGTGCAGCCGTCAGCTCCACATGCGCCGCCGTCCTCGCCTATCAAGCCCTCGGTTGCCTGGTAACAGCAAAAACCATCATGCTTTTTTTTTTTCCCGGCAAGAAGATGATAGATTGTTAGTATTTATTTTTGCCAGAAGAAAAAGTGCATCGTGCTGCAATCACGTGTTCATTTATTCAATCATATTTATTTCCCTGTGTGTCTAATTTACATATTATAGAGCATTTTGCATGTTTTTAGATGTTATTTACTTGTTTGACTGTACATTTGGCACATTTAAAACGATTTATATTGAAGTATGTATCATAATTTGTACTTTTTTTTACAGAGGTTTATTGCCATAATATCTTAATTAAGTGTTAATATCGGCCTTTAATGTGTAAAATATTAAGAAACAAAGGTGCATCATCCACTATCACAACTTCTTATCATCGTTTACTGTTTAACATTAAAGTTATGGCCTGAAACAGGAGGAGAGCTAATGGAGTGACGTCATACTGCCACCTAGTGGCCAAAGGACGGTACTGCGTCTACAGCACGAAGCTGCGTTTTATGTAAGCGGATATTGTGACGCAGGAAAAACATAAAATACAAAGATAGTTTGAGACGTAACGACTTCTGCTTCTGATAATTATGATCATCATATAAACTGAACTCTGAAATAGATGTAAAGTCAATATTATTACTCGTTTAACGTCTTGGTTTTAGTTCATTTGAATATCACCTTTTAAAAACAAGGTTTTTACAAAAGAAGAAGAAAAGAAACACAATTTGATACATCAATACAATTAAATACAATATAAACACATATGAAATAAGATAATCCTTTATTAGTCCTCTCAGTGGGGAAATTACAGGATTACAGCAGAATTGCTCACAAGTAAATACAGATTTTATTCATATCAAGTAATATAAATAAACAGTAGAACGGTCATAAAGCAAAATTAAAAATTAAACCGTAAGAATATTCAATATACAGATGGAAAATAAATGTGTATAAAAGTACTTTTATTGCACAAAATGAATATAGTTTAACTTAATAAAAGGCAGTGCCACACAAGACGGTTCAAAGCAAAAGTAATTTAAAGTACAAATGTGGATTATAATCTTCATTTATTAAATAGTAGCTTAAACTAGAAATGAAAGAAGGAATATGAAAGTGAAGGTCTTGTTCACAGAGAGAACAAAGCTCCTAAACTGTCTCTTTGTGCAGTTTAAAACACGCTGAACTAAATACGTTTTCCCACTAACGATGTCTCATATCCCTTCATGTTGTTATGGCTTATATGCAGATTATAATCTGAGGAACACGCAGACAACAGTTTATGAAACACAACGCAACTCGTGTTGACTTCATAGTGTTTTATTGGAATGTAACACAATAGTTAGAAGGTATAAGATCAAGCCGCCGAAGATATATACACATAATAAATATAATATATATCATTTACACTCACAGATGTATTTAGTTATGATCATAGTGTTGGTTTCGTCTTGTGATGAACAAAATCTTTGTGCAAAAATCAGTCGAACGCACAGATCTCTGAAGAGATGGACTTCCTGCTGGCTCTTAAAGGGACAGTGCACTTTAATATAAAAAAATACTTATTTTTCCCCTTTTCCTGTCGTGCTGTTTATCTTTATTTATAATTTAAATTGGTTCGTTGTGACCGTGTGAAGATCTTTTCTTCTGAGGGATTAACATGACGCTCATGATGCTCAAATTGTGCCTTTATTTGTATTATTTAGCATCCACAAAGCCAATATTCCCTCAAATGAATATGTTTTATTTTAAAGGAATACTTGGTGTATCAGTGAGGCACCGAGTGCTGCCTCCAGTTATTTCATGTACTTGACTTTTCTATCTTTTAACTACGTTTTCTTCAAGATTTCAAGGTAACACGAGGTTAGAGACATATTTTTATATCATATGTTCGTGTGATCTAAATACATTCCTTTGACGCATGAATGGATGTTAAATTCATATTTTTGGGGGAATTATTTATCTGAATCTGATGATCAGCTGTGATAAAAGACAACGTGTCTTTTTTCTTTGTGTATAACGACATTATAGTTTTGTTAAGTTTGATAAAAGTGCAAATAAATCAATTAAATGACGTCTGCAGGGTTGTGATTTGTTCAACGTGTCTCTTAAGCACGGAGAGCAGCGGCGAAATATTCCTTTAATTATCCGCAAATGTCAACTTTTGACAGTGAAATCAATGCAAGCTGTGGATTTCTAGAGAAAATTGTATTTTTTAAATAACCTTTTACATCATATAAATCATAAAAATGATTATTCTATTCTCAGCAGTCAAACTTTATTTAATAAAAAAAGAAATGAACCGATTAAATACATATTTTCAAACACTTCAATCTGCTTTTTATTCCTTTTTTAATCCTTTTGATGCACTATCTGCTCACAGTAAACTCAACATTCATTGTTGTTGTTTCTATTGTTTGTTTTTACCATTTAAAGTGTCTTGAGTTCCTTTTAAAGTGCTTATTATTTTGAGTTATATTATGACCAGTGTCTTCCTCAGTTAGACGCAATCTATTGTAAATATTCCTCAATGTGTAGATGCACTTTTTGGATTCGACAACGTCTCCTTAAATCTGGTTTATTCATCCTGTGAGGACGTCTGCAGATTTACAAGCTCTACATCGACACAAAGGCAGAAAGACTTCTGCGTTACAGCATTAAAGGAACATTTCGTAAACAAAACACATGGCAGAAAGAAGTGCGGCCATTTCTGCTGAGTTCCTTCGTTCAAAGTGTGTGTGTGCGTGTGTTCGTGTGTGTGTGTGTGTGTGTGTTTGTGTACGCTCATCTGTGCAGATGGAGACTCAGGATCTGCTCGATCAGCTGAAGCGTCGGTTGGCTGATCGGGTAGTGAGGCGGCAGCTTCTGCTCAGCGCACGACAGCTTCACGAAGTACCTGGAGGGGAAAACAGCGCCTTGAGAACCTTTTTGAAGTCTTATACCAATAAAATGTCTGATTATTATTGTTGATTGTGAGCAGAACCAACATGAACTCCTCTCTGAAGTGCGAGCGCAGGTGCTGGGCCAGCTGCTTGTTGTACTGCAGGCAGGCCAGCAGGAGGCGACAGCGCTGGAACAGCAGGACGGACTGAAGCGGACTCAGAGACGAGTCCTGAGGGTCCGACAGAACCAGCACCACCTGCCGGACCTGGTACCCGACGAAGGACAGCTGCAGAGAGACGAGCGGAGACGTCCTCTTTTACTTATAACACACTTTTGTTAAAAACAGACACGCCTTCAGTCCTTTAATATCGTTTATAGATGATCATGGAATATGATTGAGTCAAATACTGACAGTCAAACTATTAAGTTAACTATGAAGTTGAAATCGGCGATATCCATCTAAAGAGATGTCTCACTCTGTTTGATTTGTGGGAACCAAAGAGACAACAACAAAACTGCACAAAGTTAAGAAAGGACGCTAATATGACGCCAGTGTTTCTTCACTGATCACATGAGACGTCTCTGCTAAACACAGGGAGAGAAGGAGAGAGGGAAGGAGGGAGAAAAGGAGAGAGGGAAGGAGAGAAGGAAGAAGGGAGTTTACCATGTGAGGATGAGGCTGCAGGACTCCGAGGATCCAGCCAACAGACAGGAAGTTGTCAGCAGGTGAACATCTGCTGGCCTGAAGTTAAAATATAAGGGGGTAAAGTCACAGGTTGATCGGAGACGCTCCCGTTTTACACACTGAATATGCAACTAGCCAATTATTTGATCATTATAGACATGTTTTTTAACTTTTTAAAATCCAAAATGGCCGTCTCCTGCCAGGCTAAAACCATCCCAGGGAAGGGAAAAGGTTGCATGGGGATGAAACCCCGGCAGCTTGAACTCACGTTGTGGCCGAGAAGCAGCAGCTCAAAGAGCAGCGAGCAGGCGGCGTCCAGGTACTCGGACAGTAAGGCCTGCAGCCGGAGAGGAGGACAGCAGGACGTTCAGTACAAAACAGATCAACAACAACAACAACAACAACAACAACACGGATGTGAGAGGGGAACCGCTCACCCCGCAGTCAACCGGAGATCTTTGTGGATCTGCGTTACAAATTATCATGGCGAGCAGCATTCTGGAGGCCAAGGCTCCTCTGGAGGTAGAGAGAGAGAGAGAGAGAGAGAGAGAGAGAGAGAGAGAGAGAGAGAGAGAGAGAGAGAGAGAGAGAGAGAGAGAAAGAGAAAGAGAGAGAGAGGAAGGTAGGTAGGTAAGGAGGTAGGGAGGGAGATAGATAGATAGATAGATAGATAGATAGATAGATAGATAGATAGATAGATAGATAGATAGATAGATAGATAGAGTGTTTACAGGTGTGGATCCCTCCATCAGTGCTTTTGAAGGAGGAAGTATTTATATATATTATTTATATATAAGTTTACTTCTTGGCAGCCAGCAGGTTGAGTCTGGACGGTTCGACCTCCGTCTCTCTGAACATGACGGCGAGCGTCTGGACGGTCAGAGTGCTCAGACTGAAACAACATACACACATTATATATATATATATATTAGTTATTATAACAATACACCATGTGACCCCAATGACTTGTGCATAGTTCTGTATGAGTTGACATACAAGACTTAAAGGATGATACATGTTAAATACTTCTTAAACAGCCAGAAAGGTGATTTCCCTGATTGGATTAAGGGTCTAAGATCAAACACGCACATGCACACACACACACACAAACACGCACACACACTCTCTGAAGCTTACAGTAGCTGATCTGCCGTGTAGCCTCCATTGAGGCTGTGCAGAGATTCCTCCAGAGTCTGAACCAGGAAGACGAACAGCTCGCTGGACTGAAACACAACAGAGAAAGTCCTCACAACCATATGAACGTATTAACGCACCAAAGCGAGGCTCGAGGGCCCGCAGAGGGCCACAGTGTGACGCTCGTGGGTCGGGGCAATGGAGGCGTTTGTGTGGGAATTTGATTTTATCTGTGAAAAAGTTGCATTTTAAACAATCAATCTGTGTTTAAATATTCAGTGAAAATGAGTGTTGGGGCGGTGCGTTCACATGTAATCTGTAAAACACAGTGTTGTGAGCAGCTTGGATGAACCTAGTTGTTTGAAGGAGTTCAATAGATATTAGAGATGAATTAACACTAATATGTAATAATAAATCATTAAATTGTGTTTTCATGAAGACGATAAATGACTATAACAAAGTCAAAAGAGAACATTTAGAATTGTTTGCTGACTTCAGAGCGGATTAAATTATGTAATTATAGTCTGCTGGCGTGATTTATGACCCCCCGAGTTGATGAAGATGTAATCAGTGCACGTGGAGGAAATGAATAATGTCGAGCGGCGCGGTGTTTGTGCGTCTCACCCTCCAGAAGAGGCGGCGCAGGGCGACGCTGCGCTGAGCGGCGGTCCTGAGCTCCTGCAGCAGCAGGTAGAGGCTCTCCACGCTGATCCCCTCCTGCAGGAGCTCACAGCTCAGCTGGCCGAACAGGTGAGCGGTCCGCTCCCAGCTACACACACACACACACACACACACACACACACAGCAGGTCATGAATAATGCCGCTGCTTCCTGTTGCAGTCCTGTTGACACGGAGTTCTGTTACCTAATGGCAGGAAGTTGTTTTCCAGGACAGGAGTCGGGCGAAGGGCTGCACTCCAACGACAGAGTGGACTTCTGGACACACACACACACACACACACACACACACACACACACACACACACACACACACACACACACACACACACACACACACACACACACACACACACACACACACAGACACACACCTTAACATCTTAACGCCGCCATGTTGAAAGCAGTCAAACCAAAACTAAGCAAAACTGGAGCAAACTTCTCCTCATTTCACAGCTAAAACAGAACATTATTATTATTATCTGTCTTCTGTGTTGCATTCTGGGTAATGCAGGTCTGCAGAACTACCAATATGACTAACATCACATTAGGGATGTTCTAAAAGGGAAGGAGGCAGTCCTGAATGAGTAAAAACCCAGCGCGTGGATGAAGATCTCCTCCATGAACATCTGGACTCACGATGATGAAGCTGCTCCACGAGCTCTGCAGGTGCAGGTAGAGTCTGGACGTGTCCGACACGGCGTACAGGTGCAGCTCGGCCTCCCTCTCCTCCCCGCCGCTGGACGAGTCCCGCTTCAGCAGGCGAGACAGAACCGAGCCGATCCCCCTCGGGACCTGGACCGACACCAATGGTTGTTTGTTTTTTCATCTTCTGAGCCGTTCGGCATCAACAAGCGTTTAAAAATGATGTTGGTGTTCAAAGACAAACGCACCTGGCCGGTGTCGGGGGAGGTCGGCGATAGAGGGAAGGTGGGGGAGCCGGCCGGGGTGGGCGCCGTGGAGGGGGGCCGGATGACCCGGACGAGGCCCAGAGACTCCGGGTCCGGACAGGAGGCGGAGCGCGTGGGTGTGGACGCGGGAAGCTCGCCGAGGCTCCTGAGGGAGAAGATGGGAAGAAGGTGGAGGAGGTTAACTTCTGCCATGGCGGCCATGACGGGGACCAAGCGATCGCACGTCGATTCTGACGTTTGTGCTATGAAAAGTCTGGTTTTGGCCACTTTCCCGCCGCAGAAACCAGAAAATACATTTAAAAATATGGAATCAGAAAATATTTCAGTTTTTATTTCCCTTAAAAAAAAACACTCGAGGCTTAATCCATTATTTAATTGGTGTCATGGGATTCTTCTCCCCATAGATCCATCATCATCTCTTGTCTCTCATGTGTGTGTGTGTGTGTGTGTGTGTGTGTGTGTGTGTGTGTGTGTGTGTGTGTGTGTGTGTTTGTTTAATGACCTCCCACGAGTGAACTACACTCAAGCAGAAAGACAGAGAAGCATGAGACAGCGTTTACGCTTTCCAGAGTTTACATAACACACCACACACACAGACACACAGACACACACAGACACACAGACACACACACCAGCTTAATAAGACGTTTGTTGTAACTTGGCAACAAGTTGTCGTTTAGCGGCAGCGATGCACTTCCTGACGTCACTTCCTCGGTGGCGCGTAAACACACGACGCAGAGGGATTGAAGACGCGACCAAAAGAAAACCGGGAACAAATCATTCCACAAAACCACTCATTTTAATTCAAATATACTGTAATTTTCTCTTATTTTGTTTATCTTATGCACCAAATACACCAGAGCAAGAGTTTTATAACAATAATAAGAATAAAAAAACATGAAATTTGCAAATGAACCGACGGCTGCAGCCCTAAATGAAATGCTGTCGTATATTTTAAAAGAAGATTTCGGTGAACAATGACTCCGTCACTTAAATAAGTCACGAGCAACCGGAGACTGAAGAGGATCATTACGGAGAGAGAGAGAGAGAGAGAGAGAGAGAGAGAGACAGAGACAGAGACAGAGAGAGACAGAGACAGAGAGAGACAGACAGACAGACAGACAGAGAGAGACAGACAGAGAGAGAGAAAGAGAGAGACCTTCACTTCACGCATTATTTAGATGTTCCCCAGCCGAAACCGAAGAGATTTAACCTGTTGTGCTGTTGTCTCTCACTCACGCACGCGCGCACGGACACGCACACACACACACACACACACACACACACACACACACACACACACACACACACACACACACACACACACACGCTTCTTTTCAGACCTTCTTCAAAGAGTGTTCGACACTCAGAGCTAAAAAGTAAAAGCTCTCAGGTTCCATTCACGGCTATCGTCTGACGAACCGAAGAGGGTGTGTGTGTGTGTGTGTGTGTGTGTGTGTGTGTGTGCGATGCTCACCTCTGTACAGGAAGTCCTGTCGGAGAAATAAAAGACACCGAGGAGTTAGAGTTACACTCAAAAGGTCCACATGAGTCGTGTTACAGATTATCTTTTCGGCTCTTGGCTTTGTGTTTCTTCATCGGCACTTTAAGATTCAAACAAAGACTCTTCTACTTCAAATGAGCGAATGATGGAGGAAATAAAAGACCATTTTAACGGCGACAGTCGTTAACTAAACCAGAACAAAACCAGTTTTCTTTCTTCCAAAGAAATATAACGGACACAAAACTTGTATTTTCTCCAAATTACAGGAGAGTTTCTCACTTGAAGATTGGGACATAAACTCATGTTTACAATGTTTACTGAGGGAATACATCAAGAGAGAAGTTGAGTCATTTATATAGACTTCTATACGACCAGAGGAGTCGCCCCCTGGTGGACATTAGAGGGAATGCAGCTTCAACACATGAAGCGTAGAATTCTACACAACTATTCCTATTTAAAAACGTCTCTTTACCTTCTATGGTGTGTGTTATTGTTGGGCAGTGGCTGGTCCTGCGAGAGGGCGGGGCTGCGGCAGGAAGTCCCGCCCTCTTGTCTCTTCTCAGCCAATCACGGCCCCTCACAGCAGGCTTGTCCGTCACGTAGGTGATGCGAATGTGCTGGCAGAGTTCTCGGTTCTTCCCATGAAGGAAATCTGGGAGGTCGTTGACCTGAAGAGAAGAAACGGACATAAAAGATCTGAGTTCAAGTGTTTAGTCAAATGTACAACATATATCTCCTTTTTGTGTTTAGATTTTTACCTCAATTTTTGCTTTCAACTTACACAAAATAGATAAAATAACTGTTAAATAAATGTCAATTATTTTTGTTATATATATTATTCTATTTTCTCTTTAATATATTATTATATTCATATATTTAGCATTATTCAAAGAATACAAATACAAACATAACAGAGATAAATGAATATTACAGTGCAGGAAGATGTGTATTTCTCATTATGTATTTAGATGTTTTATTTTTTCTTTATACATTTCCATTTACTTATTTTTAGATGTATTTATTTCTACTTCCATTTATTTTAATGAAAGTATATTTCATAAACAGAACATATTTTTTTAAAGTATGTATTTATTTTTAATTGATTGCTTTATAATTTCTGTATCGTTTATTGATGATAATAAGGGGAAGGCTGTCACACAACTACACCTGATGTTAATGTTCATAGTCTGAAGACATTAATAGATAATTAAAATACTTAATTTGTCTTCATATTCATGAGAAAAAAGTGGAAATTAGCCTGATTTTGACCACCGGAGGTGTTGGAAGAAGCGTTTCAGACCGAGTGAATCTCCGCGAGTTCAACACAGTTCAACACAGGCTGACACCGTTTAATTCAGACAGGATTAACTCTGTCAGGAGGAATTTAAATCTCTGACCTTTGACCTCTGACCTACGTGACATAACATAACAAAGAGGCAATAACAAGTGTGTTCTGCCACAAACACACTCTTCTCTTTCCATGTTATATGTGATATTACAAAGCATTAAATTTAAATCTATTTCCAGTCCCTGGAGTCGAGACCGGGTCATTCAGTTTAATCTCATGAATCATGGCTTCTTGATTAGTTGGTGTATTTATCAGACAGGAACATTATAATCCTGAACACCTGAACAAGCTGTTAGATACTCAGACATCCTGGGTGTTCAACAGTTATTGCCACAAAAATAAAGAAAAGATCCTATAATCGCATAAGAAAAAAATGATTTAAAAAAAAGAAATAGTCAGATTTTGTCAAAATCTCTTGCAGGTGTTACTGAAAGATTTGAGCAATTCATCATTTCAAACTAAATGATTAATGTAATCAGGTTTTAGTCATTTAACAAACTTAGGAAGTACATTATGTTACTTTCCATTGACTAAATAATGAATAAATAAATAAATAAAGTAAAACAAAACGGAATTCAATATTCATTTTACTATTAAACAAGACCAAAAAAAAAACTTCATGAATGTCTCAAACGTTTTGTCAATAATCAAAATAGTTGCTGACAGTTTAGTTGATGGACAGAAAAATAACAACACAGTCAACTGGTTGACATTTAATAGTCCAAATATCACTATTTAAATTCAGATTAATGGAGAATTATGTGAATCTAACGTCACAGCCCGATAGCCGATAGTTTTTTCTGTTCATAAAATATTAGTGTTGGCTGTATTGTTCGTGTTCAGGCATTTTTAATGGAAAATATAAAACGTTTAACGCGATTCCGTGAACTCACCAGCTCGACTTCACGCACGCGCCCGAAACTGAAGGCTTCTGTGAGCGTGCGCGGCGGGTATTCAGTCAGGTACACGCGCTCGTCGCTCAGCACCACGTGCATATACACCTTATTAACGGTCTCTGATATCACCACGCACGGCTCGTGTGCTCGGATCCGCTCGTACACCGCCCGCTCCGTGTTCCGCTTCAGGAAGGAGTCCAGCTTGACGTTACGGCGGGAGAGGAGGGCACCGGAGCCGGTCCGAGCCATGACGGTTACCGGGCCGGCAGGAGCCGTTAAGTGACAACTTTGTTCAAAGTTAATATACGGAGAAACTACGAGGCCGGCAGCGCTCCTTCCCGAGCTCACTGAATGCGCACTGAGCAAGTAAACTGCCGCTGTCTCGCGCTGTCAGCGAGAGGAGCGTTCTGATTGGTCCGCGCGGTAGAGGAGAAATGCCGCTGATTGGCGAGAAGACAAGGGGTTTGGAACGCCTTTGGAACGAACGCTAAGTTCGTTGCTCGGCAACAGTGACCCGTTTTGTGCCTTTGATGCGAAATGTGTGACTTCAATCTACTCTACATATATAGAGCCCAATTACTTCCGGGATTTTTTTTCAAGCGGCTCCACGTTTGTTTCCTGTTACTAACTCAAACTGGATTTGTTCGAAGTTCTACAACTTGAATACGTTTTAAAAGCACAAGATGTCGACGAAGATCGAACATATTTCAGATGAAAATGAAACAATCTGTGTGGGTCAAGTCCTGTCACCAGAGACAGACAGGGAGTTGCGAAAGGTTATCAGGAAAATGATTGAGTATAATGGTACAACCAGTCCACAGTTTTCGGAAGTCTCTGGAAATGAGGAGGAGGAGGAGGATGAGGTGTACGAGGAGTGGGAGGAGGAGGAGGAGCAGGAGACGGAGGAGGAGGACCAGGAGGAGGAGGAGAAGGAGGAGGAGGAGTATGAGGAGGTTTTGTCAAGTTTAAACAGCTCTTCGTCGTCATTCGTGACATTCAAGGTACACAATCCGACAAATATAAAACTTAAACAGATGAAGGAGCACTTCCAAATTCTCCAAACTCAAGTGCCGAAGTTTCAGTTTGAGCTGGAACAATTTGAAGATTATCGAGACATTGAGCATAACATGAAGACTCGTTATAAGAAATCGTGTACAAGAAGGGTGACACTGGTGAAAAGTCCACTTCGGTGGTCCGAACTGAACCAGGAACTGGACATCATATCTCAACGGCCTAATATCCTAGAAATTGAAATGTATGCCGATTTAATGGAAAAATGTGTTAGTTTGAAGTGCATCATGGATGAATGGTTGGAGACGAATAGTCTGTTACCGACTGATAGGAGAGATGAAGCAACAACAGGACGTTGTACCAGTAAAGGTTCGTTCGCACCACGCATGGTATGGGAGATGGACAAAATGGAAATTATTCTTGCGAGAGTGAACTATATGATGAACAACACCATTGAGGAGATGACAGGTGATGAGTGTGATCTGACACAAGTGGGAATCCCTGAGGAGGTTGAAGCTCTTACAAAAGCCTTTCTTTGGCTAGTCCTTAAAGACCAGAAAAGGTACGAGCAGCTCTATCCAACCGGGGAGGAATTCAACACTGATGATGATGTTGAAGCAATGTCATACATCGATCAAAATTCATTCATGTTTTTGTATTGCTCAAATGTGGCCAGGTGTACAATCCCAGAGGAAATGCAAGATTACCTCTCCTGCCACTTCAAAAATGGGATGAAGGCCGAGTTCAACCCAGAAGAAATAAGAAGCAGAGCATCGTCCAGTCAGTCACTCACTGAAAAGTACATTGTGGCACTGACACAACTGTGGACTTTTGTGGACGAGACAAGCGTTAGCATCGACACACACAAAATGATCGATCAGACTCAGTCACCAAGTGAATCGACGGTCTTCAGCTTCAAGGACGACCTATCTTCAGAGTCTCCGGAGCCAATACGTGAGGAGGAACCACGTGCTGAACTGTCTCGCTATGCGGCAGCACTGCAAGAAAAAAGGAAAGGATTCGTCCTGATGCTCGTGAAGAATGTGGTTTCGCTGCTCTTGCAGAAAGGGAAATTGAACTGGAACGTTACAAACACAGAGGTCGTCGTCAGGCGTCTGTTTGAAAGAACGTGGACCGAAGTCCAGGGTGTCGATTTTAAACCCACCAACGAAATGTTTAAAAAACACAACGAGGACGTTTTTAATGAGCTTTGTAAGAAGTATGGCGGTGCGAAATCGGCGGTGTCGTCCATGAAATTAGAGGAACCAGCGTTTGGGAACTGCGTTGCCTCCTCGGTCAAAGATCGCCTCCTGTCACCACTCGAAAAGCGCAACATCAAGAGCCAGTCTCTGTGTTGTCTACTGTGATTGTAGACAACATACAGATTCCTGCCCCACCATTGTGAGTCTGTGTGTTGTCTACTGGGACAGTAGACAACACACAGAGTCCTGCCCCACCTTTGTGAGTCTGTATGTTGTCTACAGTGATTGTAAACAACATATAGAGTCCCCCCCCCCTCCTCCCCTTTGTGAGTCTGTGTGTTGTCTAAAGTGATTGTAGACAAAAAAAGTCTTGCCCCCCCACCCTCTTGTGAGTCTATATGTTGTTTACTGTGACAGTAGACAACATACAGATTCCTGCCCCACCATTGTGAGTCTGTGTGTTGTCTACTGTCACAGTAGACAACACACAGACTCACAATGGTGTGTGTGTGTGTGTCTGTGTGTGTGTGTGTGTGTGTGTGTGTGTGTTTGGAGGGGGGGGGGGGGTGTTGTCTATTGGGACAGTAGACAACATACTGAATGCATACAGACTGCAGAGGCTTTTAAACGTGACCTAAAAACTCACCTTTTTAAGAAAGCGTACTGCTAAAATATCTTTTATAGGCTCTGCTTTTAAATATATCTTAAAAATGTTCTTGTTTTATTCTGCTCTGTAGCACTTTGATCTTGCTGAAATATAAAGTGCAATACAAATAAAATGTATTATTATTATTATTATACAGAGTCCTGCTCCACCTTTATAAGTCTGCGTGGTGTTTACTGTGACAGTAGACAACATACAGAGCCCTGCCCCACCTTTTTTACATCACACAACGGATTCAATAAAATTATCATTGAAAACAATCATTCGCTTTTACATCTGTAAATACTCATGTCAGACTAAAATTCTGTGTACCAAGTGGTTTCACATTTTTTATAAGCACAGAAAAGTCACAAAAACACTTTCATTATCATTCAAGTTATAGCCATGACCCCATTAGATAGACGTCCCATACTTTTTGGATCCATAAATTCAATGTGGGATCCAGTTTTCACCATTTCTCCTTGGAGATTAATAAAGTACTTTTCATTTCATTTATCTGATGGTTATACACTTCCAGATAAATATGTGTGTGATTGTCAGCACTTCCGCAGTCCCGCGAACACAAGTTGGACTGTGTTGGTGTAGGCCTGGAGGCCTATACATTATATTTATAATAAAATACACATAAGGGAGATGGTGGAATAAGAAACGCAGATAACATGTAAACAGCATTTTTTAATCATAAAATCTTGCAAAAAATAAAAAATAAACAGAGGGGTCAGTTTATCTATTTATGGCAACTTATAATTGCATTATCAATACCTCACTGCACTGCAGAACAAACAACATGCCATGCGCTCATCAGTTGCTGTCACTAGGCAGTAATGTTGCCTTAAAATGCAGTCCAAAAACCTTGTAATACAAGCTTTACAAACAAAAATGGACACTTTTTGGGTGACCAAACAATGTGAAATTTAGCTGACAGAACGCATTGCGAGTGTGTCACGCATTTAGATAAAAAGTACTGTACACAACAGCTTTTGGTTAAACTCGTTGCAAATGAGTAAAAGGCTAAAGCGTTGCCAAAAAAAGCCATAAAAATGATCAAACACGCTTATTTCCGAGCAGATGAGGAGTCAGTGAATGCATCGTCAGTTTGCCTAGTTACAAATTCTTGAAACGCGTGATCTCACCAGTCACGTGCTTCTAACCTCGCCCTGCAATTGGCCGCTTCTCACCGGGTGTAGTTGTTTTTGTTGTGAACCAGGAAGCTCTCTTCTTTAAAAATTGGGCGTGTAGTACATCGTTCACAGAGAAATACATTCCTTTATCGTACACTGGATTATTTTTAGAGAACGTACAATTATATACAGTTCAACATATATCTTCCCCGGCAAAGAAAAAAAGACGTCCGTAAGTATCTACCGGCGACTACTTTCTTTGTCTAATTCAGCAGCAGGTCAGAGTGCGATAAGTGAACTTGTCGAGACAAGTATTGAAATGAGAAACGTGTGTCAGTGACTAACGTAGGTGAATGAGAGGAGTCAAGTTAAGCCCTGACATACAGTGTGTGTATTTAGTTCAGCATTGATTGACAGGCGCTGCAGAACTGTGTAAAACTACCTGTGCACACTGCTCGCTCACCATTTTATTGATCCTGTTCTGGAAGGAATGATCCGATAAAAGTGATATTTACAAGGTCGGTACGTCGTCTCTTACATTAGATCAGAATATCACGTAGACTTCTTAAACTCTGCTTAATGTAACTTATGTGTTGGAGAGTATTACCTTGTTATGGCCTCTGTGAACAGCCGATGAGCCCTTGCAGTTTCATATGTTGGATCTTCCGGGTTCGTGTTTGTTTGTACTGTGTGTAAGTACATGAAATAAAAGTGTTTGCTGGATCTGTAGTTTAGACAACCACGACGCCCAAAGTTAGAGAAATGAATATCGCAGCATACGATGGTGTTGTAGGTGTGTAGCAACAATTTTGGGGTAATCTACTTCCGGCCATAGCATGACAGTAAAGTGTGGTGCGTAAAGCAATAATTCCTTTTATGGATGAACTTGACTGTATAGAAGTAGATAAATACAAAGGAACATAGTGGAAGAATGCATTCATCCTTTTGTAGTTGAATGGGAGACATTCCTGCAGCCATGTGCCAAAAATCAAGTGGAAAAAAAGACCCTTCCCAGAAAAGAAGAGGCTATTATTACAGTGTATTCTTGCACAGTGCTTTTGGAATAACAGGTTGTAACATGGCTGCAGTGTGTGGGTGGGTGTTCACAGACTTTTGGCCCTGTAGTGTATGTCGTATGACGCCCTCAATGATTTGCAGAGCAACAGGATCCTGCATGGTCGGCGCGTTGTGCAGAGATGGCGTTGGAGGAAGGTGCACGGAGCTGTCTGCTGCGCGTTCGCCACAGACTGGAGCAGGACATCAAGCCCTCCTACCTGATGGACCACATGATCAGTGACGGCGTGCTGAGTGTGGACGAGGAGGAGAGGATCAGGACCCAGGTGAGCCTCTGCTCAAGGGGGAAAGGTGAAGGAGAAATTATTCATAAATAGGGGCCATTTTTTAGATGCTTTGTGTCCTGGTTTCCTTCTAAAAGTGACTTTAATATATTTGTTCGGGATGTTTTTTTCCACTGTTATTTGAATAATCTATTTTTTAGGAATCTAAAGTTGAAATTGCTGTGTTGTGCACGTTCGTTCTAGGTTTTCCTACTTTTATTGTATCACATGGTGGGTTTCAGATATTTCTAGACTGCCTTTTAAAGCTTGCTTTCTCTTAAATATATAACATAGTCCCTCTCCCTCCAGCCCACCAGGAAGGATCAGGCTGTGGCCCTGCTGGAGCTGCTGCTCAGGAAGGACAACCGTGCCTACATCTCCTTCTACAATGCAATGGTCAAGGAGGCTTACAACGATTTGGCCAATCTGCTTCATCATGACCTTCCCCGCGTTTTACCTGCGGCACATTCACACTCGTCTGATTGCTGCACACCTTATGGTGGGTGTTTGAGTGCTTTTTGGGGATCATGTAGCATGTTTGGCTGCTATAGTAGGTCGATACATTGTGAGATAAAACAAAAAAAATATGTTGACAGGTCAATTCTTCATTGTCATTTTGTGCACGTGAAATGTTGAAAACTTCAACACCTTTTTATTGTATTCATGCTTTTGACTTAATATCTCGTGTCGATGCCTTTCCCTGTTGGTCCTGACAGTCCAGACAGTGCTCAGTGAAGGCGGCGTGCCACAGAGGCCCGTGGTGTTTGTCAGCAGACCAGAGCTTGTGAACCGCGTCAGGGAGAAACTCTACCGGCTGCAGAAGGAGCCCGGCTGGGTCACCGTCTTCGGCATGGCTGGCTCGGGCAAATCCGTCCTGGCTGCCGAGGCCGCCAGACACCATGGACTCATCGAAGGTGAATAATCTTTGACTGACTGCCACTACCTAACGCTAGCTATCATCGGCATGCCTTACTTTGAAACTATGGAAGGACAAAAGCATGAAAGTGTAGTAACCAGGCAGATTTTTCTTTCTCATTAATTGTACAAAACGTCAGACATCTTTGTTTGCTTCAGTTCCCTGTAGCTTTTCACCTCTCGCCCGTCTTGCATGTCTTTTTGCTCCCTCTCCTCTTCCTCTATCCGCAGAGTGCTTTCCCGGAGGAATCCACTGGCTGTCCATCGGCCAGCTGGACAAACCGGACCTGCTGGTGAAGATCCAGTCCCTGTGTTTTCGTCTGGAGCAGAGCCTCGATTCCCAGTCGCTCCACCGGGCCCCTAACACTCTGGACGAGGCCAAAGAGCGGCTGCGCTTCCTCATGCTGCGCAGATACCCAAGGTCGCTATTTGTTCACGTCGACATGATTTAGATGCATATTATTGTCGATTAAATACGACTGCAATCGCTCGTCTGCTTCTCTTTGGGCTTCAGAGCGCTGCTGATTCTAGACGACATCTGGGACAGTTCAGTGCTGAAGGCGTTTGATCTCCACTGTCGGATACTTCTGACCACCAGAAACAGAAGCCTCGCTGACTCTGTCAGCGGTATGAGCCCTTTTTCCCTCCTCCTCTGCACATTTGAATGAATTAAACACTGGAAAAGCCTCCAAAAATGTGTGTGCTTTACCTTTTTATGTTGTAGGCGCCAAGTACAATGTGGAAGTGGCGAGCGGTCTGGATGAAACCAAGGGACTGGAGATCCTCGCTCTGTACACGAATACCAAACTCCACGGACTTCCAGAGGAGGCTCGCAGCATCGTCAGAGAATGCAAAGGTAAATATTTTTCACAATATATTTACAGATGTTTTTCCATGTATCATTTGCTTTATGCATCTAAAATATTCTATTGTTTCTTACAGGATTATAAAAGGATTTTGCATTTGCTAATGACACTAAATGACCCTTTTAACAGCGTCATAAAGTATTAGTATGCAGGTTCCCATCTTGTGTTTTACACACACTCACACACACACACATTTCTGATTCTCCGTGCCATCGTCCCAGGTTCCCCGCTGGTGATGTCCCTGATCGGGGCTCTGCTCCGAGAGAAACCCAACCGCTGGTGTTACTACCTCCGCCAGTTGCAGCAGAAGCAGTTCAAGCGCATCAGGAAGTCGTCGTCTTACGACTACGACGCCCTCGACCAAGCCATGGCGGCGAGCATCGAGGTCCTCCCCGACGAGCATCGAGAGCTCTACAAGGACCTGACGGTGCTGGAGAAGGACAGCAAAGTCCCCGCCAAGGTGTGGCTGCACAGGACACCACAGGAGCAATGGTCTTCATTTTAAATGCGTGCATTGTTGTTTACTGTCTGCGGGTGTAACCCGGCCTTACCCATGCGTACACAAGTGTCTCTTTTGGTTTTATAGTGGAAAAAGCAAACTTTTTTTTCTAGATATAAAGGATGAAAAAACCCACTGTGTTCCAGTGTTTGGGCTTTTTTTTAGCTGGATGCTTTTTCCCAGAAAATGCTTTCCTCTCTCCAGGTGCTGTCTCTTCTGTGGGACCTGGAGCCGGAGGAGGTGGAGGACATCCTCCAGGAGTTTGTCAACAAGTCTCTGCTCTTTGTGGACAGCCACAACAAGCCCTACCTGTACTACCTCCACGACCTCCAGCTGGACTTCCTGGTGGAGCAGAATCGCACGCAGCTGGAGGCGAGTTTGAGAGCTCAAACTTGTTGGATTTGAATCTTATTTTGTTGTTGTTTAGTGGGCAGACATGAACATTACTGTTTGTGTTTCAGAGCCTCCACAATAAGGTGGTGCATCAGTACCAGCGGCACTACAGAGACGGACACCCCACTTCAGGAGACGAGGAATGCCTCTACTGGATCAGATTCCTGACCTACCACATGGCTAAAGCCAACCTCATCCAGGTAACACACACACACATTCTGACACATCTACAGTACTGATGTTTTATTTTCTTGCGCGCCGTGTCTCATCCCGTCTCCTTCTCTGACTAGGAGCTCCACTCGCTCATGTTTTCTCTGGACTGGATCAGCACCAAGGCCCAGTTGATGGGCCCGGCTTACCTCATCAACGACTACATGGAGTACGAACCCGTGCTGAAAAAAGAGGTCAGCAGACATCAAGTGTTAAAACATAGCATGTGTGTGTTATCTTTCACTGTCACAAGAAGAATAAACATGGGTGACACCCATTCGTTTTGATGTGAATAGGAACTGGACCCAGATGTGAGTCTCTTCAGGGAAAATGGAGGTTTAGAGTTGTTGTTGTCGTCCCCTCCAGGACTGTGAGGTGCGGAGTCAATTCCAGGAGTTTCTGTCTCTGAACGGCCACCAGCTGGAGCAGCGTCCTTTCCCTGACGTGGTGCAGCTGGCTCTGTCTCAGCCGCACACGTCCGAGGTCTACCGGCAGGCTCTGCTGCAGGCTCGGGACCGGGCGCGCGCCGGGAAACTCTACTTCGAGTGGCTGTATGCGAGCAAGACCTTATTTTGTTAATAGGCATTGTTGTGCATTTTTAGATGTATTCAAAGTTGTGTTGTGTGTAAGGTTTCTGCAGCTGTTTTGAGATAAAAAGCTTGTTAGACATTGTGCTGTTGCAATTCATGGCCAATGTGTGTGATTCGGTGAATTGAATCGTCTTTTTTTCACGGAAACGTGCACAGTTATTGTGTTAAATGAGTGTTAGATGCATTAAATTGTTCATCCACTAGGACTGAATTGTTCTAGAAAGCTTGTATGCAAGCTTTTTGTTCAGCCTTATTATAAAGTTGTAGGTTATATATGCTTATGGGCTGTGTGTCCCGGGGTGTGTGATATTTGTGCTTTTGTTTACAGGAATAAGAGCAGCGTCGAGAGTCTGTCCCGTCTGGTGATCCACCCGCACCAGGGCTCCGTCTACTCCGCCTGCTTCTCCCAAGACGGAGCCAAGGTCGCCTCCAGCGGAGCCGGCAAGATGCTCAAGGTATCAAAAGCAAATTAATGGAGAGCGATCCGCTTTTATTGCTCGACGATATTACGATCCTTTAACTCGAAGATGCACATTGTTGTGTTACTGCTGCAGGGTTCTTACGGCCCTGGAAAAGAAACTCTAGTAATAATCCTGTAAATGTGTTATATTCATGTGTTCATGATGTTCATTTATGCCGAGTTTGAAATAATTAACATGCTTTTAAAAGAGGCTCAAAATATCAGCAGCATACATACAGGCATCTATATAAATGTTTATTTTTTTTTAATCAAACTATTGTCTCTCATTGATTTGAGTCATTTAAGGTTTACTGTATGCTTTGAATCCTCATTGTTAGTTTAAATACTACATTTAATCACTTTTTACTGTTTACACACAGATTCCACACAAAGTTTGCTCATGGAAAAGTCATTGAAATGTGGTTAAAAGTCATTGAAATGTGGTTAAAAGTCATTGAAATGTGGTTAAAAGTCATTGAAATGTGGTTAAAAGTCATTGAAATGCATCGGTCACAAAGTGCCTGAACCTGTGTTTCCCCTGCAGGTTTTTAAAAGCACCTCCGGTGAGAGACTCACACAGATCCAGGCGCACGACGACGAGGTGCTCTGCTGCGCCTTCTCGCCCGACGACCGGCTGCTGGCGACCTGCTCCAGCGACCGCAAGGTCAAGGTGAGCAGAAGCAAACCGGTCCGCTCGCCCACCAGACGTCCAGCGTCTCTCTCTCTCTCTCTGAAGTCTTGACGCTGCTCGTCGTCTCTCCTCAGGTGTGGAACGTGGACAGAGCCATGCTGCTGCGGGTCTTCGAGGAGGAGCACGAGGAGCAGGTCAACCACTGTCAGTTCACCAACACCACGCAGCGCCTCCTGCTGGCCACCTGCTCCAACGACAACTTCCTGAACGTCAAGGTGAGACGAGATGAGATCATCCTTTATTAGTCCTGCAGTGGGGAAACAGCAGGATTACAGCAGCAGACGGGTAAAGTGCACACAAGGAACACATAGTGTAGCCAAATAAATAACAAGAAATATAAATTAATTTGAGGTCTATGTCTCCCTGTCCTTCTAAGTGTGTGCTATTAGCATAAACTGTGCTATTAGCATACGCTGCAGCACTGAAAGAGTAAATTATCTCGTGGCCCTGAGCCCTGCTAAACCCAAAATGAAGCCAGACATTTGTCAACACATATATATTCTTTGTATTCATGTTTTGTTGTTGCGTTCTCTTCATTTGCAGCTCATTCCTGTGTTTGCTTTCCCTCTCAGGGCCGTCGTGAAATTCACTTTATGCAGACAAATAGAGAGAAAAGGAAGTTACTGCACAAACAAGCTGCAACAAAATCGTTGTATTTCTTCCTCGATTCCCTGACATACCCCCCTCTCTCTCTCTCTCTCTCTCTCTCTCTCTCTTTCTCTTTCTCTCTTTCTCTCTCTCTCTCTGCGCTTCTCTCTCTTCCCTCAGCTGTGGAACCTCAACAAGCCGTCCTCCCAGAACACCATGTTTGGCCACTTTATGCCGGTCAACCACTGCTGTTTCTCCCCCGATGACGCCTACGTGTCCACGGCCTCCAACGACGGCACCGTGAAGGTGAGCGCCACTTTACTGCTTCCACGGCTGTCTTAATTCACTCTGTAATTAGGAAACTAACCACGCGTCCCTGCGCCTGCAGATATTTCAGGTGTCGTCCGCCAATGAGTGGAAGACGATCAGCGTGAGAAACGTGTTTGCCGAGAGCGACGAGGAGGTCCTCGTCAAGTGCAGCACCTGGACCGCCGACGGCAAGCGCATCGTGTGCGCGGCCAGGAACGCCGCTCTGGTGAGCTTTTACTTTGAAAGGGCATCTTCGTGTTCGTAGTTTGAAGGAGTGGAGCTGCAGGGGTCTGTACAGAAATGCTAAACATATATTTGATGTCATTCAGAAACAGAGGTGCCATTACACAGTTTGTCCACCAGGGAGCACTGACAATACGCTTCTTTTGAGTTATATTTGTTCAGGAAAATAAGAAACAATTGTTTTTAAATTCTCAAATACACAAAGTTCATTATTTTTAAAGCTGTAAAACAGTTTTTAAATATCCCTGGAGGGGTAAAGGAAGTGGAAGCGCACTGACTCGTGTTTCTGTGGCCGTCTCTCAGGTGTTCGACGTGGAGACGTCGGAGATGTTGCTGGAGATCAGGACGAATCGCCTGGGCACGGTGCAATACTGCCACGCCTGCCCGACCAGCAACCTGCTGGCGCTCGCCTTCTCAAACTACGCTGTGGAGGTGCAGCACACACACCTGCAGACACACAATCACGTCACACTGTATATTTAGTGTCTCTTTTTATGACGAAATTATGGTTTTTGTGCGTTTTTCTCCTCTTTCTGACCTATTTTGTACTTTGCTGAGCCCTTTACTGTACTTACTGTGTGTGTGTGTGTGTGTGTGTGTGTGTGTGTGTGTGTGTGTGTGTGTGTGTGTGTGTGTGTCTTCCAGCTGTGGGACTTGGAGGCCAATAAGAAGATGGCCGACTGCAGTGGTCACCTGAGTTGGGTGCAGCGCGTCCAGTTCTCTGCTGACGGCTCACAGCTGCTCTCCTGCTCCGATGACCAGACTGTCAGGGTAAGACTGTGTGTGTGTGTGTGTGTGTGTGTGTTTGTGTGTGTGTGTGTGTCTGTGTGTGTGTACCAGCTTTTCTTGCACAGATATTGCCACTATTGTTCTAATTACTTGTGAAACTAAATCCTGTGCTCACACTGAGCATCACAAGTTGACTAATTGTTCTCTCTTTGTCAGCTGTTAAGTTTCATTGCAGGAATTATTCCGTCACTTCTGGTGCAAAATCTCTATGAAACTTTACTTTCTATGAATATGAAAACATATCAAACATTGTTGTTTTTTTAAATCCAAGTAAATCATATTGTGATGCCAGTGAACGCTGTCAATGACACAGTGAAGCTGCAGCAGCATCCTGCACGTTACCCAGAAATTCAGCTAAATTATCATTGTTTTGGTGGCTTGTGTGTATCACTTCATCAAAACCAGAGTTATGAACTATTTCAGTATCAAAAAGAAAAAGATGAATAACTAAATTAAAGAGCTGTTGAGTTTGTATTCAGTTGATATTGGGACACACTTAATTGTGGTTGGTCAACAACTTATTTGGGATAAAATGTGGGTAAAGCATCAAGCATTTCTGATCCATCAAGACAGAAAACCCCCATCCGACCTGCTCCATGCTCACCCAGAAGTGCTGTGTCGGCGTTCCATTACCGGTGTGTGTGTGTGTGTGTGTGTGTGTGTGTTTTTGAGCCGTCAAAATCAATCTGCAGATTCAGTTTGAAGTGCCAAACATGTCCGAGGCCGACGCTGATGACTTATTTATCGGGTTTCTCCCGGTTTGTCTCTGCAGCGAAAGATTGATGAGCATCATCGCCGACTGTGCAAACTAATTCCTCTCACCAACAGATTAGCTCCTCTGCTCGAACGCCACAAAGCCACAAAGAAGCCACAAAGCCACAAAGCCACAAAGAAGCGATCGAGGACATCATGTCATACTAAAAACCTGCTTCCCACCCTGTGTTTCCTTGCAGTTGTGGGAGACTAAGAAGGTGCACACCTCCTCGGCCGTCTGCCTGAAAAGAGACTCGGACGTTCTCTTCGACGAGGAGGCGATCGTGGTGTCGGCCGCGGACAACTGCAACCGGCTGCAGGTGAGCCGGAGGGCAACTGAAGGGAGACTGAATGAAGGAATAGAAGACGGCGGAGCTGGATGATACTGTGTGTGTGTGTGTCTGTGTGTGTGTCAGGTCCGTGATGGCAGGACGGGATTGGTGCTGTTCCAGTCGGAGGAGATGGCGTCCAGGATCCGGTGCACGTGTATGTGTAGACGGCCCTCCGCTGTGGCCCTGGGCCAGGAAGACGGCACCGTGCAGGTAGAACACACATTTAGACCTGTGTGTGTGTGTGTGTGTGTGTGTGAGACACATCAAGCAATTTGTGCCAAATATTGAGTGGCTATAAATATGCTCTGTCATTTATGTATGAATGCAAATTGTATTATATTTTTGGGAAGATCGTCACGTATAAGTATATCCGATTTTCTATCACGTAAGAGCCGGAAAAAGGGCAAAAAGAATCGATTATCTGACACAGTTTCTGTCAATCAACGAATCCATTCATCAACCGGTCATGTGAGGTCTAACTGGGAGACATTTCTAGACTATTAAACACTTCTCAGTTGCAGTGAGACCCGGTAAACGGAAGAATTATTATGTTACTGTTAGCTTATAATGAGCATTTTATATCTACATCACCTGCAGGCCACCGTACTTCTTTGACACACTTGGAACAGAGGCGTGTGTGCACTCGTGTGTGTGTGTGTGTGTGTGTGTGTGTGTGTGTGTGTGTGTGTGTGTCTCAGACCATGTTGAGTCATCAGATCTGACACAAGCTCCGCCCCCCCTCTCATGCGTCCTGTCAGCTGTGCGTCGAGTCGACTCCAAGCTCCTCTTTCATCTCCCTCCTCTCCCTCGCTGTTACCTGTAATCGGTATTCTCAACACTCCTCACTCTCTACTTTCATATTTTACTGTCATGCACCTTTTGTTTTGTTTATCTCTCTTCCTCCTTTGTTCCCCCCCCTCGCTCTCCTCGCTCCGCTGCTCTTCGTCTCGGTGATAAATCGTAGTTTGCAGGCAGAGAACGGGCTCCTCGTCTGCAGTTGTGTCGTCTATGAGTCTCTGCGCTGCAGCCAGGCCGAGCTTCCCACAGCGGAGAGCGACTCTCTGATTAATTAATTTTAAAAAAGGTCCCGTGGTCGTAAGCAATACCGGGTTAATCGTTTTAATTACAGCTGTCCTCGCGGCCTCGGAGATATGAGAGGCGCGGATTAGCAGACGCCTTCAAGAAGAACGAATGATTAGTAATCCCAGTTCTTAAAAGAGCGTCGAAGAATAATGAGACACTCGATGCACCAATCTCATTTAGAAACGTCTTTCTGTGCGAAACAATTTGGCGCAGAAGTTGTGGAAATGTGTGTGTTGCGTGAGTGTCTTCCCTGTAATTGCTTCCAGAGGCTCATTACACAGATTCTTCTGCCGTAGTTCCCGTGAGCAAACACCAGAGGGCGCCCCAGTGTTAGGCCTCTAGTCCACTGCAGTGGTCATTTACGCTCCTCTTTTTAAAATAGAGGTAGACTAAGTTATGATTCATCAACTTCAGTGGCGGTCTGACGTACTGGCTGTGTGTGAGTGTGAGTGTGTGTGTGTGTGTGTGTTGGGCTTGATGCTGATGCTGTAGGGCTGTGCACAGGCGAGTGCAGGTATGGTGGGGAAAGAGTAATGTGTGTGTGTCTGAAACTCCTCTAGAATCACCCAAAATAGAACACACACACAAACACACATGCATAGTGAGTACACAGTGTGTGCGTGTGTGTGTGTGTGTCAGTGTGTGTGCGCTCCCCCGGTGGAAGTATTTAAAACAACTGTTCCCCATCTTTCCTCTTTACATTAGCCTGCGTTTCTGCTTTTCTGTTTGTTTTTTTACCAAAACGCCCCGCAGACATTTTTTGCTGACTGCGCCATCCCATAAATCCTTGAGCCGAGTGTGTAGCTCTCTCTCTCTCCCTCTCTTTCTTTCTCTCCCTTTCTCTCCGGCTTTGAAACCGGCGTCTTCGGTACGTGGAGCTTCGACAAACACGGCTGGCGAGCCCTGAGGGCTTGTTCTGCTCGGCCCTCTCCTCTGAGATGTAAATATTTTAGTGGCTGGTAAAAAAAATAAAAAATCCCAGCGCCCAGTTTCACTTACAGGTGGACATTTTCTCCTGAGATCCCTGTGCTTTTAATTCCATTTAAATCGTTGTTTTTGTACTTTAAGTCTTGTATTGTTGCAGACTCAGCTGTAGTTTGTTTTCACATCGCCAGAAAAATCTATATGGAGGTTAATAAGAATAACATCTTTTTATAATTGCATTTGTAATCTGTACTCGTGTTTCACCTCCTAATGCGCTAATTAGCCTTCTTTGGGATCGATAAGGAGGATACAGTCATCGTAGTGGTAGATATTCAACTGCAAACTGCCCTGGATAGTGAGAGCTCTGCAGAAGTATTTCCCCGAATTATGTTCAAGGTTATTCCTCAAACAAGGGTGCTGCAGGGACACACATCGCCTCATTGTGTGTTATTCTGGGCTATTTCTTTGTCATAGTATGTGTAAGAAAAAGTCAAAGTTGTCCATTTTGAACACCGTTCTCTCCCCCTATTGAACGCCCCACGCCAGAACCGTTTACTTATTTATTTATTAAGCAGACTGACCTTTACGAGGCGCCATCGAGGAGCCTCTGGGACGCCGTGTTAGGGACCGTCCAGTTGAGCTTTTTCGAGGGCATTCACAAAATCTCTCTCTCTCAAAAGAAACCAGCTTCGAGGGTTTGCCAGACGCCCGGCGGTCCTGACCCAACTGAATGAGCTCACACTTTCTTTCTTGATGTGCTTATCTCTATCAAGCCAGCAGCAGCAGCAGCACTTCAACATGTGACAGGAAACTTTCTGGGGAACTTTTCCTCACGGAGTATATATTGGCAAACACAACTATCTACATAAGCCTCAATAAATACATATATAAATATCCTCTGAGTCTGCCGTCTGCAGACTCATTTTCTGCACATTCATGCCCTTCAGTAGTTTGAAAACTGAAATATCTCCTCAATATTGGATGAATTAATATGAAGTTGTGTTGTCTTCAGTAGATGAAACCCACCTAACTTCTCCTCCATTACCACCAGAAAATGTACATTCATTGTATGTGTTTAGTGCAATATCTTGAAAAGTATTTGATGGATTACATGACTTTGTCAAATGCATGCAGTAGCGTTAGCGCTAGCGTAAGCGTTAGCATTAGCTAACAAAATCTCGAGCGACGGTTAGCGGTGGCGTTAGCTAGCTAGCGGTGGCGTTAGCAAGCTAGCGGTGGCGTTAGCTAGCTAGCGGTGGCGTTAGCTAGCTAGCGGTGGCGTTAGCTAGCTAGCGGTGGCGTTAGCAAGCTAGCGGTGGCGTTAGCTAGCTAGCGGTGGCGTTAGCAAGCTAGCGGTGGCGTTAGCTAGCTAGCGGTGGCGTTAGCTAGCGAGCGGTGGCGTTAGCTAGCGAGCGATGCCGTTAGCTAGCGAGCGATGGCGTTAGCTAGCGAGCGATAGCGTTAGCGCCGCTGTGCCTTGTGCCTCGTTGCTGACTGTCTGGATAGGTGTGTGTGTGTGTGTGTGTGTGTTTTTAATGTGTGTATTGTGTACTCCTCCCAGGTGTTGGAGGTGCCCTCCGGGAAGCTCCTCTCCACCCTGCTGGGACACACCAAGACGGTGCTGCACTGCCGGTTCAGCCAGGACGGCCAAACCCTGATCACCTCGTCCGAGGACACCACCCTGAGGGTAGAGGCTTCTCTCCCTTCCTCTCTTTCTGCCTCTCTCATCTTTACTATCTTTTTGATCTTTCCCCCACCGCCATAACCTGCTTCCATTTCTCTTTCCCCGCTTTTGATTCATTTTCTTCCCCTATATTCGAGTAAAACTGCCCTCTCTGCTGAATCACTTCCACGCTCCCCTGACCTTTTGACCCTCCACCAGCTCCTCCGTCTGCCTCCTCACCCCTTTCTTCTTTCGTCTCCTTTCCTTTTCCGTTCTCCCTCTCTTTGCCTTTCGGCTGCGCCGCCCTCGATAGCTCTTTATCTCCATCCCGCTGTTGTGTTGACTGTGTGTGTGTGTGTTGACTGCGTGTGTGTGTGTGTGTGTGTATGTGTATTTCGGGCCGTTATGGTCTGTCAACCCCCACTGTTCATGCTCTGTTGCTCATTTCCCCTGTCCTCTCATCTCCTCCTCCTCCTCCTCCATCTTTTCTTTTTTGCTGACAGATCGTCCTCTGCAGCACTTCCATCCATCTCTCTCTTCTATCCGACAACGCTTTGCACCTTGTTCCGTATTCACACGGCCGCCGCCGCCGCCGGCACGCCATCGCTATTCTCGGACCGTCCCGCCCGCTCGTTCAGTAGCTTTTCCAAACTCATGCGGTTTGAAGTGTGCTCGCGAAAGGAAAATTAAATGTGTGTATTCAGACGCGGACGGTGAATGTAAAGCGATGTGCAGTGACACGGCTGATGGATTCTAACCTTTAGGGCCCAATGACGAGGGAGAAAAGGTGCAACTCGGGACACTTTGGGCATGATTGATAGGAGGATCTGGATGAGCTCAGTTGAACCCTCTGTCATGAAACAAGCAGACAGATGTGCAGGTGCAAGGTTTTAACCCCACAAACCGGTAAAGAGCAGGGATGTGATCAGCAAGACGGATCTAAAAATTGACACAAAGAACGGCACAAAATTGTCAGATCTGCTGCGTGTCTGACATGTTAAAGCTACACGGCTAATTTGTGGCTTCTTATTTGCATTTTCCTTTTCTTCACTTTCATTTTGAAGGGTGTTTTTGAGAGGCTTTCATGTCCCGCTATTGAAATAGATACTCGGGAGTGACGTTCATATCTAAAAGGAAAAAATCAGTTCTTTCTTTATTTTGAGAATCGTATCCGTTCTGACTTTCACTCTTCAGATTTGGGCAAGACGCGTATGATTTAAAACTAATTATGGGAGGAAAAATGGCTGAATTTACCTCAACATCTCTGCTGCTCTAAAACCAACAAGCTCTCACCTATAAAGTTGGTTTAAAAAAAAACAGAACAAATCCTAGAAAGAACCAAAATAGATGATCTCAAACTTAAATAAACATTTAACAGGATGAAGTACAGATACGTACAGATAAAAGTACAGATACGTTTGTCTCCAATGTCCAAATCTCCAAACTAACTCAAGTTTCTGAACCCTTAGGATGCTAAATATTGTGGGGAATCAACCCAACGCAGGGCGGGAAATATGAAACAAGTCTAAAAGAGTCCTGTTTATTCCTCTGTCGCCCCCTGCAGGTGTGGAGGTGGCAGTCCGGCGAGTGCAAAGTCCTGCATGGTCACAAGGAGCAGGTCCGGCGCTTCTCTCTGCTCGCCGCGGATGCCAGACTGCTGTCCTGGTCCTTCGACGGCACCATCATGGTAAAAAAAAAAAAGAAGCGCATGCAAAGACTCACACGGCTGCGTGAAAGTTGCGTAACCCTCTCTCGCTTTCTCTCTGTAAGATGTGGGACCTGGAGAGCGGGGAGAAGCTGCGGGACATCCAGGCTCACCGGGGGGCCATCCTGTCCTGTGACGTCTCGCCGGACGCGTCCCACTTCGCCACCACCTCTGCTGACATGACTGCTAAGGTTCAACACTTACACACACACACGCTTAGTCACGGGATGAGACATATCTGTTTGCCGGTAACGACGTGACCTATGACACATCCGTCCTTCCCCTCGAGCTCATTATTTTCATCCACTCGGGAGGCGAAGGGGCACCAGAGAGATTAGCGAGCTGCAGGTCAGCGTGTCCTCCTGCAACGAGAGTCCAGCGATCATTAAGGCCGACCTGCAGCTCGCTGACCCCGCCAACTAAACCCACCTCCGTGTCTGAAGGTGCGTTTCGCCAGCTTTACCGACTCCGCTGCTGCGCTCGACTTTGCCGTGACTTTGGCAGAGTCAGCGGGCGGGAAAAAAAGTCCCTTTTCTCCACGCCATTTCTTTTCCTTTGGCTCGTGCGGACGGTGGCTGTGGCTTTCGGCGTCCAGTATTATAAACATCGCAAAGCCGCTCGCTCTCTGGCATTTCGTTTTTTAAAGCCGCCGATGTCGAGGTTTCACACGGGAATTCGGATTTGGTCGACACTTTGTGTTCGGGGAACGAGCCGCCGGGTCGGCCGCCAACCTGGCTTCTGTCTGGATGGTCGTGAGAGAAAGAGAGAGAGAATGTGTGTTTTATGGATTTGGCAGAAGCGATAATTGAGGTGTGTATGTGTGTGTGTGTGTGTGTTGTGCCGCTGGTGAGCAGCCAGTCTCACAGTCCTTGCTCTCCAGACCGAGTCGGGGCTTTTGTTCGCTCAAAAAAACACACACAAACACACACAACGGTCCCCGGCCTCCATCTATTTAGAGGTCGAAACCAAAAAAGGCTCAGCCATGAGCGTCTTTGTGGAGCGCCACAAAAAAAAGATGCACAGTTCCCAGCTCTGCTCCCTCCGTTTTGCCTCTCTCTCTCTTCTTTCTTTCTCTTCTTTCTTTCTCTACTGACCTTCAGAAGAAATGCAACCGTGTGTGCAGACACAGTCAGCCAGGCCGCCAAATAAAGTGTCTAATTATGAGCCGTGTAGTTTTGGAGGGAGAGGGGGACAGAAAGGCAAACAATGGATGAGAGATAGAAAGTAAAGGGAGAGAAAATCCAACCGAAGTGAGAGAAACCAAACAAAGTCATCATCCTGATGCAGAGCGATACAACATTAGCATTTAGCACCATAATTAACTCCTATTTATGTCCATAAGACGTATGAACAGGTGGAAAAAAACACACTATTAGTATTTCCTGTTATTCCCAGGTCACTTCTCACTTAAAAAAATGAAGTAAATGTATCTAACGCAGCATATCTTTTGCAATAAGTCCAAATGTGTGCTATTGATGAACCGCTCTCCCTGATGCTTTCTCTCTCTGCTCCCAGCTGTGGCACTGTGAGTCCTGGCAGTGTGTGCACACGCTCAGCGGACACCAAGACTGCGTGCGGAGCTGCCGGTTCTCCTGGGACAGCCGGCGCCTCGCCACCGGAGACGACAACGGAGAGATTCGGGTGCGTGTCCCAAAAAAAAACATCACTTTTTTACGACCCACTAGATTGTTCCAAAGGCGAGCTCCTTGACCATGACCGCGTGCATTTCTGGTGATGGAGGGGACACAGAGCCTCCTGCCTCCACACACACACACACATGGCGTGCTGTCGTGTAACTAGTATGACATCATCTACTTGTCATCATATAACAAACTCAATTGCAGCCGTCAACGTGTGTTCCAGAGATCACCCCCGTGATTACGCCTCATAACTCATTTAGATGAAAGTGCTTACTAACGCGCCGTGATTGCAGCGGTGCACAGAGCAGAGATGAAAGGAAAGGAGGCGGGGCTACTTCTCAGACTCGAGGGGGGGGATGGAGGGGGGAGGTTGTGCGTGTGTGTGTGTGAGGAAGTTGTGATGAAGAGAGCAGGAAGAGGAGGAGACGTCTGACAGTGGGAGGTGAAGGAGAGGACTCGAGCTGCCAAATTGGATCCCCAAGGCTTTTTGCATCTGCAGCGCTTGTGTACACACACACACACACATACACACACAGACACACACACACTCATATGTGAATGAAAAGAAGTTGAAGTAGAGGAGGATGTGGCTCCGGCCTGCCGGTCAGCGACGGGGTTAACGCCCTCCGGTGGCCTCCGAGAAACGGACGAATCCATCGGATCCAATTACATGAAACCTGCTCTGAAATCTCACCCCT
>NW_027175932.1:2804403-2809403 GCF_023055335.1 Clinocottus analis
CAAAATTTAAATAATTTGCACAATCGACCCGACGCCGGCCTCAACGGTGTGAAACCGAAGGGCGTCATCGAGCGTGTTCGTGCACTTTAATGTGCAAAACGAGGGACGTGGCTCCACAAAATGCCCAAATAATTAAAGGACGCCATCTTGAAACCTGAGCTGCAGATTCATCACCGACGTCTAACCCAGAAAACCAACATGGCAGCTTCTAACTGGGACGGCGCTTTTCCTACTCACACTGACATTTGTAGCACACACACACACACACACACACACACACACACACACACACACACACTCGGTGTATCCCCAGACGGGCAGGAGTGTTTTAGACGAGTCCTCCCCGTCACAGGTGTTGTCAGACATCATTTATCAGGAGAGGAGAAACACAATTTCACCTCCTCTCACCTTCTTTCGCTCCCTCAGCTTTCACTCTGCATTGTTCTGTCGCTCAGCGTTCCCGGCAGACTCTTCCTGTCTTCTCCTCTCTCTGTTTTCACACCTGCGTTTTATTTATTTATTTATTCCTTTGTCGTCCGTCCGCGTTCGTGACCGTCGGGATAGCGAGTCGCCCCGCGCTATTAAACCGTCACGCGGTGCTGCTGCGAGCGGAGGGCGAGGGAGGTTTCTCTCTCTCCTCCTCCTCGTCGCCGTTAAGCACATCATAACGAGGCCTCGCCGGCTCATGAAGCGCTTCAGCGGTGAGGCGGCGAGCCGTGAGGAAAGAGGAAAGAGGACAGGAGGAGAGGAGGAGAGGAGGTTGTGCTGACCTTCCTTCAAGAGACGGCTGATGGACGGAGGATCCGTCCAGAGATTAAGACACGACACCCTCTCTGTCTGGTCTGTCTCTCGTTCTCTCTCTCCCTTTCTCTCTCTCTCTCTCTCTCTCTCTCTCTCTCTCTCTCTCTCTCTCTCTCTCTCTCTCCCTTTCTCGCTTTCTCTCTCCTTCACTTCTTTCTCTCTCGTTTGCTTCTCTCTCTCTTTCTCTCTCACAGACTACAGTTCTTTCACAGACTTTGAGAGCCATAAATTATCATTATTCTTACGTAAAATAGAACTTTGGATTACCACACACACACACACACACACACACACACACACACACACACCCCTTTACTCCAAATAGAAAACCTTTTGGTGTAAAAATAGTCTATTGATAACTTTTATTAATAGCTGCGTCAGTTCTTTCTTCAACCGACTTTTCTTTACTTTCCTCTCTTCATGTCTTCTCGTGTTCACCTGGCTTTTAATTTGATATTTGCACACTCACACACACTCACACACACTCACACACACTCACACACACTCTCACACACTCACACACACTCACACACACTCTCCTTCCCGATCGCCGCTTCAGGTTTCCGCGTTCGCGCCTCTTGATTCCATCACTGCTTCTCCTCCGTCACGCTGTTTCAGGAGCGAGCGCCCCGCGGCGCCGCTCCAGAGACCTGCCTCTAAAAATACCTTCACTCGCTCATGAGATGCAGAGCGGCTCGCGTGGACGTGCACGTTATTCTCTCGCTTCACCATCTGCAGCTTCTACCTTCAGCCTCTCTCTCCTGTCGTTCTCTCTTTTTGCAGCGCGCCGCTTTCTCGTGGTCAGGAGGCGTCCGGCGCCGCGAGAGGGGAGAGCTTTGAGGAGCGTTTCGGCTCTGAAATGATCGTGCCCTGCTTTCCCGTGCTGTTGTTGTTGTTGTTGTTGTTGTTGTTGTTGTTGTTGTTGTTGCTCGGGGTATAAACAGCTGGTGAAATATTTATGGGTCTCCAGGAGGTAGTTGTTTCCCCAGCGCTGCTCATTAAGACGAGGTTAATTGTCTCTCTGGCTGGAGAAGAAGGGCCTTTGTTTGTGTGTGTGTGTGTGTGTGTCTGTGTGTGTGTGTGTGTCTGTGTGTGTGTGTGTGTGTGTGTGTGTCTGTGTGTGTGCAGATCACACAGATATGGTGGAGAAGGACACACACACACTATATTATTATTATTATTAGACACACTATACGCTCCATCCTTCCATTTCCGTTCCCAGTCTTTACGCTAAGCTAAACCCCGGCTAGCAGTTTCCCCCCGTTTCCAGTCTTTACGCTAAGCTAGTGCTACCGCTAGCTCCGGCTTCACGTGTTCTTTTCCGTCTGTTTCTCACTCAAATGATTTATTTTATATTACTTGTTTGTCTCATTTCCCCCAGCAGCTCTCCTTTTCTCATTTCCTTTTTGACGTCTCTTGTTCTCTCTCTCTCTGTTTTCTTTTCATCTCTCTCTTCCTCGCTGCGTCGCGAGACGCTCGAGAGAGAGAACAATAAATAAACGGAGGAGTGACAACCTCTCTCTTATCCGGGATGTAAAACCTCTCCTCAGTTTCTTTAGTTTAATCCTTTTCTTCATCTCTTCTCCTCCCGGTCCTGTGTCTGAGGTGAGTAAGCGCTGCCGCTGGAAACGAAGGAGAGAGAGAGAGAGAGAGAGAGAGAGAGAGAGAGAGAGAGAGGGAGAGAGGGAGAGAGGGAGAGAGGGAGAGAGGGAGGGAGAGAGAGAGAGAGGGAGGGAGAAAGAGAGGACCAGTGAGCGTCAATGTTTCACAGGAAAGAACCTCGGATGAATAATTCAACCTCGGTGTCTTGCTGTTTCCCTCTCTGTGAGACTCTTGGCCTGGACACACACACACACACACACACACACACACACACACACACACACACACACTAATTCCCTTACTTTTTCTTTCTGAGATGGAGGCCTCACAGAAATCGCCTGACTCTACTCCAGCTGGTTCCTTTTCTTTCTTTAATCCCACCTTCCTCCCTCCCTCCATTCTTCCCTCTTTCCTCCTCCCTCCCTCCATTCCTCCCTCTTTCCTCCTCCCTCCATTCCTCCTATCCTCTTTCCTTCCTCCCTCTTTCCTCCCCCCTCCCTCCATTCTACCCATCCTTCGACCTTCTTCCCTTTTTCCTCCTCCCTTCAGCCCTCTTTCTTCCCTCCCTCCCTCCTTCTTCCTCCCCCCTCCCCCTCCCTCCCTCCTGTGGAGTCGTTATGATTTTTCTATAAAGTGAAGAGAAGCTGCAGCTCTTCTTCCCTCTGGACTTCGTATCGAGCTATTTATGTAAGAGGAAGATGAATCGCTTCCCTCCGTCCCGCCTGAAAGGCGCAACTGTTCATCTCCCCGGCCCTCAAACACACACACACACACACACACACACACACACACACACACACACACACACACACACACACACACACACACACACACACACACACAGGTATTTCCGTGATGTTCCCCTCAGGTGGCCTGAATGAGCAGAGCTGTTTAGCTTCAGGAGAGCCGGCAGCGACGGCCCGTCGGAGCACATTTAGGAATGAATCGGGGTCACACACACTCTTCCCTAGAGTGTGTGTGTGTGTGTGTGTGTGTGTGTGTGTGTGTGTGTGTGTGTGTGTGTGAGCGTGACACTCAGAGGGAGCGGCGTGGCTTTACAGATCAGATCGAGGCGACGCACGTCCTCGTGATCGTCGACATCCTTCACGCCGTCGTGTTTTGTCGACTCACAACTGTGACTCCGCCCCTCACGAAGGTGCTAATGTTGCACTAAAGCTCATGAACATCGGTTACACAACGCCGCTCGACAACAGACCTGCAGGCCGACCTTCACGTGTGGAGCGGCGTGGTCACGTGACGGCGCTCTGGGCCTCGCGCCGCTCTTCTACTGCACTTTCTCCTGTTTGTCTGCTGCCGCTTTATACTTAAATATCCATCCTTGATTGTTTTTGTGTGTTCTTATCGTGTCCTTTATCTTGTTACTGCCGCCATTTTACCTTTTTATTTGTTTATCATCATCAAACTCATCGGACAAACTTTAATAACTATAAATAAAAAAATATAAATAATAACACTTTGTTTCTCTCAGAGTCAATAAACGATAATAAATATTATTTCTGACCTCTACTGACCATGTTTTCATCTGGGATTGATGTAAAGCCATTAGTAGTATTAGTATTAGTAATAGTAGTAGTATTTGTAGTAGTAGTATTAGTACTAATATTAGTATTCACGCAGCGTAGAGCTGAATATTGTCGTGAGCCCATTTTCCCTTTGAGTTCATTCGGCATCTTTTATCCACCGTGAAGGAAAACCAAGACAATCACACAAGAACACACAAGAACAAACAAGTACACACCAGTACACACTAGTACACACAAGTACACACGACCCCGAGGGGTTATCGCCCCCTCAACAGAAACACACGACCTGTACGGTCACTAATGGCGTCGTACATAAATCCGCGGCCCCACAGTGAAGCGTCGGTATCAGCACACCGGCCATCTGCTCTGAGGACACACACACACACACACACACACACACACACACACACACACACCCCACACCGCTGTGTATTCCCCTGAGAGACACAATTATCTTGTGTGTAGTTGTTGTGATGAACGAGTTCTTTAATCTGAATTTTCAGGCACATTTGTGTTCCTGTGTCTTCTATCTTTCACACCTCTCCCACTTCATTTTCACCTTTTTTTCCTCCTCTTTTCTTTATCTTAAACCCTTCTATCCGCATCCTCTCGTCTCCTTTCCTCTGCCCTCGTCTCCTCTGGTCTCGTGCTCTGGTGTAAATGATTCACCGGAGTGATTTCCCGTCACTTTTCCCTCATAGTAGAATCTCCTCTTCACACTTCCTGTCCACACACTCCGCTTTCTTCTTCTCTCTCTCTGCTTATCCCTTCTTCCAGCACCAGTTGGAGGTGTGTGTGTGTGTGTGTGTGTGTGTGTGTGTGTGTGTGTGTGTCTTCTCTGTTTTGTCCCCGGGTTTCATCGTGCGTCTGTTGCTTTTGTTTATCTCAGGCTTCGTCGTTGTTGTTCTCCGGCTCTTCTTCTTCTCCCTCGTCTGCTCCGCTGTTTATTTCCGTCTCCGTACATCCACGAGTTTTATTTCCTCGTCTGAGCTGTCGCTGTTTTTCCTCGCGTTCAAGACGCAATTACGCTTCAACCCAAGTGTCTCGTTCCCT
>NW_027175932.1:2811903-2844403 GCF_023055335.1 Clinocottus analis
AGGCGGCGGCCATTACTATGATTACTATTATTACTATTATTACTATTATCATTATTTAAAAACGGTCCTCTCTTGCTCGTTGTGGAGCTAATCAACCACTCCGTCGTGCACAGACTCTGCGTTTACATTTCCACTGCGCTGGCAGCTCAAAGAGCCTCAGGATGGAGACGCTGAAAACGACCAGTAAAAACAAGGAACGGTGCTTTTATATTAAAAATTAAAAAGGGGAACTTCAGCGTTGGTGACGATCAGGCCCTTTAATCATGAACGCCTGATAATAAAGAGGTTAAAATCAACGGGCTACGATGCGATCCCTGCATCAAATGTGAATAAAACTATATAATGAACGATCGCATGTGACGCTCACATGGTTTTTAACGTGTTTGAGGGCGTCGCTACATATATGTGTGTTTATACATATATATCTATTTACACTGCAGCCTTAGTCTGAGTCTGCAGACTGGAGGGTGTGTACTGTGTGTACTGTGTGTACTTTGTAAGTTTTTGCCTTTTCTCTCCACCAGCTGTAGCTTCACGCTGCACTTTTGATAACATAAAAATGTCTGTGTGAGATTAACTTTTAACGATCCGGCGTTTGGAGTTGGATCCGCAATCTTCTGAAAGTTTCCTGTGCGTCTAAACTATCCGTACGTGTGAACTTAGATCAGAACGCTGGATGTGATTTATAATTCATAATCAAATTTACCACTCGTTAATGTTGAAAGGAGCTCTTTCAGTGCTTCATGAACTGTGACAGTTTTGTATTATTATTTTGCAGCACTTCTTTTTATCTCTTTATACAACTTCTTTCTCTTTTTTTGTGTTGCACGTTGTCGAACTGCTGAGCCTTTTCCTGTTCGGAGCTTTTCAACACTCATGAACTGTCGTTTCTCGGTGCTTTAAAGTCAATCAACAGGTTTGAAATCTGAAAACATTGACGTCTGCTCAGGATGTATTGATTCTGTAACGTACGGTGTGTTTAAAGGGTGATTTATAAAAGATTAAACTACCACCTGCTGTGAAGAGACGCGTCTGTGTTGCATCTTTGAGTGAAGATGCTTCTGCCGGGTTCAAGGTAAGACGGCTAGCTGCAGAAATTAAATGCTTATAAAGAGGATGATTGTTTATTTTTCTTTGCAAAGCCGTCGCTCTTCATGGAAGAAGGTCAAGTAGAAGGTCAAGTAGACGTCGGCTTCAACCTCTCACGAATGAGTTCTAGTGTTTTAAACCTCATTTCATTCGATTTAAAAGAGTTGTTGCAGGAAACTTTCCCCATTTAAGAACATTTAAAACACCGTCTTTGTAAAAAAAACATGCATTTTCTTTATTTTCCTCTCCCATCACACGTCTTTATTCACCTGATCTCCAAGCCGCTTCATGAATAGACGTGTCTGCGCTGCACAGCGGCCTGAACATCCTGCTGGCTGACATTTAAATGGTGGCTGAATACATCTCTTCCCTCCTGGAAGTTGGACGCAGCAGGTGCAGCTTTTTGTCCCACAAACACACACACACGCTGACGTCACACACACGCCTTGTACACACAAGGTGGCGGTGACGTGGTGGCGGTTACGGACGCTGACGGATGCTTTTTTAACGGCTCATCCATCGGTTGGTTTGGAGTGAACTCGTCTCTGAGTTCTGCTTCAGTGATTGAAGCTGGCGGTGATTCATCAGCCCTAATGAATTAGACTTATGTAATGACAGCTGTGTGTGTGTGTGTGTGTGTGTGTTTCACACTGAAGGTGAGCGTGACCATCAGTTACAGTGTCTGCTGGAGGAGGGAAGTGCAGAAGGACGTTGTACTCAGAGTCCTGAAGCCAGAGACTTCAGACATCTCCAGTAACAACGACGACGTGTTAGAAGCCGTGGAAGCTCATCACCGCCGTAAGAGAAAGAAATGATGAGATAGAAAGTCAAGATTATGATTTCATTTTGACTTTCTATCATCATTTTACACTTTAAACCTCCAAATTTCAACTTTCTCCAAATTTCATCTTTCCTATCTCATAATTTTGACTTTAAATCTCAAAATTTCGACTTTAAATTTCCAAATTTTGACTTTAAATCTCAAAATTTCGACTTTAAATTTTCAAATTTCGACTTTAAATCTACAAATTTCGACTTTCTCATAATTTTGACTTTCTATCTCCAACTTTCGGTTTTCCTATCCCATAATTTAGACTTTAAATCTCAAAATTTTGACTTCAAATCTCAAAATTTCGACTTCAAATCTCAAAATTTCGACTTTAAATCTCCAAATTTCAACTTTATATCTCAGAATTTTGACTTTAAATCTCTACATGTCGAATTTAAATTTCCAAATTTTGACTTTAAATCTCCAAAATTTGACTTTAAATCTCCAAATTTCGACTTTAAATTTTCAAATTTCGACTTTCTCATAATTCCAACTTTCTTATCTCATAATGATAACTTTTTTATTGTTTTCTTTTACCACTGACAATGAACTTCCACAGGAAAAGAGCAGTTCAGTCTGAAAAACCCAACGAACCTCATCCCGAGATCTTTTCCTGGGTAAAACAAACATGGCCGCCGTGATCTCCCCTCCTGCCTCTCGTCTGGGCTCCGAACGCTCGCGTTTAAATCCGTCCTTTTCTCTGTCGATGACGAGCTGCAGCTGCACAACAACAGGCCTCGTTATCAGGCCCGAGCAGGACGACGGAGGCCTTCTTATCCCCCGACGGTAAACTTGAAACCATTTGTCTCGGGGTCTTTAGACGTTCTGGGCGCGTTGCGCGGCACCGCGGCTGCCAGTCACATTTGGGAACCGGTCCAATGGTGGCGCAAGACTCGGAGCAGCCGATGACTCTGATGCAACGCCGCCAGCTGTCAGCGCCTTTTCTATTTATACTCTCTAATTTAGTGGGTGATGTAAAGCCGTCCTGTCGTGCCGCTGCGCAGACCTACATAACGCTCGCAGTGACGTCGGAGCTCCACATTGCCCCAAAATCCTTTTAAGTGGTTTCCAACAGAGGAAAGAAAGCGTTGCGCAATGCAAAGGATTTTAATCATGCTTCAGAGGGCGAAGAAAGCACAGCGGTCTGATTTTAGCACGCAGTTAGCCTCGAGGCTACGTGAAGGAAGGATGAGCAGCTTGGTTTCTGGCAATTACACCTTTATATAAATATAAATTAGGCAAAAAAAACCCACCTTGCCATGATCTGGAAGTGTCATCACACGCATCTCCGTCATCACATGCGTTCTCCTCGGGAGCGATGTGAACTTTTTAAAGGCTGCTTGAGGTGCGCGGCGCTAACCTCATTAATTCTGCTCGCTCCTGCTTAATTAATCTTTGTCTGCTGCTGAAGTAATTACATCTTCCTGGCTGTGTGTGTGTGTGTGTGTGTGTGTGTGTGTGTGTGTGTGTGTGTGTGTGTGTCCACACCACTGACACCACCTTCTTCCCCTCTCGCGTTGCAGCTGGGCCAGGGTTTCCCTCCTGCAGCCGCCGATGGCAGTCGCACCGAAAGCACTATTTCATGAGACCGTGACCTTTTGAACTCTGCCTTGTTCATTAAATATTAAAGAAACAAGCCTGCTGCTGCACTCATGAGCGGCAGAGGAACATTTTAAAATCTCCAAAACAGACTTCCACCGTAAAATCTCCAAAACAGACTTCCACCGTGTTCTTTGATGTCAGAATAAGTTAAATTCAACACAGACGAAAGAGCTCATGTTGATTTCATAGCGAGTCGGCTAACTGTTTGGATGATAAAAGCTAGAGGATTGTTTTGGATACATTCAGAATCCTGTGCACCTTTTGAAACAGCGTCTGCTTTAAAAGTACATTTAAAATGTAAAGTTAGAGGCCTGACTGGCCCAATTACCGTAAAAGTCAGGTTATAAGCCGCTACTACCTTCGGTGGTTGTCCCTGTTAGCGCCCAGCTGTAGCCAACTAGCACTGCTGCCAGCTCCATACTGTAGCCAGTGGGCGTTGCTGTTGCCAGCTCCCCGCTGTAGCCATCGAGCACTGCTGCTAGCTCCCCACTGTAGCCATCTAGCACTGCTGCTAGCTCCCTACTGAAGCCATCTAGCACTGCTGCTAGCTCCCCACTGTAGCCATCTAGCACTGCTGCTAGCTCCCTACTGTAGCCATCTAGCACTGCTGCTAGCTCCCCACTGTAGCCATCTAGCACTGCTGCTAGCTCCCTACTGTAGCCATCTAGCACTGCTGCTAGCTCCCTACTGAAGCCAGTGGGCGCTGCTGCTAGCTCCCTACTGAAGCCAGTGGGCGCTGCTGCTGCTAGCTCCCCGCTGTAGCCATCTCACACTGCTGCTAGCTCCCTACTGTAGCCATCTAGCACTGCTGCTAGCTCCCTGCTGTAGCCAGCTAGTGTTGCTGCTAGCTCTCCGCTAGCTCCCCAACAACCACGGAAGGTAGCGGGATCAGCCTCGGTTCAACTCCCGACTCATGCAGCGGGGACGCAGCCAATAGCAGCAGCGCTAGCTGGCTACAGCGAGGACAACCACCGAAAAGGTAGTAGCGGCTTATACCTCGGTCGAGGCGTGCAGGCTCATGCGACTCTGATATTTAATATTTAAGCCGTCCTAGTTTCCCAGCGAGAGGTCTGCAGTCGCTCCCAGGAGGCTCCAAAAGGTTCTGATTCAAAAGAACGTCGCAGCAGACGGAAAGCCGGAGGGGAAGCAAAGTACTTATTTTGTTTTTGTTTTCCCCGCTCCCTCCCTCGCTCTTCCCTCTCATCAATTTTTCAAGCGCTTGCTGTATTTCTCTCGAGGTGCAAGTGTGCAGGCGCCAAAAAAAAAAAAGCAGACGCACCACGTGGAAGGAGGCCGGGATGTGGAGCTGGAGTACAATCACAGAGAGGTGTGAGGTGTCACTTTGTGCTTGGCGGGTGGGAGTGATGTGTGTCAATGTCTGTGATGTAATACAAATCATTGTGTTAGAAATTCATTGTGTTATTTATTTTTTATAAAACTAGTTTTACTTCACAGTTTCTCGTTGTCAGAAAGATCCCACCAACATATTCAATTTGTTAAGTGCGTCTTTTGACACTTAATGGATTCTTTCTATGCAATGTGTGTGTGTGTTTGGGTGTGTGTGTGTGTATGTGTGTGTGTGTGCATTCGACTTTGACAATAACCACATAATAGCGAATAATTGTCTCTATTCCATCTTAAAAGAAGACGACATGAATTTATATTGTCGTCTGTTTTTTGTTATAAAGCTTTTGTGTGTGTGTGTGTGTGTGTCTGTGTGTGTGTGTCCTACCTGCCAGCTGCACTGATTACAACGCTCCGTTGGTTGCCAGCCCTGTAACACAACTTGAGCATCGGGTCGCCACACTATCATCCCCCTGTGTCTCCTGACCCTGTTTTGCTGGTACATCCTCACCCCGAGTGTGTGTGTGTGTGTGTGTGTGTGTGTGTGTGTGTGTGTGTGTGTGTGTGTGTGTCTGTGTGTGTGTGTGTCTGTGTGTCTGTGTGTCTGTGTGTGTGTGTGTGTGTGTGTGTGTCTGTGTGTCTGTGTGTGTGTGTGTCTGTGTGTTTGTGTGTGTGTGTGTCTGTGTGTCTGTGTGTGTGTGTGTTCTCCTGACCTTGGCCAAACACTGGTTCCTGTTTCTGTCGGCTGTTGGCTCAGCGGCGCTCCACCTTTATTGCTTCCCCTCGTGGAGCCAAAGGGCCGAGAGCCAGAACTCCCTCCAAGTTTGGGGCGCGTCCCATCCCCCCCCCCCCCCCATCTGCCCAGATGGTACGGACCGCTTTTTTTGGAAGCACATTCATGGCTTATATGGTAAATAAAACCCCACATAAAACAACAAAAACACAGGAAGGAGGCGGGGCTTACCTCTTCTTCCTGTGTCCAGCTGGAACCCATCATGAATGAATGAATGAATGAATGAATGAATGAGAGAGAGAGTCTGCAGTACAAAAGTCATGTCACATGTTCTGCTTTAATTATTGTGTGTTTAAATAATCATTCTGCTGTTGGGTACGAGGTCATTTGATGGACATTATAATTTTATCTTTTATAAGTTTGGTGCCTGTAAGTATTTGCATATATATATATATATATATATATATATATATATATATATATATATATATATATATATATATATATATATATATATATATATACACACACACACACACACACACACACACACACACACACACACACATTTTCTTATTTCAAAGTGTTTCAGTCGCATTAGAAGCTGCAGTTTGCTGTGAGCTGTTTATAAAAGTCGACGTTCATCCACAGGAAAAAGGATGCATTGTCTTGCTCAAGGGCACTTCCACCAGCCTGCTGGTGACGCGGTTGCACATATCGAACTCCTCTGCTTCCAAAGAAAAAAACCCACTTGGCCCCCCTGCTGTCACACGTTACACAACGAGGCTTTGAGGCGCACAATCAAAGCGTGGAGCTCGACAACTCGTTTGTCGCCGCCGCCTCGCCGCCTCCATCACACGCTGCCTGTCACTCATCCACGTGCTCCAGCTCCAAGAACCACAAGGCAGGAAGCATCCCAAAACCTTCACAGCAGCAGTTTTTAAAGCTGCAGCAAGGTGCAGACACACACACACACACACACACACACACACACACGACTCCAGACGGCTTAATGCTTCAATCTGCTTCTCTGAACGAGACAGGAGGGAAAGTGAAGGCCGCCGTGAGTTCAGCAGCAGCTTTAAAGCCTCTTAACGCTGAGTGGAGTAATGATGAGTTTTATCTCAGCAGCATTACGGAGGATCTGCATATTGTGTCCTGGTCAAGTTGTAAAAGTCCCAAGATGCAACTCTCTCTTTTTAATACAGAGCTGAATAAAAACGGCACTCGAATCAAAAGCCGAGCTCTTGAACGTCTCCGTCGTGAAGTCGTTACGTAAAAGAGCTTTTGTTGGATGGAAACATTGAACATCTGAAAGCTGATGATCTTTAAAGCCTCCAGAGGCTTCACTCTGCACCAGAAACATCAAAGGATGAGCGAGGCGACATGAAGCCGCACAACGAAACGCACAACAGATACACAGCGTGCATGTTGTCTGTGCACCCAACATTAAGCTAAAATACAGTATGTTTAGTTTAATGTATGACATATCGCCCTCTGCAGAGACAAATAATCATTTCTGTTAATAGTTAAACGGGGTAAAACATTTATTATCAAAGAGGCTGCAAGTCAATCATCTTCAATTAATTTGCCACTTATTTTTATATTAATTAGGTTTAAAAATGTCATAAATATCAATCTCACACGGCCTTTCATGAGTCCTATGTAATCCCTACAGTCCAAAACTCAACTATATTCACTTTAAAATGGTATAAAAAGAGTAAAATAACCTAAATCCTCACATTGAAGCTCCTCTTGGTGATTGAAGGAAATACGTTGAAACTTTTCTTTATTTTTCTCCTGCAGCGTGATGCTTCTTCTCTCTCGTGTCTTCATTGCGTTTTGATCTTCTGCATTTCTGATTCCTGCGTACTGGAAAGGTGACATAAGCGGCTTTACGCGCCGGCGAGGCTTCGCCGCCGTCATGTGGGTTCGACTCGCCGGGAGAAGACGTCAAAACTTAGCTCAGCTGTTCCGGACGCAGAGACGCGAGCGAGAGCCGTCAGCGCTTATCTCAGACAGTCGGAGGTCTTAAAAAACAGAAATGTTCTGCGGGGTTGATCAACAGCTCTCCCACATTCAGCTGCACAAAATATAGCAAATTGTGGCTCCGCTGAAGACTTCTCTGAGCCTTTTTGCTGCGCTGTCAAATCTCATTTGGAGCGTTTAACCTACGCGCTCATCCTCTGCCCATTTGGCACATCGATGCACATTTTGTTTGATGCTGGCTTTCTATAGAAATGTGCAAATTCAGTTTTGAATCTCAACCAACAACAAAACTTTGAGTGCAGGCCAACAAAAATGTGAACCCTCAAGTCGTGTAGCGGCACAGATGAGAGACAGAGGGACACATCCTGAAGGTTGTTGGGTCAAAAGCACTGATGAAGGATCAACTGTACGGTCCGTTACAGCGATAACTATCATCCCTTTTGCAGCAAACCTCCAGAAAGCAAAGAGGAGTGTATGTTTTGGTGATGCAATAACACAAACAACACAACACAAAGCTTCCTGCTGGATACAGAGCATCGGCACATGTTCTCTACTTGTGCATATACCCTGCCGGGCATATGTTTCATCAGTTTGGATGGAAAAGAGGAACAGAAATAGTTCCATGCAGGTGAAGGAGTATTACGTAAGGAAAGCGAAGGGGCAGAGTGAACCGCTCGGCGCTGAGCGGACGTGGGCACCACGAGAAGCCCTTTGGATATTTAAGAGTGATGATGATGAAACGCTGCATAAACTCTCCTGTTCGGCTCTGTGAGGCTCCTGAAGCAGCTGCTCTGTATCGTCTCATGCATTGTGAAAATATTTGGGAAAATTTTATATTCCACAAAAAAATCATCTGCAGTTTCTCAGACACTGCTTCCTGTTTTCTATGTTCTGGGGCCGACATTTTGTTTTTTGACCATTTTATTTATTGTGTTTGGGTGTGAAGGTAGATTTGTGTCTTTATTACGTGAAGAAATGTCTTGTTTGTAAGTAAATTATCTGACTGCAAATCACAAATATTTGCTCTCAAATCAAAAAACGCTCTCAGAAAAAAATTGCTCTAAAAAAAACCAAAACTCTCTGAAAACAGCAGCTGCGCTCTCAAAAGTAAACCTTCGCTCTCAATCCCAAAAGAGTGTTGGTTTTGTTGTTGAGAGCAAAGATTTGGGATTTGCAGTCAGATCATTTACTTACAAACAAGACATTTGTTCGCGTAATAAAGACACAAATCGACCTTCACATTCGGGGTTTTTGGCCTCAGGAAGCGTCCACAATTTTATTTATTGTTATTTTATTGCATTGGAAAACCCCATTAAGCTTTACTTCTTACTTTTGCAGCATCGTTTGGTGCAAGCGTTTCCTCCGTCGCCTTCAGAGCCGCCATGTCATGTCGAATATCTGCAGACTGATCGGCCTCGTTTGTGCACCGGAGGCTCAGAGCTGCAGGTTTGCGTCCCTTTTTCCCGGCGGCGTGTAGCGTCGGCGCTCCGGCTGAAGCCGCTGAACGACCGCCAGGTAATATTGCGATCGTTACACGAGCGGTTTTCACGTCGCCGTCTCGTTTAGCCGCTAGCCGCGGGCGTCGCGCACCATCTGGAAGCTTGGCCGCTCTCCCGCCGTCTCACACAGACGGAGGAACAAAGCGAGTCTTATACTTCGCTGCAGAAAACACACCAGTGTTTGTTTCTGCACCATCTCGCCGTATATACATATATACATATATATATAAATATATTAGCATTAGCGGCGTGTTTACCGCTGCAGATGCATTTGCGGGGCTTCTCCGGCATGCTTTTCCCGCCATATTGCTCTCTCTCTCTCTCTCTCGGCGCTCATCTGAAGCCATTTTTCCTGATCCTCTGCCAGCAGCCGCTCTCCTCCTCTCACAGGAGTAATGTCTTGTTTACCTCCCACTCCTGAAACCCGCCGTTCTTCACCAACAATGCAATGTTTTGTCAGCTTTCAAATGTGCAGATTGCCGCGGTAAATCTCCGGCACACCGCCGCGCCCTTTCTCCCTCCAAGCTCAGGGAGGAAAAAAAGGCATTTTTTCACTTCCATCTGCTGCAGATTGTAACTGTAGATTGTAAAAGGTTTATAGAAATAAAATGCTTGTTCAGCCTTTCGGGGGCTCGCTGTAAATGTCAGAGACGCTCTGCTGTCGGTGTCCATCTTCCCTTCCACGCTAGCTGGATTTATTTGTATGCAGCTTTTTACACGGCTCAATAAAAGATGGCGACGTCGCGTATAAAAGATCCGCCGGTGGTGTAAATCTTTCAATGAGTGCAGGAGAAACTTCATATCTGTAGTTAACTTCTGTTGCATGAGCCTTGAGCATTGATCTCAGTTTAATACACAACATCAGATGTAGTCAGCAGACGCGCATGATTTTGTTATTAATGTCAGAAAACGGTGCACAGCGAGCCGGAGTTTGAAGCTTTTTAATCGCAAACTCGCCGCCCCGACACTCACCTGCAGATGAAGACGCCTTGAAGCGGTGACGTTAAGGCCGTCGGGTTCGTTTGCGTCCCAGACGGCGAGCCGTGTGGCGAGAGGAGCCGGAGGGGCTCCGGCGCCACAACCCCCCCCTCCCCCCTCCTCCTGCCGCCGCCGCCGCCGGCCTCTTTGTGTTCGTTTAGTTAAACACGGCGTCGCCGAGCTTTTGGAGGGAAAAAGATGCAACGAGCGTCTGAAAGAGCGGGAACGAAGCCGGACAAATATCAAGCACCTGAAATGAGCTAAAAGAAGCTAAAATCTGTACAAATACATCAGGATATTATAACTTTATATATATTTATATACATCTTGTCTTAAAAAAATGTATTTTAATCATCTATAAATGTATTTTTTTAAATCTATTGACACTAAATTATGTTTTCTTCACCGTTGGACAGGAGAGAAACATTTTTTTTTAACTCTGTATGTTTGAAATTGATGTGAATTCATTGTTTTTTGTCGTGTCGCTCCCTGTCGTTGTGCGTTTACTGGCTGAATGAGCTGGAAACCAGTGAATGAACTGGGAGCCCAGCGCATGGTTCATCATTAGCCGCGGGCATGGAGGCGTGGCCGGGTCGCCAGGCGGCTCGATGGAGTTTGACGACCCGGTGCTCGACCTCTCCGAGCCGTCTGCCGGTGACGTCCAGCAGCTCAGACTCATCGAAACGATCCGATCACCGCCGTTAAGCTGCTCCTTTAGCGGCTAATCGCTTCTATTGATTAGCGACGAAGCCGCCGACCAGATGACGGAGGAGATCCACTCGGCTCCCAGACGAAACTCCACCGGCGTGAGTTCAGTGGATTTGGAGAGAAAAAGTAAGTTTGAACAATGAACGGAGAGGAAGTGGAAGCTTTTTCACGACGTTCACAACCTCGAGGTTTCCTGCGAGCATGAAAATATCCTCAACCGGAGGAAACCTGAAATCAATATCCTCATTTATTCACCAGGCCGAATGCCAGGAAACAATCTGAAAGACATAACGGTGACAACGTACGTCTTAAAAACTGCTCCGCCGGCTTTGTGTCTGATTCATTTTAATGATTTGAACTCTGTCTGGATGTTAACGGCGCTGACGAGGCGATTACTGTTCTTTCTTGCTTCATTCATGCTGAAATTCCCTGAAAAAGACCTTTTTTTCATGTACCGAGGGAGAAAAGATTAAGGAAATAACTTTATCAGAGGGTGAATAATGGTTTTACAAGTCATATTTTATTCCATGTGCTTTACAAGGATATAAATAATGGCCCAAATTACAAAAATCAGTGTGCTGGAAGCCCAAGCCTATGTACATAAGTTGGTCAGCAGTGATGTCACCATCTCAGTCGTCACTCAAAATACAATCTTTACAATCTGCCACTTCTTTTTTAACACCCCCCCCAAAAAAAACCTTTATTTTGGTACCTTTTAGTTTCCAGTGCCGTGTACTGCGAATCCTCTTCTACATTTACATGTATGAACAAATGGAGTTGGCAAAATATCTATGTACATTTTATAACCGCATAATCCAAATAATACAGTGATACTGCGTTTAAAATATTACATCTGCGAGATAAGAGGAGAGCCCCGGGAGGAAGGATGGAGTCGACCTGACGTGAGTTAGCGAGCAACATTCACTCTGACGATCGTTTAGCTTCAGGTTGTTGTTTTAAAGGATCATTCTCAAAAGCCCAAATCTCATCATATCATAGAAAAATAATGTAACATTAAGACAACAGTAGACAAGAATTGCACAAGAATAATCATAGTCATCATGGTAATATAATACTCTCATATTAAACATTAAAATGTCGGGCAATACGAATAGAATACTTCTTTTTTTTTTGTTTTTTTTTTTGTTTTCTCCCCACGCCAGATGTGCTTGTTGTTGTTGTTGTTTTTGTTCAAGGTTTAAAATCCGTCATGAGACACACGCCTGTTGCATCTCCGGCGCGTCGCAGGATCCAATCACGTTTACACACTTGTGCATATATCTCTGTGTTATATTCTGACTTTTAAAGAAAATAAAAGACCAAAAAAAAAAAAAAAAAAGAGCCGGCCGGGAGCGTCCTTTAAGCCCCGCCCCCTTTTCCACGCCCTGCTCCACCAATCACACGAGTCCATCGAGATGCCCACGTAACCACTCACAGTCTTTCCGTGACCGCCCCTCCCCCTCCCCCAAAAGTCCACAGGCCACGCCTCCAAAAATAAAAATAAAATCCCGCTTGCAGTTGGAGAACGTTGAGGCTTTTCAAAATAAGAGTACATTCAGAGAGCAGACCGTCGTCTGCGTACAAGTGTTTGTCAAACGTTTACTGTGTGGATGAGTGATGTTAGCATTTGTTTGTAGTCAACCCTTAAACACTGTGGGAGTAGCGTCCATGTTTGTAGTCCTTTTGTAGTCCGTTTTGCATTGTGTGTGTGACAAGGTCCGTGTTTAGGGCTGGCTACATTCTTTGCATTCCACAGTAATAGACATGAGCGTCCGGCATTGCCCTGCAAATGAGATGACATCACTTATCGAGAGAGCCCTCACACCCCCCCGCCCGCCTCTACACCGCCTCTACACCGGCCCCAGCAAATCCAAAATGGCCGCCATGCGTCTCACAAGCCACATGCTAAACTTATTACATATTTTTTCGCCCCCCTCTCCAAATAAAATATAGATTTTATGGCCGTGGAGAAAATCCAAATCGGTTGAAATTACTCTGAACATATACACACACACACAAGCGCGCGCACACACACACACATGTGGTGAAAAAAAGTGCTGTAAAAGCAACGAAGAAAAAAAAAGTAAAATCGACACAGGAATTGTGCGTCAAAGAAATTCACAAGTTTTGTTAGTATTCTCAAAAAAATAATCTGATATAAAGGATCAAAAAAGTTGAAGTACATTCTAGTAGCCAGAGTCAGAGACTGCGCTACGTCACCTCTCCTGTAACTCAGCTCTTCCTCTTTCATTTAAAAAAACGTTTTTTAAAAACTTTTCCTCCAGTTGTCGTGTTTTTTTTTTTCCCGACAAAAACCCCCCACCGCCCTTTCCTCCTCCGGCGTCGGCTCAAACAGACAGCTAAAACACTGCCGCGGGCTCTTTAGCAGTATTTCTTTTTCTTTTTTTTACAAATGTCATTCAAGTGGTCGAGAAAAGCGAGGGATGGAGGGAGTCAGAGGAGGGAAAAAGAGGAGAGGGACGGAGCCAAACGGTTGCACCCCTTTCAGACAAAAAAGAGAAGAAGAAGCTGGAAGCGGGACAATCGACTGCTTGACCGACAAACAGGAAGTGGAAGAAAAAAAATGGCCGCCGACAGGTGGTCAAAGGTCATGCGCCGGGCCCGAAGGGGAGAGGAGACGAGGAGAGGAGACGAGGAGAGAGGAGAGAGAGCGCAGCGTCATCATGCAGTGGGACAGGCTCGGCTAACGGAGGCGGAGGTTTTTTTTTTTTTTGTTTTTTTTTTTTTTCAGCCGGTGAGGTGGGCGTCGCTCGTGCCCTGACTCTGGTGGAGGGGGCCGGGCCCCAGTACACGGGGGGAGGGGCGTGGCGGGAAAGGGGGCGGGGTCAACCTCTGAAAGGCACACACACACAGGAGTGGACAAGGCGGGTGTATGTTAGAAAATAGTGGTCTCGTACTTGGTGTTGACTCCTCTCTTCGCCTCCTGACCCGGCTCCACAATCCACGGCACGTTGGCGTGGCCCTTCTGGTCCATGGACGGCTGCTCCATCTGACGGGGGGAGGAGGGGGAAAAAGGGAGGAGGAAAAAGGAGAAGAAGTAGAGAGAAGACGGAAGGAGAGCCCGATTACTTTCAACCCGAAAATGCTCGTTTTTTCCAAAAATATTGCACTTTTTTTTCATGATTTTTCGAACGCAAACAGCTGATTTTCTGGTGAAAGTTGCCCACTTCTCTGGAGGGGGGCAACTTATTGCAAATAAAGTCAGTGAGTACAGAGGGAGGAGATGGAGTGTGGCTGATGTGATGAGGAAGAACAACTCAAAATGAGGAAGCGGATCACAGATCGTGGACAGGAAGCTCACATTTGGACATAAAAAAATGTAATTTTCCATATTTATATACATTTTCTACAAGATCCGACATCGTTTCTCACATCGCCGTGGACTCTCTGCTCGCTGCGGAGCCTTTGTGGCTTCAGAAGCTGCAAAATAAACCAAACAATCTGCACGGCTTTTCAAAAACAACCCCGTGGCGACCAATCCAGCGGCCGCGCTTCGTTGCTGAGGGAGTTTCTCCTCCAATCGGTGGCTTTATTTTCAGGTGATTTGGAAAGGAAAGAGGAAGGAGGGAGGGGGAGGGGGGTCTTCTCAGAGAGCTGCAGCCTCGTCCTTGCACATCAACTCTAATTATGGATTACAGATATATTGAAAGCGACTTTATTTAATGTAGATGTTTCATAAAGAAGCATTAAACAGGGTTTATTCTCAAAGTGCTGCAGAGCAGCGACGGAGCCGCGCCGCTCTTATCTCGTCTCTGCACACTGACTGTAATATTAATCCGATTCTCTCTCTCACACACACACACACACACACACACACACACACACTTGGACGACCGGAGCCAGACCTGGTGATCACGTTACGGGGGAACAAACACACTCTTTCCATCTCAGAGCATCAATAAAGTGCAAACTCATCACGAATCCTCTGAATGAACGACACCAAGTTTTACATCGACAGCCTTTTATTTTGGCGGGGTGTTTTCTGCAAAACTCCTGCAACGCGAGGTCCGATTTCATCTTCTTCTCCTGATGACGAACCTCTGGGAAAAAAAAAAGATCCGATGCAGACGAGGACGAGCGAGACAAGAAGTGCAGCTTGAAGCGTGAGAAGCTCCCTGCGAGCGTTCATTTGAGGTTGTAATGAACAGAGTTGTTGTGTTGCTGCTTCATTTACACTTTGTTCACCATCTCCAGCGTGCATCTTTAAGGAGCCAGTGAATCGGTGCAGCGAGGCAAAAAAACAGATTTCATGAGCTGAGAGTGAAACGACTGGTGTGTCGCGTGTGTGTCGTTCTGTTGTGTTGATGTGGAGTTAGAGGTAACAACTGAGGATGGAGACACACAAACACGCACCGCAAACAGACCACACCAGGATGCAGAGTGAGTTTTTTTAAAGGAAAAAGAGCGACAGAATAAAGATGGAAGCACTTACTTCCTCTTGTTAAAAGAAAAGCAGGTGGAGAACAAAAGGTAAGAGAAGGAGAAATAAAGCGTGGAGGACCTGTGACTGAGCTTTGTGAGGAAGATGGAAGAGTCGAGGGGGAGGAAGAGGAGGGTGGAGAGGAGGCCGGTGAGGGGTGTAAATGTGGCCCAGTGACCAGCGGCTGACGGGGGGGATGACGACCTACAGGGGCAGAGGTCATACGCAGAGGTCATACACAAGGTCAGAGACGGACCCGCTCAACACCGAAGAAGAAGAAGAGGAAGAAAGAGGAGGAGGAGGAGGAGGAGGAGAAGAATTAGAAGAAGAAGAAGAAGAATTAGAAGAAGAAGAAGAAGAAGAAGAGGAAGAAAGAGGAGGAGGAGGAGGAGGAGGAGGAGAAGAATTAGAAGAAGAATTAGAAGAAGAAGAAGAAGAAGAAGAAGAATGAAGAGTTGAAGGAGGTGAAGAAGAAGAAGAAGAAGAAGAAGGAGGAGGTGAAGAAGAAGAAGAAGAAGAAGAAGAAGGAAGAGGTGAAGGAGGAGGAGAAGAAGAAGAAGAAGGAAGAGGTGAAGGAGGAGGTGAAGAAGAAGAAGAAGAAGAAGAAGAAGAAGAAGAAGAAGAAGAAGAAGAAGAAGAAGAAGAAGAAGAAGAAGAAGAAGAAGGAGGTGAAGAAGAAGAAGAAGAAGAAGGAGGTGAAGAAGAAGAAGAAGAAGAAGGAGGTGAAGAAGAAGAAGAAGAAGAAGGAGGTGAAGAAGAAGAAGAAGAAGAAGGAGGTGAAGAAGAAGAAGAAGAAGAAGAAGAAGAAGAAGAAGAAGAAGAAGAAGAAGAAGAAGAAGAAGAAGAAGAAGAAGGAGGTGAAGAAGAAGAAGAAGGAGAAGAAGGTGAAGGAGAAGAAGTCGAAGAAGGAGAAGGAGAAGAACAAGAACTAGTAAAAGAAGAAGAAGAAGAAGAAGAAGAAGAAGAAGAAGAAGAAGAAGAAGAAGAAGAAGAAGAAGAAGAAGAAGAAGAAGAAGAAGAACAGGAAAAAGCAGCAAAACACAGCGACGGACGCAAAAGCAGGACGGACAAAAAAAAAGACTCAAATGTTCGTTTTTTTGTCGTGAAAAAACTCCGAGGAAGTTTAAATTAAAAGCTTCCAAGACGGCGAAGAACGTGAAGCTGAAGCTGCTGGATTTTATTTTGTAAACATCTCCGTCACAGAGGAAGCGAGAGCGTCGCGTTTCTATCCCGCCTGAAAGCGCCGAGGCCGACCAGAGACAACATCACATCCGACACGGTCACGCCAAGTGGAGATTTACAAGCAGATATCACACACACACAGACACACAACACACACACGCGACACATGAATACAAATGGGACCGCGAGGAGAAACGGATCCTCGTGTGGAAACAAAGCGACGGCGTTTTAAAGCGCACAGCTGCTGCAGGGGGAGACCACGGCTGGCAGGTGGCAGGAATATTAAGCGAACGCTGCGGCATCCTCACCCTGCTGCACACCACGAGCCGTTAACTACGCCACACACACACACACACACACACACACACACACGAACAGAGAGAGGGGGGATGAGACCATTAATGGTTAATGTGTCGGTTGCAGACTCGGCAGATTGTGCACACGCGTCGCGTCGTCCATCATCTCCCTTAAAGGTCCGGGACCGCACGCCAGCTTCCTCCTCTCTCGCTCTAAACTTCACAGGAGGCGAGGCCGGCGGCGCTGCGCTCCTCCGTCACCGCCTCCTCCCACCGCCTCCTCCCTCCGCCTGTGTAAAAGCGACTTAAATTCGGGGCGCGCCGGCGTAGCGGCGTGCCCGTAACCCGTAACCCGACACGCGCGTGTGCACGGCAGCCGGCGCGGCTATTTTAAAGCCGAGTCGGGGGTTTAACGGGAGGTCGACGGGTTTACGGACAGACTTTGTGACGCTGTGGTTGCAGGAGGCGTGAAAACAACACACACACAGACACACACAGAGTGTCTAGCGTCACAAACTTAACGCGGGTATCAAACAACCGCTGAAGGGACCCGGTGGGGTTCAGAGACGCCGCCATTTCTGGATCCGATGGACTGAAATGTGCATAAATTAATTCTCCACGCGAGGCCGCAGTAAGAGGATTGTGTATCTTCTGACACACACAGACACACACACACACAGAGAGCCTCCCCAGAGCCCGATGCAGGCCGGCCTCATCCATCATCCCGGTGTGGAGGAGACCGCCGGGACACAGGAAGAGCGAGCGGACGCTTAGCGGATCAAGTATCCTCCTCCGGCTCGGCGCCGCCGCGGCGTCCAAGACACACAACAAGCGCACACAACGCGATCCCAGTGAAGCCGAACAGCGATGGGTGACACACTCCAGTGTACATGAGACAGAGCTGATGGGATGCTGCTGAGAGAGAGGCGTCCAGAGGAGGAAATCCATCTCAAAACACAACATTTAAGCTCTTCTTCACATGAACAATCCATCTTAACTCTACGTTTATGACGACATAGCGACAAAACTGCAGTTCAGGATGGATCCCCCCCCCCCGGACAGGAAGCGGCGGCGGCGGCGCTTACAGATTTGCGGATGTTGACCCGGGGCTTGGGGACGGGTTTGCTGGGCTTGCTGTCGAAGCTCTCGGGCAGCGTGGACGAGCCGTGGCCGCTCTTGCGGGCCTGCAGGGCCAGCTGGTAGGCCACCTCGAAGGCCTGGCCGAGCGTCAGGATGATCTCGTACGCCAGGTTCTGGAGGCGGCGAGAGAACACCAGGTGTGTGGTCACAGGAGGAGGAGGAGGAGGAGGAGGAAGGGGGAGGAAGGATGTCTGCTTGTTTTTTCTACTCACCACGTCGAACGCCGTGAAGACGTGGCAGTAGTGGTGACTGGACTTGAGGTCTTTGGTGATGTAGGCGAACGTGGACAGGTCCTCTGGATCCTGAGCCGCGCACGAGATGTTACGGATCTCATGTTCTGCGATGATGTTCTGCAGAGAGAGAGAGAGAGAGAGAGAGATGAAGAGGTGCAGAGAAAGAGAGAGAGAGAGAGAGATGAAGAGGTGCAGAGAGAGAGAGAGATTGCTGATAATCTCTGCAGAATATCGGAGTGCGAGATAGCGGAAAAACACACAAGTGTTTGTGTCCTCTTTGTCATTGATGATGCACAAAGATATCCGCATGTTGTGGGTCTCTGTGCTCGCTCTAGTTTGTGTTGTTTTTAACCATCGGGACAACAGATAAGAGATTTAGTACTTTCTTAAACGTTCAATGCATCTCAGATTCATATTAATTAGGAAAATAAAACAGAAAGGAGTGATTTTAAAACCTTCACGGATGTGACAGCAACTAGACTCAGACTTGCATCGACCGTCGTGTTCCTGTCTCCAGCATTCAGGACGTTTGCAGACGTTTTGGATCGTGCACGGTTTCTCTGGAGCGAATATTCTTTTGGCAAAATGAGATCATTTAAAAGGTGTCGAGACGGGAAGGAGGAGATGTGAAGAACAGCTGGCAAAGCCATATCTTCTGCTTGTCTCACACACAGCAGGTAAAAACTCGACATGGTCAGTATTACAGCTCACGTATTGGTGCAGGACGCATCGACTGGAGGGTTATTAGTCAGCAATAAAGACTTTGAGGTCTATCAATGTGATTCTGTGTCACATGATCTGCTCCTACATGAACTACCTTCAACAATATTCACACAAAAACAAACTATTCCATGAAGGATTTCATGAACTGAGCAGGTGCAGCAGCTGCTCATTGATTCGCCGGCTCACCCGTTGCATGCTGGTTATTGCCCGTTTGTGCTTCGAACCTCTTTTACACCTCATTGATTTCCTTTTTTCACGCCGTGTGGTTTGCCGTCCGGCTGCAGCTCGACCTCCAGGGGTCGTGATGCTCACAGGAAGCGGCGCTCACCTTGTTCGTGGCGTCGATGAACTTCACTCCCTTGTAGGACACGGACAGCACGATGGTCGGCACCTTCTTCATCTGCTCGGTCGACTTCTTGGAGGGCCGAAGAAGAAAAGCCAAAGAGAAGAAAAAGAAGAAGGGAAAAGACGATAGTTTAGTATAAATACTTCATGATTAATGCGTTCCTGATGCCCTGTTTGTTTTTACACGAGTCCTTCGGGCCTCAACGCAATGAAAACGTAAACAGAGCTCGAATAAATAAAGAAAGCAAAGCGCGAGCTACCGAACTAAAGGACTCCTCTCTTCTCCTTTCTACCTTAAAGTCAGTTCACATCATCTCCAACCCGATCCAAAAATCCAATAAGTCTGTTAGCTTTTTAAAGCCCCTTCTGTGCATCCCTCCTTCTTCTTTTTTTAATTACGCATCGGCACTTTGACGCGTCTCAATTCCCTATATTTAAACTTATTATGCAGGCGAGGCGCGAGGAGAACTGTGTGATTTGCGGCGGCGGCGGCGGCGGCGGCAGGTAGAGCGCCGATCCGAGCTGTCGCTCTACCTGCCGGAGGAGGTTTCAAGCACTCAAAGAACACGAGACGAGTCCCGCTTCCTCGCTTTCTCAGCATCACTTCCTCGCCTTTCATCACTTGTCATCGCCGTTCTCTCGGTATCCACGTTGCTATCGCGCTCCGTCCCTCGCTTCTCGACGAATCCTTCTCCCGTTTCCGTAAAAAAAAAAGAAAGGCTGACAAAAGGCAGCAGCCGACTGTCGGGATTAGAAACATCCACGTCTAGCTCCGCGGCGGGAAACAAGATGGATGGACGGATGAGAGGAGGGATGCTTGGGAGCGGAGGCAAAAGAGGGAAAGGAATAAAAAAAAGCTTAATTGCGACCTCGGTTCGCAGCAAAGGTGTCAAACTGAGGAGGGAGAGGCAAGAAAGATGCCCTCTGATGTGGCAGCATAAATATATAAAGATAGAGACAGAAGGGAAGAGGAGAGGAACATGAATATTAAACTTAATCTTCACTGTGCAGCAGCTCAGGAGGAGAAGTGAGAGATACAAGAGAGGAAGAAGAGCGAGAGGAGGAGGTGAGAAGAGGGTCATCCGGGATGTTCAGGAGAAATCCCTCAGTGATGCTAACCCGCCGTCATGATAGTTTGAGTTTAAATTCAGACTTTGAGCGTCCTGAATGAACATGACGCAGCCGTGTTTCATTTATTGTGTTGTTGCTGATCTTTACCCTCATTTTGGCACAAGCGTCTTGCGTGGACTCCGTCCCTCTCAGCTCCTTCACCAGCATGGAGCCCAGGTACTGTGGGGAAAGACGCACAAAACACACACACAACAACGCACATGAGCCGAGTGAGCAGTACACGAACAGTACGGACGGATGTCGAGGGTCCGGTTGTGTCTTTGTACTTCATGCAGCACATCTCGGTGGCAAATAATCCATTATTTCCTTATATTTTGAGTAATTCATGTGCACACGGGATTAAACGCACACAGGCGCAGACGCGGCGGTGATGACATCCACCTTCAGAGGCTCCTCCCCGTCCTTCTGTCTGGACTTTCTGCACACGGTGCCTCTGGTTTAATAAAGTACCAGCTAATGGCGTCTGTGTTTTTCATGTCAGCATCAGAGCACTCAATGCGTTGACCTCCTCCACCTCGCGCCTCCAGAGTGGGACCCGACCGACGCTTTCAGGGATCAGAAGCGACGCGTTTACACTTTTATCTGTTTGGAACAACATTTTTTTGAAGCTGCCACACAGGATTTAACCGTGAATTTGATTTTCCATAAATTCATTATGGAGGGAAAACAAGCTTGTGCGCACATTGCTGTGTTTCCTCGGCAGAAGGTCATGCTAATAATGCGTCTTGATTCAAGCTTAACCATCTTAGAGTCGCCGTTATGGCAGCTAGCCTGAAAAACTGCATTACAGCAGCACACAAGACCAGCTGCCGCCTTGTGGCGCACACACACACACACACACACACACACACACACACACACACACACACACACACACACACACACACACACGTCTTTTATTGGTTCCAAATGAAATTCAAAGATGTTGGGAACATAACAAGACGAAGAGGATGAAGATCTGCCAGCAGCTCTGTGAGGCTGCTGCAGGCAAAGTGCTAAATGCTAACAGCAGCATGTATAATGGTGCTGTGAGCTAAATGCTAACAGCAGCATGTATAATGGTGCTGTGAGCTAAATGCTAACAGCAGCATGTATAATGGTGCTGTGAGCTAAATGCTAACAGCAGCATGTATAATGGTGCTGTGAGCTAAATGCTAACAGCAGCATGTATAATGGTGCTGTGAGCTAAATGCTAACAGCGGCATGTCTAATGGTGCTTTGAGCTAAATGCTAACAGCAGTATGTATAATGGTGCTTTAAGCTAATGCTAACAGCGGCATGTATAATTGTGCTTTAAGCTAATGCTAACAGCAGCATGTATAATGGTGCTTTGAGCCAAATGCTAATAGCATGTTCACAATCTTAGTTTAGTGTGTAAACATGTTAAAATGTGATAAAAAGCTCTAAATACAAAGCTGAGACTGATTTGCACGTTTTTAGTCCGAAGGCAGAACTTCCTGATATGTTGTGTATTTGATGTTGGCTTCACGCAGGATGTTGAGGATGTGGATCGAGGTAACGACGTTACAGCGTCCGCAGGCTTTCACTGGAAATGGATTTTGTAATAATTTCAGATAATATTTTCCATCTCTGGTTTGTACAAACGGACGTAACAAAGTTAGGACGCCATCTGTAGTCCGTAAAGAGGAGGAGAGCGTTTTATTCCCTTCTTTTTGTTCATGAAAAAGTGAACTGTGTCTTCTCCAGCAGTCCTTTTGGCTTCATTACCGCCTCTCTCCATCAGCACCAACACTCTCCCTCTCCTCTCCCTCTCCTCATTACCGTCTTATCCATCATTATTAATGGATTCTCCGTCTCCTTCCAGCGTGCCAATATTCACACTGAGCGCTTGTCTGTTGTGGCTCCCGCTCATTTATCTCACTTCCTGAGCTCGGCTGTCCTGGGACATGCAGCCACGTTGTCCTAAACGGCTCCAACAAAAGCTCCTCCCCCCTCCACCCTCGGGCGTCCCACCCGCTGCCAGCTCCCCGTCATCCTCCCCCCAAAAAACACATCGCTGGCGTAGATCCACATCTGTCAGCGGCCTCATGGTCCCACGTGTTTCTATCAATCTTCTGAGGTGAGAACAGGGAAAAGAAACGGGACATTTTTGACGTTGGGAAGCCGCCATCTCTCACTCACTCAGCCTCCATCTCATCTTACTTTCACTCATATTTGATTTCCTTGTCCTATTTGTTCAAACTTGGATCTTTTTCCTTCTTCTTCCCTTCTCTCTCCTCCTCATCCTCTTCCTGCTGCTGCCGCTCTTTCTTACGTCATCATCTCCCGCCAACAAGCCCATCGTGTGTTTCTGAGATTACGTTCCTCTCTGGATGTTTCATAAATTGCATTTCTGCAGCGCTCCAAGTCCGTAATCACTGCAGTCTGAGCTCTGATGCCACCAATCAGAGGCGCGAGAGGCTGAATATGTGGCAACGTGAATATATATATATATATATATATATATATATATATATATATATATATATATATATATATATATAATATGGTTCATGTCTAAATTCACAGAGACTGAGTGCAATGTCGACCGAAAGGTGAAGTTTACGACTAAGTTCTACTTCGATGGAGGCTGATTTACAGTTTTTTCAACCCAAAAATGCCCCAAAACCTCTCTTTTGGTTACAATATGTAACTTAAACACGTGAACTTGGATTTTAGTCATTTTCACACATTTCTACAGACAATGAACCATCTGCAAAATAATCGTATTTTGTAAAAAAAAAGAAAAGAAAAGGGGGCGGGGACTCACGTAGGCTTCGTAGTCGCAGGACTGGAAGATGAGCTTCTCGGGGTGATGCTGCCAGTACTGCACCGGGGTGGACGAGGTCGCCTCGTTGGGCGGACGCAACGTGATGGGCTCGCACCACTCGCCTGCCTGCAAGGACAAGCAACAGTCAGGACGCCGACAACACGGGACGACAAGATGTGTGTAGACGACAAGTTGTGTGTATCCCACAAGCCGAGTTCAGAACATCCAAATCCGGCGTAAGCTCAGGATGTAACAGCGAACATGGACACGAGGAATTATCCTACTCGGCTCCCAAAAATGCCCAGTTCACCTCTTTCTCACCCTTTTTTTAAACAAGTAAAATACCTAAATCCCATCATGCATACTTCTCAAATGTCCGCGGTCTTTTCATCCTCCGGTAAATGAAACCAGATGACGCTCTACATGCGCACATCCTGCCCTCACGCGCCTCTCTAGGTACCCGATTGCTTTGTAATCCCCCCGTCAGAGCGTCCTGGGCTCTGCAGAGGTGAGATCTTGCAATCAGATGCAAAAGATGTTTGATAAACAGCCTGCGGATAAGCCTTCAGAAACATAAAGCTACGCTAAACCGCGGCGGCTTAACCATTTTACATGTTTTACCCCTCCTACACACACTTTGACCCGGCTGGAAATCTTCAAAAAGGAGGAAGAAAAACACAAAAAAAGTGTTACGTCTTGTCTCTGAAAAGGAGAACAGGAGGCGAGGGAGGAGCCGTAGGAGAATAGAGGTGGTTTAAGATTTTAAATGTCCTCTTTTCTCCGATAGTTATCTTTCTGGCGATGCTGACTCATTGACGCCACCTCGGTGGGGTAAACACGAGTGTGTGTTCGTCTGCGTCGGGATCCTCACACACACAAAAAAACCCAATCACACTGAATCAAAACACAGCTGCTCTGAGATGTGTGTGTGTGTGTCAGTGCGCTGCTTCTGATTGGAAGTCATAAAGTTATAATTTGAAGTTTGGATGGGAATAAATTTGGCCGTTAAGCTGCACAATAATTGTCGCGATGCAGTTGTTCTCAATAAGTACGTTTTGTTGATGCAGAACTATGAAAAAAAACACTTTTATTTTGTAAAGCTGTATTTTTTTGGGGGCCTGATTGCGTCTGGGAGCGTGCCGCCCACCGCATTACGGGTTTTGCACATTTCATAGCAAGTTTCAGGCATAAATTTAACGTTTCCCTTTAAATTGTTAAAATCTAACCGAGCTCTAAACTGCAGACTCGGCAGCTGGTGTCAGACGGCGCGCCGGCTGCGGATTATTAACGGTGTCTTTTCAACAAGCAAACAGGCAGATGAAACACTTTGGGCTTGCATATTGCAGCTATTAGGGACAGCATTTAATTACTGAGATACTTCATGTATGATTAAGATCTACTGGAACGTCCTCATTAGAAATGTGGTACCGCCTGAAAGCCCATTCATGTGTGATGGCTTAAAATTACAGGACGCAACTTTAAAATATCAATGAAATCAGATAATTATTCATATTGTTGAATTACAGCCAAAAGAAGACTTTTAAAGAACAGGATAATAAAAAGGATGCATCTGGAGTTATTCTATATCATCATAGATTTCATTATTTAACATTTTTGTTAGCTTTTAGGAGGAAATTCACTTTGTGGGGACTATTTCCAGCTGCAGATTAATACACAACTAGTGCGTGTTTTGGTGACGCCGACGTGATTTACAGGATTGACTGATTGAATAATTTGGAGTTTAATGACAAAGATGATGTGTTTGTTGTGCATATATATATATAATATTTTCATAATGTACCCTTTGAGCATTCAGCCAGACAACTGCATCTCTGACCACCATTCATAATACTCTCTCCCGTCTCCATCCCTCCCTCACCATGCTGACTTGGGCCATCTGTCGCTCCAGCTTGGACCGCGGCACGTCCTCGAAGTAGTTGTCATTGCTGCGCTGCCTGCGCCGGGCGTCCGCCTGCATGATGAGGTGCTGCACGTCCAGGGATCCACCCGGGACGCCCGCCGTGTACGCTGCCTGGCCCACCGACGGGCTGAGCTGGGGCGGGGTGTGTGTGCCGCCGGGCTCCTGGGACAGAAAAGCAAAAAAAAAGAGGCGTCTTTCATCACTTCATAAGTACGCTGTCCTGAGACAGTCCTCAAGACAAACACTGGTGCCTGTCACTTTAAGGAGCTGGACATGATGCTCATTTAAGTGGCTTTCCAAGCAGAGGATTTGAACTTTTATACGGTTTAGTGGTGCAATGGTTTTGCACGCTAGAAGGTCAGCTATTTCCCCCCTGAGAGGTTATTTGTTTTTACTTGATTACATATAAGAAGAGCCTCGAGAGGATGAGGCCTTTTTTTGCGTCGGTCTTTTGTGAGGTGGTTCTCATGCGGAGCCTCGCTCGGTTCATTCCCCGCCGTTTGTCCTCATGCACCCAGCTGACAGCCACCGTTTGTACTGTTTAATGGTAAATTAAAGTGATTAAACACACTTGAAGGAGGAAATGCGGGTTGATTAAACACATCATTTTAGCCTGTGTCGAGTCACGCACGGTCGAAGCTTCAGCTCCTCTTCAATTACCAGCCAGTTTGCCGCTCTTTTTCTGAATGAAATGGCATTGAATCAATAAAGAATCGAGCTGAGATGCCAAACATTTGCTTTTTCTAGCTTCTGAAATGTGCAAGATTGGCATTTATTCTCACTTTGATTCTGACATTTTATTGACTAAACAAACATGGAAAAAGAAGATTTTTTGAAATCCACTTTTTGAAAAAAAAATTCTCTTTGGAGAAGTTTCGACACGAAGTTAAAGCGGATCAAAGGATCCGAATCGACCCGAGACGACACGTTCGGCGACGACACGTTCGGCGACGACACGTTCGGCGTCGCCTCCAAAGCGAAAGCCTCCCCACCGGCTCGACATCACAAAGAGCCAGAGACTATCATAAGGACGTTAAAGCGTGGCCCCCGATGGGAGAAGAAAAACCAGTTCCCTGTGATTAGCATCCAGGACCAGCCGGCAGGAAGGGAAACATGCAGCGGGTCGGCCATTTTGTGCCCGGCGGATAGATTTGGGTAATCAGCCGAGTGGTAAGAGAAGGCTGCAGCTCCCCCACTGCCCTCTGGGAAGGAATTAGTGCTTTCTCCCTCCGTCGGATGAATTCATAATCCACGTTGAGTTAGATATTGCAAAAAATAAAAAGGGTTTTCACGGTGAAACACTGAGGCTCACCCTGAGGGAGACGGCCCGCGGAGGTTTCTGTGGGGTGTCTTCGTGTAGCCGGTCCCCCAACGAGGCGAGGATCCGCTTCCTGTGTCCGATGAGATTGATCTTCAACACCTGAACGGACACACAGATATCACACGTTCATGTTACATCACGAGCAGTTTGTGCACAGAAACCCTTCGTGAAGGTGGCAGTAAAACTGATGATTCATCCTTTTTTAAAGCTAGCTTTTGAAATGTGAGCTTGGTGTTGTTGAGTTGGACAAAAACAAGCTGCGTGTGAGCTTTATGAAGAATGATTGATCAAATAATCAAACAAAAGCTTTAGTTGATTTGTATGTTCACTGCAAGAAATGCCGGGTGGCTCGTTCTCTCGAGTGTGCAGTGTTTCAGTGCCGCAGTTTTGTTGGATTGTTTTGTTCTGACTACATGTGACTGGATCTTGTAGATGGACTACATGCATTGTCCGTTAAAGACGCAGCATCCTGTCACGCGTGAATTTATGGTATCATAACACACAGAAGGCTCAGGTAGGAAATGCATGGTCCGACACTGATATATATATATATATTTTCATATTGTTGCTGGCAAAAAAAATGCCGGCTCACTCACATTAGCATAATTTAAATCAGCTTTTAGAGAGAGCGAGAGTTCAAGGGTTTCCAAAATGCATAATACCAAGATCAAATCAGCTAAAAAAAAAAGAACAGAAAACAACAACCGATTTCCTTCATCAGGAGCCTGTAATGGAGGATAATTCATAAAAAAACAGCACTCAGGAGAACGTAATGACATTAAATGCCCCCGAGCAGAAGCATACATCATTATTATTATAATCCATTTTACATAAGTCAAACGGCTTCGACGGTTGTGTTCAATGCTGCTACACAAACCAGATGATGGTGTGTGCACCTTGAAGTACAACACACAGAGTGTGAAGTATCCTGAATGAGACACACACACACACACACACACTGATTCAATTAATTAAAGGTCCTATTTTGCGACAATGTTCTTTTCTTTTAGTCAAATTAATTAGAAATTAATAAACAAAGAGGAAAATTATCAGACTTAATTTAAAATATAAACTTTGGACTTCAACACACACACAAACACACACACACACACACACACACACACACACACACACACCAGGCTCTTTATTCTGAGTCTTTATACCGATAGCCGTGAACGCGACAATATCAGATTGAAGCAAATTTAAAAAAGTCTATTGGTTTTCATCAGGCGCTTGTTGGAAAGGCACAAAAAGAGACAAAACACACATGCACGCGCGCACACACAGACACACACGCACGCACTTGGGAGTGCAATGAAAGCCTTCATTCTTCCTCTGGTCACCAGGCGTCCGCTGCCTCTGCCAGTTTCTGTGTTTTCTAAAGAGACGAGCTGGAACACGGCGGCTTTCTGCACAGCCGTTGTTTAGCACTGTCCACACCTTCTGGCTCCAACACACACCTCCGTACGCAACACACACACACCTCCATACGCAACACACACACCTCCGTACGCAACACACACTCACACACCTCAGGACGCAACACACTGCTGGCTTCATGGGGCCGGCCTCTGGAGGTCTTCCAATAAAGAGATATATACGAGAGTGAGAGAATGTGTGTGTGTGTGTGTGTGTGTGCGTCTTCGGGGGCCAAAAGGTGGTGATGAGCCTCGGTGTGAGCGTAATGATTCTCCCAGCAGTCAGCGCAACACACCAACACACACACACTGCATCATCTCATGCACCAGTTATTGCTCTACATCAGCGAGAGAGACGCACAAATACAAACTGACAACGACAACACTGGATGCACATACTGTAGTTGATTGTGTGCATGTGTGTGTGTGTGCATGAACACTAAACACACAAACACACATGAATAACCCAAAAGCCAACCGGTAATGAATAGTGTATGTATGCAAAGTGCAATAAAGTGATTTATAATGCATCGAGCGAGCTGCAAAAATGCTAAACCTTTGCTCTGGTTTTCTTCTCTTTGCAGGATTTATGAATTAAATTAGATATTGTACAGTAAATCAGGAGAAAGGGGATTAATACCAGAGGTAGCAACCAGCTGCAGACACTAAGGGGTTAAACGACATCCTACGCTGTTCTTCTCCGCGTGGAAATAATGTATTTTAATTGTTAAAATTAGAAGGATCAAAGGGAAGCAGAGAGGAGAGCTGGGACTAGCGGGTAGTGGAGCTAATTGGTGTGTAATGGCCGCCCCGCGCTCCCTCCAACGGTTTTTATTCACTCATCTTTCCCCTCCCTCTCTCCTTCCCTCTCCCTCTCTCTCTCTCCCTCTCTCTGTCTCTCAGTGCTAAAGATGACATTGACTCGCTGAATTTGGTGCATTAAGATCATGTGATTTTGTCCTTTAAGAGCTCACTTCCAATGCAGTTTGTTTAAAAAAAACATGATGTTAGAACGTGTTGCATCGCACCAGCAGTACAAAAGAAAATGACAATATTTAATCATTATTGGCGACATTATTGGACACTTTTGTCTCATTGTCGGGCGTTTAGCTTTTACACGGTTTCCAGCAGATCTGCTGCAGCTTTTCTTTGACTTTTGTGTGAAAATATCTTTAGTTTTTTGATGAAAAATAGCCAATTAGCGTTGTGACTGACGTCTAGTTATCCAATAATTGGCCTTTTGTGATCTACAAGAGGTAAATACAAGTTGTTTATTGTTTTCTATACTTTGATTAAATGTCATAGTGTAAAACAACGTTGTGTTGCTAATCGCGATTAGCACAATACGGTTAGCTTTGCTTTACACCGTTAGCTCTGCATGTTAGGATAAGCTATTGAATTAGCATCCGGGCTCGGTGCTTAGCTAATCATTTGATGATGTCACTATATGTAAATTTAAAGATATAGTGACGCACAGTTTGACTTTTTATTAATCTCAATGATGAAGGCATTTACTGAGACGATAATCTGCAGCTGAATCTGTTATGACGTTATTCCTTGAAGGTGGAGCGAGTCCCTGCTCGTTAAGCTAGCGCCGCTAGCCGCCATGTTGAGAGCTGCGTGGAGGCAATCCCTCAATGGTAGAAAAACTAGATGACTTCATTTGACCCGCGGTGAGAAGATTTGAAGACTTTTAGCTAAACTAGAAAGCATAAAATGACCCGGTGATGGTTTCCTCTCCTCCTCTCCTCCCCTCCTTCACTACTCTCCTCGCCTCCTCCCTCTGATGTAGTAAAGGTTATGAAATATTCATTCTCTCGCTGCTGCGTCTTCCCGTCTGTCTCCTGAGGGCCGAGCGTGACACCAGTCCTCACACACACACACACACACACACACACACACACACACACACACACACACACACACACACACACACTCCAAAGGGATAGGACAGAAATGGCCCGGCATGGTACGCATCCATCCGTGTGTGTGTGTGTGTGTGTGTGTGTGTGTGTGTTACACTTGGTCTTACGCAACAGCTTCTACTTCAACACAACAGTAGAAACCTCAACCTCCGCCTGAAGTTCAACTGTCACCATGGCAACAAAGAGCCGCCGCTGCAGCAGTCACCCACACACACACACACACACACACACACACACACACACACACACACACACATGCACTCATTCCAAAAAAAGAAAGTAAAATATATATACACACACATGTGTGTACTCTCTCTCTCTCTCTCTCACACACACACACACACACACACACACACACACACACACACACACACACACACACACACACACACACTCCTCCTCTCTCTCTGCATTGTAACAAAGTGGTTTACTTATTAAGTGATTTGGGACTTTTTGTCTCCACTATCTGGCTGCGATGTTTGCGTAGTGTGTGTGTGTGTGTGTGTGTGTGTGTGTGTGTGTGTGTGTGTGAGTGTGTGTCGATCAATGCACTAATCCTGTTAACAGCCCCCTGAGCCCGGATTGAACGGGCTTCATCGGCGCATTAGCCGCCACACATGCGGCTTTGCTGTGCCGAGTCTCTGCGGCCGGCTGTCACTCCAACAACAACAACAACAACAACAACAACAACAACAAACAAAAGGGAGGCGTTGCTCGCAACTTGTTTTTGCGTCTGCATGTCAACTGTTCAGAGGACGCTGAACCTCACTGAAGAAGGTTCAAATGCAGAGAAAGAGGATTTAATAAAGAACGCAGTGACTCTTTCAAAGCAAAATGACGACAACAGACACCACAAAAAAATACATGTTTCCTGCAAAGAAAGCCGTGCAGCAATAAAGGCGTGTAAGTGGTCGACAACCAGCTCCCTCCATCGGGAACGCCGGAGACAAAAAAGCCTTTTTCGGAAGCTGGTCGGCTCAGTGGAGCGCGAGACGCCCGGCGAGGGGAAGCAAACAGTCCAGCCAGTGTCCGTGCTCAAGCTAGCACGCCGTTTTAATGATGGAGGAGGAAGAGGAGGAAGAGGAGGAGGAGAATGAAAGCGCTTTCATCCGTCCGTCCGCTCCGGTTTAATCGGCATCGACTCGCCCGAATATCCCTTTCACCGCCTTCTCCTTCTCCCATACTCTGAATCCCTCGACCTCAAATTACCTCTCATCATCATCATCATCATCATCATCACCATCATCATCATCGGCCCTCGCCTCGCCCACTTCGTCCCTTCTGTCGCTTCCCTACATCCAGATGAAACCAGCAGGAGGCTTTAAAGAGATATCAAAGCGGTTAAAAGTGATATAATACACTGTATATACACAATATCTTGTGAGATTACATGTAGACGTGTAAAAAAAAGTTATATTTCAGTTTTTTTGTTGGGGAAAAATAGTTTTTATGGATACCAAAGTGGCGGGGAAGGTGCAGGTGTTTTCCTTACAGGTGATTTAGTGCCATTGGTGGATTCAGTAGGTTGTTATCTGTCTAGAAAGGTGCGCTAACCGCGTGTAGCATCAAGCTAACGCTACGAAATGTGATATTTTCCACAACGCGGGGAGCTCTATCTGAGTCGATCCTGTTCATCCTCGTGGTTTATGCTCATACTTATGTTTAAACCATGAAACATGTACCGACCCAAAGGTTTTCTGGTTACTTAGAGATAATAAAACAATATGTCTGGGATTCATTTATGGTGCTAAAGAACAGCAGAACGCATGAGGAGCGCTCATAAAGGAGCATTCCCACCTCCAGTGGGCGAGAGGTGTTGAAAACGCTTCTTCTGCTCGGCAACTGCGCCTGATTGGTCCATCTTTGTCTCCTAGCTTCCTTTGTGTGTGCGTGTGTGTGTGTGTGTGTGTGTGAGCGACCACCAGACGAAGAGGTCGTGACCTCTGTGATATCAGCGACCCCCCGCGGGCGCCGTCTGATGATGACGGAGCGGTCATGGAGGGTTTCACCCCTTTAAAGATCGCTCCATTGATTCTTTTCAGAGGGTCAGGATGCTCAGCGCCGGCCGATCAAACGGGAATATTGATCGCCAATCAGCGCCGAGTGTGTCTCGGGCTTCGAGGTTGAACAACGCGTGTGGACTTGGAGGACAGAAAGACTCTCGGGGGTTTATTTGGATTAAATATAACACTTATATGCAAAGATTTTAAGAGGGATTAGTAGCATCTTCCAGATTACATGATTGTCAGTGTAGAGAAGACTTTAAACAGCATAATGACTGTAATATTGGGGATTAGAGCCTGTTTTTTTTAAAGGATTAAGATTTAAAAGTGGCGTTTCTGGAGAATTCAGTGCTGGTTTATTTGTAATTTCTACTTGAATGAAACCAATGGAGTCTGGAGTTGTGGGTTCCCATCCCAACATGCTGTTTTTCTGAATTGTGTGATGTTTATACAGCGGAGAAAAACTACAACACAACGTTTTTTAACCCCGCACAACTGACAAGTATGTCACACACTGTAAATATAGACAGTAAATATGGAAATTATTACGATGTTACCTCCTTCAGCAACAGATAGTGAGTTATATTTCAATTAAAATGGTCAAGATTGATCAGTAACAGGAGATAGTAGTGTGTGTGGCTGCTGCTGCATGGTGCAGCCTGAAGAGTGTTGATGCTGAGGAGACGAGCTCCAGCAGCCTCCATCAGCGTAATTACTGCTCTACAGTCACATGAAGTGGCTTCTAGCAGAAAAATGATAATTTGTGAACAAACAGGAGCTGATAATCACGTCTGGAGCCGCGGCGCTTCATGCCGGCGCTTGAACGAGGAATGAAAGGAAACAGCCTGCCGCCTGCGATCAAGAGGCTTCTGTGATGGAA